>NC_041711.1:23159060-23510560 GCF_900700375.1 Denticeps clupeoides
GATTCCCATTAGTAATGGGGAACAGAGCTGGAAAGTATTTTTGTATTTTTCAGTGTAAATTTAATTTATATCTTGAGAAAAATAATTCTCTCTGAAATTGCTTTTTAAAAAGAAATTCATAGAAAATGTCTGCAAAAAGAAAGTTAAACAATTTAAGTAATAAAAGATGTAATTTCCCAAGGTACGAATGGTATGCAATTAGGATTAATTTGCACCAATTCAAGGAAAAGGGCCCTTAAAGCACGTTGTGTGAAACAACGCAGATGTTCAATCATTGTGAGTACTAAAGATATAAATAGTTGGAGAGGAACAACTGAAAGTTGAGGTAAAAAACTGACGTAACTTTATTAATGAAAGTACAATCTAGCACGATCTATGAACACACATAGAGCAATCATCTCCAATCACAGTGATAGAAAAAAAACGAAAAACAAAAAAAAAAACACACACACTCCCCCATGTTGAAGGTGGACAATGTGACACGTTGCATGAGACACAAATAAGCAGCCTCTAGTAAGTAAGTAAGTAAGTAGGTAGTAAGTGTGTAATAGAAAGGGACGAGTTCACCACAGGGCTCTAGAATAACTTTTTGCACCGGCTGCAAATGTTTTTTCTTAGGTGCACCAGCACCAAAAGTTGGGTGCACCAAATTTTCGACAGCATAGCATTTACCAATGCAGCTTTATAGGTTCACTTTTTCCTTCTTTTTAAATTGCGGTCCATATAGGGAATATTGACTTGCAGTTTATTAACTAGCAATCTGGTACAAAGTTCTTTATTTGAAGTACAATTCTGCCAAGAAAGAAAAACTGGTGTTGGTGCTTAAAGTGCTTCACTTAACTGAAATTAAAACATGACAGCTAACAAAAAAAGAAATAAAAAGTTTCTATCATTTTACTTGGACTAGCGCAGTAATTTAGCACTCAGCTGACGTGTTTTGATTAGTGCAAAAAAAAAAAAAAAAAAAAAAAGGATGCTGAGGTGGTGAAACAGACGCTGTGCTTCCTGCGATTATGTTGTAGGTGGCACTTACAACAAAAGCAAAGTCTGAGGTGGGGGGAAAAAACTGACCATGAAAAATTATGTTGAAAAATGTATAAAAGACTCGTAAGACATGCATGTTGCTACAGCCACGTTGGCAGACATCCGCAGCCACGATAATGTTGGGATCGGGCTTTTAAAAAGCTGTACTTGTCGGGCTCTGGACAGACTTTTTAGGCCGTGGCTACATCCACTCTGTCTATCTGACACGTCCAGGCTACTCACCTCTCTAACTGCAGCACGTGCACGTTCAAACGCACAGGAATCTCTGAGTCATGGCCAATCAGAGCCAGGCTCCGCCTTTCCCAATATCTGATTGGTTTAGAATACGACATGGAAATAATATGGGTCTGTTGCTCAAACCACAGAGAGTTTTCAGAGAATTTGCTCCGAAATGCTCCGGTGCAACCCCAATTTATTTATTTTTTTGAGAAATTAGGTTGCATGTTTGATCGCACCCTAGAGCCCTGTACTGGAGAGCCAAATTACTCTACCTAGAAAAGTATTTAAGTTAGGTCGGCTTTTCAATGGTTAAAATCTGGCACCTGAGGGCTGGAATTTGCTCTGTGCACTGCGGCAGCATATCTGAAGGAAAGTGCAATTTCGAAGACAGAGGCTTGATATTGCACATACAGCTTCGCACACACGCTGTGTAAAACTACCCCTCTGTGACGAGTGGTATGGAAGACACTAAGCTTTAAAATGGGAAAAAAAAACATGCTATTTAACATGATGTATCAAAAACAAAAAAATTAATAAAAACACATCCACAAAACATAAAATGGACTATTTTAGAAAGTTTAGCTGAGATTGTGTTCTGCCTTGTTTTCGCAAAACGAGTTTTTGAATGCATGCAGCATTCATGGTCTATGAAAGCATTTTCAGATGCTTTATGCCAAAACCATTAGTTGGGAGCTAAAATGTGGGACTTTTCCTATTGGGAAGTGTGTGAACCTCCTGGAATGACCCACACCCTCACAAATTAACACCTAATGTGTTAACACCCCCAATGGAACTTTGTGTAAATGTATACTTGCTATTATTTGGTGCGGAAATGCAGAAATGCATATTCTGCCCTTAGCTGAAATTCATGGTGTATGTGCCATGATAGTAGATGGTATGTGGGAGGGAAACAGCCTCATAATGTGGCTCACAATACAGCGGGCTTCTTTAAGTCATATTCATGGGCGTGAGTCTTAAGAGCAGAAGCCAGGCTGTTAATAGGTGTTCCAAAATTCTGCATCATTAAAAAGCGGCATATATTAAAAAAAAAAAAAAAAAAAAAAAGTGTGGAAACTTATACAGGAAAAGGCAATTCAGGTAATACCTTTCAAATACTCAAAATAGACATTTTTTGATCGAAAGGTGGCAGCCATTTGCGAAGCGGCCAGCCCTCTCCCCTGCCCGGTGTACTTTCCACGAGGCAGCCTCTGCAGTTTAATTAGGCCTGCGGTGCTCCTCTGAGGCCGAGCGAGCAGCCACCACACCTCTCTCTCTCTCTCTCTCTCTCTCTCTCCCCCGCCTCATCCACCTGAGCGGTGCAGGTGTTGTTGTGTTCGGCTGCCTCTGCCCGTAACGTCTGATTACACCGCGCCGCGTGCGTGTGCATGTGCGGCGAGCGCGGGGTAATTAGATATACGCTTCCTGTCATACGCGTGTGTATTGAAAATGAAAATATCCTTGGGGTTTTATATCGCCCGCCCGATCGCCAGTCGCAAGAATTCTGCACGTTTTATGACCAATGTCACAGGTTCGTGTGGAAATGTTACAAAGTCAACATCGACGGAGTCGAACAACATAATCCAATTATTCGACAACTTAACCAGCCAACCTGCAAAAAAAAAAGTCAAGATTGATCATCCCATTGATCTCAAATAAACCTGTAACTAGTGAAGGAAAACAGAACAATTCATTCATGTTAACTTTTGGCGAGCGTTTCGTCGGGATGGAATCCTAGTAATACAAGAGAGGCAGCTGTGAGTGGCAGCTTTTGTGACCCCGCCCAGTTCGACCCACCCCCAACCTCTCCTCACCTTGGCTACATTCATGGCCTCCCCAGTGGCCCACTTAATCTCAAAGCCACAGAGCCACTTGCCAACAAAGGCCCAAGAGGAGGGCGGCACTCCACATCACCCCCACCCAACCCGAACAAAAAAAAAAAAAAAAAAACAAGACACCTCCCCCTCCACACACACACACACACACACACACACTCACTGACAGCTGACACTATTACATCACATCATCTACATGCCACTTTCCAAAGCATGCAGAACCACCTGGTACCTGGCCCTGTGGTGTGTAACCGTGGCCTTTAGGATAATGATACCAACATTTGCTATGAAAATGAAGCCAGGGCTGTGATGGTTATGCAGAGACCAGTCTGCTCTGCCTCACGCGGCCATTTGCTGAATCTTTAATTATGTAGTTAACTGATCTGCTTTTGGATCACCTGCCATCCTTGTTTTCTGCTAAATCTCACGAAAGGTATTCGCTATTGATCCCCAATTATTGATCCAAAACTATTGAGCCACCTCAAAATAATGCGAATTTTCAGAAATGCGTGTGGCATCACTCCTCAGCAGCTAGACAAGTCTCTTACGTCCACGCGTTGTTTCTGCACTCAAGTGTAAAACTTTTCCACAACGAACTTGGAATGAACTTCAAAATGTCTCCGCCCGTGTTCTCGATCTACGCCTGTGCTCTCTTGCACTCTTCTTATTACATCACTGTAAATAAGCATGCGTTCTTAAATCCTCACCGGGGCAGCCTGACCTGCATCCCAGCCACATGACGTGACGAGCCATGGGAAGACACATAAATAATGTATCGAACGGGCCTCTCTCCATCCATCCATCCATCTTCTCAAAAAGGGAAAGGGATACGCTGAACAGGTGGCACCGCTCCATTTCAGTTCGTCCCCTAGACCCGAGATCAGCGGTCACGTGACCCGAGTCAGGTGGAGTACAACGAATGTAGAGAAAATAAGGATTTTTTTTTTTCTGTTAGAGGGGACAGGAGAATAAGCACACTTTATTACAATAGGAACTCAAAAGACTGGAACGGTGCAGCAAAAAAATTCTTCCGGTTCTTAGAAACGAGTATTTTCCCATGACGCGCCAAAGAGGGGTGAATATTGAAAACAGGAAAGATGCTGTTCGCTCAGTGAGTGCAGTTACAGCTAGATATTATCTCTACACCACCTGTTCACAACACTATTGTGACTCATTAGCAAAATTAATCACAACAAATTTAATTATGAAACCAATCCAGTCAATTGCCAGTCGACAGTCTCTGGGAGGCTAGGCAGTAGTTACTATATTAGAATCGTGTGTGTATGTATGTATATATATATCACACATACACGCACACACACTTTCATAACTAGATTTATTGTGTAGATGTGTAAACTGAAAAAAAAAAAAAACTCTGCTGAACCTTATTTCTGAAACATAATGTAATATTTTATTAAGAAGCATTCTGATATTAATATTTATGGTTATGTTCAACCCGCAACCTTAAATTGCGTTTTCCCACCTTTTGAAAAAACAACTTAGCTGTGTCGTCATGTAATACCCTTCTGTGCCTCCAGGGGTGAGAGTGAGTTTTTGTGGCCCCCGAGTCTGGCCTCAGCATCACCCGAGAGGACCAAGGACCAATTCGAACCTCTCGTCTATCAAGTTGACCCCTTGTGAACCCGACCCATCCTCCACTCATCGCGACTACCTGTTACTGACAAAAAGATGGCCGCTCGCTCGCTCCAGCCTCTGGTTCATTGTACAGACCTCCTTCCGTGTTACCGGATCGTCTGTGTTTCAGACTGGGTGTCAACCCGGGCAAAAAAAACCAAAAAAAAAAAAACGGGCCTACCAGTAAAGACAAGCGGGCATGGAGGGGCAGGCAGGTGGTCGGATGTACCAGTTATGGTGGCCCGGTGAAGAAACGAAAACGTGCCGTTTATTAGGCCTCTACAGGGGGAGGGGTCCGCGGACGTCCTCGCTCTTTATCCGGCCCCGCGGTGAATGTTCCACGTCGCACCTTTCAGGCCTCGGGCAGCGAGTGACCGGCGGCTCGGAGAAGTGACATCGGCTAATAACGCAGCAGGGGCGTGTGACTTGTGACTTGCGGCCTTGTGTATTTGGTCACCTTCTACCCCCCCCCCCTCCCCTCCCCCCGGCACACCTGTTCCTCTCCCCCTTAATGAAGACAAGGGGGAGCCACGCCGCACACAGGAGGCCCAGTGGACCTGCCCATGATGCAACACGGCGGAAACGCGCGCCGGAAAAAAGTACAACCCGGGGCGCAGAAGTTTAACAGCACCAAAAATTGCACACGGATCCCATTCTTCACCCGCTAATCGCCCAGAAGAGAGTAAAGCGCCACGGCAACAATAACCGCCTAATTACATTTCTAATTTGGGGCTGATTGCATTATGCACATGAATCATCGTGTGTGAAAAAGGGGAAAAGTGTGTGTGTGTGTGTGTTTGTGTGTGTGTGTTTGTTGTTTTTTTTTTTTTTTTTTTACACAGAATAACCTTAATATGCATACATGCGAGGGTCTGCTGCCAATAACGGGACGTGATCGGTATTATCGATCCGGTATCGAAGAGCCTGGCAGGTGGAACACCGGACCGGTCTGCTGCACCTCAGGGTCGGTGTGAACACCAACGCTGCGTTTGTTCCCGGTAGAGTCGGAAGTCTTGATTATTTCGATAAAGAAAGTAATGAGGTGTGTGTGTGTGTGTGTGTGTGTGTTTGTGGTGAGGGGGGGTCAATTAACAAAAAAAAAAACAAAAAAACAAAAAAAAAAGAAAAAAGGAAAAAAGAAGACGGGACTCCAGCCGGGGACCCAGCGGACCCTCACTGAGCCGCGGAGAACGTAGGAAACCTGCCGGGATGAGGGGGTCGAGGCGCGGGGCTGATCGCCGGAGCTCCGCTGCGCTCTTTTGGAAATGTATATATACATATTTACATATATATATAAATATATATATATAATTTAATATTGGAAAAAAAATAATAATCGCAGCCGGTCCACGCACCCGGCAGGTAAGAGCTAATGGTGCCCAGTTCCACAGCCCGGCTGTAGAGAAAGGCTGAGCGGAGAGGATGAAAGGAAAGAAAGGAAGGAAGGAAGGAAGGAAGCACAGAAACTCCTCCGCCAGCCGCCACTTGACCAGAATCCGGTCCTCTGCGGGAAACACCGTGTGAACGGACCGGGTACCGGAGCTCCGCCGAGGCGGAGGGGGGGGAGCGAACCGGCGAAGGAAATAAATCCCAGCCGCTCGCTAGCAGGCTAGCCCGGTAGCCCATTAGCATCACAGCAGTTAGAAAAAAAAGAGCCAAGAGGAGAGGGGGGGAGAAAAAAAAAGGTTTCGCTGCAAATCGAACGGCGCGGAGCGAGCAGGCGGCGCGGCGCTCGGACGGAGGAGACCGGGAATATTCACCTGTACTGCGGGTAACGCGCTGCTGAGGATGAGGATGGCGGAGGTGGTGATGATGGAGCGCGAGGTTGTTGTTGTTGGTGGGTTACAGTCGCCAGGACTACGGTGACTATGGCGCCGAATCACTGGGCAACAGTTGCTATAAAACTCACGGGGTGCAACCGAACCTGGCGCTGAAACGGGGCGGAGGGAACGGCGCACAATTTACCGTAATGCTGCTAATAGCGGGTCATATATATATAAAAAACAAACTAACATCTATTCTTCGTCCAGAGTACAGAGGACAGAAGCGAGTTCTTTTTTTTTTTACTTTTCGTATTGTGTACAAAGACAAAGATTAAGCCTCACAAAAATTAGTGTAATCATGAATAGTGCAAGTTACATGTAATTGTAACATGTAAAACAGAGAATCAGATATCACTGACATTCTGTCCAACTGAATAATTATATAAAGTATAAGTTGGAGCAGAAACAACAGCAACAGCAAATAAAATTCTCTTATTGTACTGTGTTCGTTATTATGATAATTTGCATACTGAATATTGTCAACGTGTTCACTATATAAGTTTAAAATATATATTTCTACTCTGGGCTTCCGACAGCAGCTATAAAACTACAAAGAGCGCCGATGTAATCACGCCCAGGCCACGCCCTTGAAGGCGGGACTTCCTTTTGTGCTCCCCGAATGATCAAGGTCGGTAGAGTTGACAGAGAAAAGAAGGCAAACCCTTTCCCTTTCTTTTTTCCACCTCCCCATCGCCACTGGATCCCCCACATCCTCCTCCACAATGAAAATGGAGACCACTCATGTGGATTTCTTCTCTCGGTTTTATCTTCACTCACACCAGTTAGACGACCATAATTGGAACACTTCCATTAGACGACGGTTTAACAGCCCTTAATACACAATGCACGCAGGTTCACGCATGCCAGGAAACCCTCATGTCGGATTTCCTCTGCTTTGGAGAGCAAAATTAGAATATGAAAGTTTAACCGACAGGCAAACGCATGCAGTTGTCTCGAAAGCTTGGAAAATCGATCCAAATGTGGTGGAGAAGATGTTTAGTTTATAGACGGTGGCGGTACGAGTTGTAGCTGGAGCCTTGGGAGCATCTCCCAGACACCAGGAGACACGCAGAGAACACACCCAGTTCCCCAGGTAAACTGGTGCTGGGAGAAGGACCACTCAGCACCGCAGGGGCATAAGATGTTCTTATTTTAATCATTTATATATAGAGTGAGAATAAAAAAACTCCCAATAACAAGGTACAGCATGACGCGGCATTGGTAAAAGCACAACAAAAGTTCATTTGCTGTATTAGGAATTGCCACCTGCCACGTTTAATACATTTAATCTAAAAGTTCCAAATTCACATGCAGTCAAATACCGCAATCTTCCACTCTGATATAATAAAAAAATATGTGTATTTATTGCTTGTAAATGTGTCTCATTTATATAAGATAAAATAAGTGGACCCCTTGTCCCTGGCTATTTATCTCTTTGCCCCAACTGTACACTCCATCCCCACGTATCATCGTGTGGACTTGACATAGTGACATACGCGACGTGACATACGCAGCGGGTCACTTTTGGCGCCCGTCATCTTCGACCTCGATCCGCGTCTCGATCCGCCGAACCTCGCTCCCAGACGAACGGATTTCGAGAGACACCCATCGCCGCCGTGTGACGCACGCAGGACAGGCGGCAGCGCCGTCTGCGCATGCGCGCGTCCGCCGTCGCCACGGAACCCCCTTTCTGTAGGTGAGATGCGGTGTCACCTTTCCCGCGCTCCGTGGCTTCGATCCCGCGCCGCTCCAGCCACTCCCGCCGGAAAAACCCGCCACAGTAAAAGAGTGCCCTTTTTTTTATAGTATTTGTTAAGTTAAAGATTTGCAATGTAAAATATTTATTTTGAATAGATGCAAAATAAATCAAGAAGAAGATCCTCCAGTGAACAATCAGTTGAACGAGATGAAGAAGAACGTTAGTAGTTATTGACACTGTCGTTCATCTGATCATGGACACAGTGGAACCAGGAGGAATGTGAGTTTGTGGGTCAACAGACTGCTATTTTACTCCCCTGAATAATAAAAAAAAACTTTATTATTCCAAACAGAACATAAGAAGTGCAGTACATGAGAACATTAGAGTGATATCTCACATGGTTTCTGGGATGAAGGATGTCCTGCTTTTAGCTAGCTATCAACATTGTATTAAGTGTATCCTTTGACCTTTGATGACTGAATGGTTAATTATTCCCTGGAATTGGTCAGCAAACAAAGTAAAAATAGATTTTTTTTAAATGGACATTATACCCCTGCCGGAGCCCGTCCTAGAGCACTGGCTGCAATCTGTAATCCTAATCAGCAAATGACTTTATATTTTTATATTTTTTACTTTTTTAACATGTGCATTGTGTTTAGATGTGGGTGTATCATATAATGGGACAAATTAGACCTTTGCCAGTATATTGGAGACTGGCAAATATGAGAGATAAGTGGTAGCCCTCTTCCCAAATTGGACAGACGGTGTACTTCCAGTTACAAGATAATCAGACTGTTCTTCTTACGCAGTGGCAAGTGGAGCAGTATCTGAATTCTGAAGCATCATGTTATCTGCTACTGTGAGGTATAATATATAATATAATATCTGGTTCTGTGGGAGAGTGGGATGCTTATAAACCCAGTGGTGGCCTAGCAGGTAAGGAATCGGACCCGTAATCCAAAGGTTGCTGGTTCGAATAACAATCCGCCAAGATGACACTAAGGTGCCACTGAGCGAAGCACCGTCCCCACACGCTGCCCCCGGGCACCTGTCATGGCTGCCCACTGCTCACCAAGGGTGATGGTTAAAAGCAGAGGACACATTTCATTGTGCTGCAGTGTGTCACTTTCATGTGACCATTATACGTTCAGGTCATGTACATCTATGCAGCCATCCCAGCAGGAGCACAAACCATAGCAGTCAGTCTGGGGCACCCAGTATTCCTGCAGTGGAAGTTGGAGGAATGTTGCACAACTATTGATCCTGTTAAAATCTTCTGGGCCATACTGGTAGATAAATATAATTCTTTATGACATTCCTAAAAAGGAAAGCGGGAAGGTAACTCTTCATGCAGATTATGTACAGAAAAAATATGTATAGGAGTCACAAGAACACAAGGCACTCATTGGCATTTAAGTTTTGAGAGTTCAGGGAGAACATCAGTCACCCTTCGGTGTAAATGCACGACAGTTGACTGGAGCTGCGATCAATCGCACTGATGTGAAGGTGTGTGTTCTCTGACAGGAGGTGGCCCTGGTCCCTAAGGAATTCCTGCGATCCACCTTGGAGGTCATAAACTGCAAACACACATTCAGTCAATTTCAGTTTTTTTAAAGTGACTGTATTTTAACACTAAAAAAAAACCTCTGACAATATGTTCTCTTTGACTAGAAATCATACGGATCACGTTGTAAGTCATTTACATTTACAGCATTTATCAGACGTCCTTATCCAGAGCGACTTACAATCAGTAGTTACAGGGACAGTCACCCTGGAGCAATTTAGGGTTAAGTGTCTTGCTCAGGGACACAATGGGATTTGAACCCAGGACTTCTGGTTCATAGGCTACAACCACCCTACCGTTGTTAATCAAGTTGTAAGTCGCTCTGGATAAGGGCGTCTGCCAAATGTCGTAAATGTAAATGCAAATGTAAATGTGCTGAATGTATAAAACCGTTGAGATTAATACTTGGAATGGTTTTGTAATTTTTGTACTCTAGTGGCTACTCTGTTGTTATGTCTTCTTTAATAGTAAAATACATCATCCATAGACGAGGTCGTACAGTGATAGAGTTAACTTTAAATAAGGAAGGCTAACCACTTCCTTGCTTGTAACCTGCCGTAAGCCGCGCTGTTAGTAAGTCACCTGTGATTCCTGACAGAGCTGTGTGGACCAGGGCAAGGTCTTGCTGGGTTGTGGTGGAAGGGGACAGACTGCTCTGGAACACAGTGTCCAGCATTTCGGAGCAGGAAGAGTTCTGTCTCACAGACCGACAGGAGAGACTGTATGATGGAGGACACACTGACTGGGCCTGGCCAGAGAACCCTGTGGAGAAAAAATGTTTTAATTGACCTATTTCTAACATCTGCTGAACATGTTGGCTTGAAGTAGCTGAATTACGGGCTGTGTGGAGCACAGTGTACATGTAAAAAATAATTATCATGATTCATAAATAAATGTATTCTGAAGACAGATTTCTATGTAGCAGGACATTGCATTTTTCTGCTATGCCAACTTCAACCAAGAGTCACTCATAATGAATTAATTATGATTGCATTGTTTATATTTTATATTACATATTACAGTACAATGCGTAGCAAACTCTAACGAAATATACATTACAGGCCAAAAGTTTAGACACACCTTGTCATTCAATGTGTTTTCTTTATCTTCATGACAATTTACATTGGTAGATTCTCACTGAAGGCATCAAAACTATGAACACATGTGGAGTTATGTACTTAACCAAAAAAGGTGAAATAACTGAAAACATGTTTTATATTCTAGTTTCTTCAAAATAACCTCCCTTTGCTCTGATTACTGCTTTGCACACTCCTGGCATTCTCTCGATGAGCCTGAAATGGTTTTCCAACAGTCTTGAAGGAGTTCCCAGAGGTGTTTAGCACTTGTTGGCCCCTTTGCCTTCACTCTGCGGTCCAGCTCACCCCAAACCATCTCGACTGGGTTCAGGTCCGGTGACTGTGGAGGTCAGGTCTCCATTTTTTGTTAAGTACATAACTCCACATGTGTTCATTCATAGTTTTGATGCCTTTAGTGAGAATCTACCAATGGTCATGAAAATAAACATTGAATGAGAAGGTGTATCCAAACTTTTGGCCTGTAATTATTTTAACAATAATTATTCCTTTGAATGTATAGAAAATGCAACTAGTTTCGGGTTCTGTTAATTGCTAATAACAATTAAGATACTGTCCTGAGCAGAACATATAGTGTGCATATATAGGATAATATTTCTAAAGCACCTTTGACAAGGTGGAAATGTATAGATTTGCTGTTTGTGAGGCTGAAAAACTATTTCTGGCGTTGCCAAGCTGGAAAAATGTTTTACTCAACTAAATGAACAAAGATTGATGGGTGCAACCTTGCAGATGTACTGGGTAGAGAGCGGAGGGGTGCCCATGGAGACTCTTGGGTCGACTGGATTTTGGGGGTCTTCCTGCAGCCTGTGGTGGGTGGGGGTGGTGAATATGGTGTGGGGAACTGCCGACAAACCTGAGACAATGGTGGAAGATTTCATTCAAAAGTAAATAAATGTACTGTTATATCTGAACCTGTTCAAATTTTCTTCATGTTTCTCCATGATTACCAATTCTTTTTTTTTCTTCTTGGCTACCCCTGCAGTTGAACCACTTCCTTAAACTTGTGCCGTAGACGTGGTCTGAGAGCAACTGAGGACCGACTGGTATTGTTTTATACAAATGTGTGTGGGCAGAGCTCTACACACCACTGTGTACACAAGGTCTCTCAAGACACAGTGGAAAAAGAGATCTGGAGGGGTGTAGGGAAACAAAAGTAAAGAAACAAATGAGCTTGCAATGATAGTGAGACGGCAGCAGTTTTATTAGCCTGATAATGTCACATTCATGAATGTGACCATTTACAATTGGTTGACCAATTGGATGTCGTGTTCAGCTATTTATTTGCTCTCTTGCACACTGAACTCTCTATTTGACTCCAATGCTAATATATTTGAGAACATGTGAGATTTGTTATGTATATAAAGAACTTTGGAAGGGATTAAATTGCTACGATCAAAGCTATTTTTGTTTTAAAACCAACACTTTTCACTACCACTTACTTCATTTTTATTTCAGCCGTTGTCTGAATTGCAATAATTAGAAAAGACAAAGACAGCGGCATCTCAGCTCTGATACAGAAGCACTCCCACACAGAAATGCTAAAAAGGGCTGAATGAGCACTGTGCAAACCCTCCTCTCTGAGAAGTTGATAAAAATCACTATTGGATTAAACATCTAAAGGCGTACTTACAGCAGAGCACTTCTCTCCACCAAAAAACAGTATTTTTCGGGGATTATATGATTCACGTATTGAATTCTTGGGTCACTCTGTTTGGTGGCTATAGCATCCATTAATGTGGATTCTTCAGTCCAATGAGGCAGAGCAAGTCTTGCTTTTCACTGGTTGATTGTTTTCCCAGAATCCTGTGGTGAAAGGCGCGCCTACTGCTGGTTCCACAACAATTGCAACCAGTGAGCAGCCCAGAGCATCTGGCTCCAGCACCACAGAAATGGGTCCCTTTCTATGCCTTTGAAGTGCAGCAATGAAGGCATGCATTTATAAGGCAGCATTGCAGCCCATCCAGAACTGTAAACGTCTCAAATGCTCTGCAATAGCTGATGTTCAAAGCTCAAACAAGCCCATTTGGGCCTTTCTCACGGGCAAAAATAATGCTTTATTTTAATCAGATTATTCCAATGATGAGTTTACGGCCATAAAGCCATGACAACCACTGTTTAAGGACTTATTTGTTTCAGATGAGAAAAAAAGGAAGAATGTAGGACCATTTAAATCAGTCATAGAAAAACATTGTGCCAGTGTGGACTCAAAAAGAATATCAAACAGGCTGTTCATTTGAGCAGAAGCAATTGTGTGTCAGTGGTACATTTTTTTCCCACAGATAAAAGTTAGGCCACTTTCACATGGCTGCGATTGATGGACTGCACTTTGGCTGCTAATTTTTGCTCATTTCTCTCATTAATGTAACATAAGTTTGACTGGTACATACAGATAATTTTGTGCAAGCTCATTTGAATCAAGGCTAATAATCAGAGTTTATGTATTTTTCATTCACATTTGGCTCCAGACAATTTGTCGTATGGCGGGGCATGTAAATGTTGAAATAGTCTAGTAAACACAGGACCAATACATTAATAAAAATCCTGTCTCTCTGTATAAGAAAGCGATAGTTTGAACCTGCTGGAAGGCTGTAGAAGGGGGTAACGTGGTGGGTGGGGGTCAGTTTGAAGGGGGTGTGGCTCAGGATCAGATACAATACTGCCTTGGTTTGGTGAGAACACACCTTTCAGAAATAAAAAAAAAAAAACAGAAGAATATAATGTCATAGAAATAGAACAACCATAGATAGATAGATAGATAGATAGATATACCTGTGTACACATGTTTTGAAGGGTCAGGAGACGAGCAGAGTACGCTGTCAATCAAATCCAAAGGTGACAGACAGGGCTGCAATGGATGGATGCTCAGGCATTCACTCAGTGCTTCTGAACTGGAATCTGTGTTCTGCCGTAACTTTAGAAAAAAACAACAACAACTTCAGCAACATTTTTTCATCTCATCTAAGGTTACATGTAGAGAGTAAGTCCTTAAGATATAAATAATAGATCCATCAAACATCAACATTAGTTCGATTACAGTATCTGTCAACACACCATTTTAAAGCCACTCAGGCACAGTTGTACAGGTTGTCACTACGAAGGATCATAAACGTTTCTATTTCAGTATCATATTTCTTCTGCTTTTTTTCCCCAGAAACGGACCACCTTTAGTTACAGTATCTATGGAGATGCGACCTTTATTCTGTCTTCGTGTTAATGAGCACAGCACCTACACATGACAGTTAACAAGTTTCGCTTTAAAAAGACGTGAAGGGTGCCGCGGCCAAAAAACACGCTGATGTGCGGCGTTGCAGTGTTTTGGAGTATTCTGATGTCTGTGTTCACCACAGCTGGTGAGAATATTTACCGGTAAAGCAGTGTTTCAGCTCCACTTACAGCACCTGCCTCACTGTAGTATTTAACCCTTGTGTGGTGTTTGGGTCTGTGGGATCCATTTCCATGCTCAATAAAAGAAACTTTTAATTCTGTAATTGCGACACGACACGCGCTGCACGCGCTGCACCTTCGATTGGACCACACAAAAATGATGGCTACATCTGGTAACAAAAAAACACCCAAAGCCATGACAGACCTTTTTTCTCGCCTGCTTTTCTTTTGAGGGGTGGGACTTCACATGCTTTCGCAGGGAACTGGGGTCTGTATAGCGTTTAGAACATCCTTCTACCTGACAAGCGTAAGGTTTCTGCAAAGAATAAAAAAAAAAGCCCATCTTTCAGTGTATTAGCATGCTTGTGTGTTTGTGTGTGTTTGTGTGTAGTGCCCCACGCGGCCTGGTAATACTCACGGTGTCCAGGTGTGTCCGCTGGTGTTTGGCCCGATCGCTGGAGTTGCTGAAGGCTTTGTGACAGCCGGGGTGCTGGCAGGTGTACGGCTTCTCCCCTGTGTGGCTGCGCAGATGGATTTTCAGGTTCTCCAGACGAGAGAAGGCCTTCTGGCAGCCTTCAAACTGGACAAGGGGCAGCAAAAGGGACAGTCACTTAGCTCAGCTAATTAAGCCACAACATCATAGGTCACGAACCCAGTTTAATAAATCGACATACAAATTATCCCTGTGTTGTCTAGATAAGCTCGCTTAAATAGAGACCATCCGTTTCTTAAAAAAAAAAAATCAATTACTTTATCTCAAGATGATTATGTGGAAGTTTGTAGCTTATTTAGCACAGTACAGGCTAAACGCTATAGGGGAGTTACACCAGCAGGGGACAGTCTTTCCTGCTAAAGGCGAAGGAACTGTCTTTATTCAGCAGCACGAGCTAAAGCAGAGGCGGCGACTCCGCTATTTCAGAAAACAGCATTTACAAGGTCCTCTGTGCATTGCGCAGGTCCACCCTGCAGCTGTTTCCAATGGAAATGCAAAAATCAGTCAGTGCTCACACTGAACTCTGTTTCTTCTCAGGAAATCTGTATGGAGGAGCTCCTGTCAGCTTGTCCTGGTTTCTACAGACTCAGCATACAATTTTCAGAATGAATAAAGAACAATTTTCCAGCAGACCTGACATCACCGATGAGGCATGTAATTCATTACACATTACCAACTGTGCTCTGGCTCCTTGACCTTTCTGGAGCAGCAGTGAATTCCAGTTAATTATAACCTCACTTTAAGAATATTAAAGTCAAAGGTTCAAAAATGAACCACTGACCAGCCTGCATATTTATTCCAACTATGGTAAGGTCGATTAGAATGCTTTATTTTCAGTCAATTTAAAGTCAATTTAAGTTTAAAAAAAAAAATTTAGAAGGGTCTTACAGTATAAAAACCTGCATTCACTCATTGAAGACTAGTTTAATGGATAGTGTCTCTGGAACATCAAAGTCTAATACAGACAATATGATAAACTTATATGATAAATATGAATAATTAGGTCATGTACATGACAAAAGATCTACATCAATGGTCATTAAAGTGAAATTGTGCTGCTTTGTTTTAATATCCAAGAAGATATGTTTCAGGGCTGCCCTATCTGAGTCCCTACCCCGCACCAAGTGTCCAGGGATGGGCTCTGAGCAGGATGAAGTGGTTAGGGAAAGTAAATGAGAGTGAGTGAAAGTATTTTATCTTGGTATAGATACAAAGGTCCTCTACAATAGTAAAGCCCCTCTACAACTGTTTTACTGTAGACTGTAAATAAATACCCTGTTCACTTGAACTCTCACTTCCTTCTGAAAATAGCTATGTTGTACAGGTCCCACACAGGGATAACAGAATGGACCATGAGCCTCCTGACAGGAACCATTGAGCATCCAAAGTTATAACTACAGCAGCCTTTGGTCAGCATTTAATCTGAGGTGTCGTAAAATAGCCCAGAGGAATCAGGATTGACCACTGAAAAGCTGGAATACACAATGCTGAGAGAAAGAGGGCTCTTGCCACTGCCTGCCATTGAAGCATTCAGACCAGGGCTCTGGAGAACACAGACAAACAGCCCCAGACGTCCTGGCACCGCCAACGGCCCACATGAGCCGAGGAGAGGCGAAGCGCGCCAAGCGTCCTTTCAGACAGACCTTATTTAATAAAGTGCAGCCTCCCGTTGGCTGGACTCAGAGATGCGGGGCGCTGAATGGGCAGCAGGGCACCACCCGTGTACGGCTCGGTGCCATGGCGGGTACCGTACATGCCCATGGCACAGCAGGCAACACCACGGCCCGCTTTGTGCCAGCAGCCATCCGGGTAATGCCTCACACCCCCACCCCTCCTTTTCCTGCTACATCAGACTTACACAATGGTGATCCCATTGCCAAAATAATATGAGATTACAATTGACAGACACAGAGCTTACATTTGATTTGTTGCAGGTAATGGCAGAGAAAGCACATTGTTCACTCAAACTGAGTTTAACCTCATTACAGGCATCATGGAGTAGTTTTAAGACCCAATTTTATTCTCAGGACTCCAAAGTGACAGAAATGTTGGCAAATCAGAAATATAACACGTCAAATTCTGGAAGCTTGTGCAAGACAAGTGTTCCCAGACTTGGATGAGTTCAAAAGTGTTTCGGTGGGGCTGTAGAGTTTCGGAAATATGGAATATTGAGCTTCACGTTCAACTCAAAATAGACACTCTAATCTGATGAAATGATGATGAAAATTCAAACTGTGATGATACTGGGCTATCAAATAGATTTTCCACATTTTTTGGTTATATAATGTAGTGTATGTGTCCCAGTGTCCAAGATTACCCACATTTATATACAGCAATGAAGAATGGATCCAATTTAGGCTCCATTTGGAACTACTTCCAGTGCAATGTTAAGTGAAAGAAATGCATAAAAACGTTATCTACATACTTTCCATAGATTCTGTAGTGACATGGGTACTGTAGTAATAATGAAATAAAAAAAAATCTGTTGCTGAATCCAGCCATGTTCCTACAGTATCTGGAATTTGCACAAATTGTGAATTTTCCTTTTGACTTTTTGTCACCTCAGCTGCACTTTTTTCTGTTAAATAATTATTATATTGTACTAAAGGACAAGTTGGTTCGATAAACTTTTATAGACCAAACCAGGCAAAGATACATTTTGCTTGATTTTAAACTCAATGGTTTAATGAAATTGTTCTGGAAAGAAAAAAAATGGCATTTGAATTCACTTGTTAAGGTATTTAGCAAAAAAAAAATGTCTTGCTAAATGTAGTATGAGGCAAGTTGTGACTTGCTTTAACTGTCATTGAAAGGGTTGAGTAAAACGATCTGATTAATTACAAGAGCGCTGCCTACCATTCTTCTCTTCCATCTTATGCCAGTCATACACAGAAAGCCCTATATTTAGCTACTGGCAAGGTTTTCAGTTAAGGCTTCCTTAGTTCAGGCAGAACTGGGCAGCTGGCCATCTTTGACTGCAAAGCCTAAAACACACAGCAGGGAAGCAATATTGTTTGGCGACGTCACCCAAAGACGAACGCTTTTCAACACAAACCACTGGTATTTTGTTAAAATGGCAGGAGAAATGAATATGCACTACAGGTTGCAAAAGAACCTGCTTCAGTTACTTGAAAAAACTAAAGCCTGGCTGTCAGTTTATTCCCACAAGACAATGCACCCAACCCTTAAACCAACACTTTAGGAAAGAAGAGCACTACGTTTACCTAAACATTTAGGTCACTAAGGAGACAAGGAACTCATTAATTATTAGCTCTTCATACCATGGTCTCACTGCATACACAAACTCAACCATGTACTGCGGTTCAAGACCTTATTTTGGATGGTGTCTAACTTAATGGTGACTGTCACCTGTATGAAAAGTAAAATCATAGAAAATGCCTGGCAGTCTGTTAATCACCTGTCTTGTGCGTTGGACACTACCACAATTTTTTTAGTGTGGGTGATGGCATGGAACCATCTCCCCTGCTCTAGAATAACATGCCTCACGGAAACATCTATGGATTCCGGCCGCCATGGCAACAAGGCTGCTTTTAAGTAATAAATGAGTGTTTGTGAGCAAGAAGGTTGGCCGCAGGTATGTGCACCATTAATGATTGACAAGCTTTGGCCGGCAAAATGGGTGGCAATGAGTTGGAAGCGGCTGCATTTACTCTTACTCATTTGAGTGTGTCTGAGGGGGAGGCAAGGCTCCAGCTGCTTCCTGGTTCATCTGTCTTGGCTGGACAGGTGAAAATGTGAAGAAACAAGCAGCGCTGTCTCTACAAACCCCCACCACAGGGGAGTTTTTAATGGGAGACCAAATTAAACTAGTAAAGACTTCGCTGAGCACTACGGCAGATGTGGAGAAAGCTTTAGATCTTGACTCCCCAGCTGACAGACGCTGGGCAGATGACAGGTTATTCAGCTGAGATCTGGTCGTCTGCCAGCTCATACGCTCAAGACCCTTTGTGCTGATTTAATAACGACATAACTGCGCTTAGTGCTATGTCAATTATCGCAGGCCTTGGCTAATTAGACACTCTAATGGCCAGGGCAAGTAGATGAGGAACTCTCACAGCTGCCTGACCCTAAATTAGCACATATCACTGTGCACACAGGGGTTACTGCAGACACTTGTGCCCTCGGGCCTAACTCACTGTCATTGTTAAGGGGTTCTCTATGTTCTCAAGCAAAAATGGATCTGCTTGCTTCAGCCAGGAGTTCATTCTACCACTGCAGTCTAAAACTGAACCACATTCACAAAATGACACACAAATTCCTTATATTTGAGACAGTTTACATTATTATGCCTGTCTTTGTGATTTTCCATGCACCATGTAAATAAGTGAATGTTATTTTGCTGATTATGTTCTTATTTGGGTTACTCATAATAGAATGCTTTAACGATTTAGATCCTTAAGATGATATGTATGTTAAATCTACATAGATTAATCTTAATGAACAAACAGACTTATTTGAAAGTCTAGATTTATTGTAGGGTTCTGCCACAATTTAAGCCTAGATACGCATAAAGAGATGTGATTCCATGTGTTTGAACAGGTGGTGCCGGCTCTCAGTGCTGGCTCTGCCTTGCACCCATAAAGTTGCAGAATCTCTGTGGAGGAACTCGCATAAGCTCATTTAGCATAGGAGAACTGGCTGCAGGACATCTTAAGTTGACAGTTAGATAAAGAAAAACACAAAGCTTCATACCGTGCATCTGTTGGGCTTCTCCCCAGAGTGTACTCTCATGTGGATTAGAAGTTTGTAGCGAGCATTGAAAGGCCTGTGTTTGCGTAGGCACCCCGTCCAGAAGCAAGTAAAGTCCTCTCCCTTTCGTTGGTCCACATGCAGCTTCTCAATGTGCTTCACCAACTCCTCTTGCTGGCTGTAGGTGGCGCTGCAGTCCACCCAGCGGCAGCAGAAATTCTCAAAATCGTCCACCTCCCCCTCCTCCTCTTCCAGTGATGGGCAGAGGCCTGTGGGCAACCCACACATGTCATCACATGGCGGTGGAAGAAACGTGAATGTCCCGATGCTTTGGCTTGGTACTGGTCGGAGGTGGTGGGAATGGTAGGGTGGTGGAGGTTCCCGGGGTGGGGCAGGAGGTTGCAGAAGAGCAGCCATTTCCACCTGAAGCTGTACAGAGGGGTGCAAGCCGTCACCTATCTCCCCCTGCCCCTCCATGTTGTTCTTGTCCAGAGTAAACTCTTCGCCTGGCAGATGATGCTGTTCCACCACCATGTTCCTCATTGGACCCTCTTGTGCTCCATGCCTCTCCATCTGCTGCAGTTGTGTGCAGCCTGCATTTGAATGAATGTTTGCGCTCATGTTCAGAGTCAGTGAGGTACTGACTCCAGGGCTGGGGTTGCTGGCCCTGGAGAAGCAGCTTCCTCTGACACCCAGGAAGTGCCCATAAACATCAGGCGAGAGGGTTGTATAGGAAGTCGGCGAATTGATGTAGGCCACTAGAGAGGTTGGTGAAGTGCGGATGATTGGGTTGAGGTCAATGATCATGCTGTTGGAGGAAGGAGACCGGGACAGTGCCCGCTTCTTACACCGAGTGGTGAGGTGGGGGCTGCTGGCTTCTCCCCCAAATCGATAGGAAGGTAAAGAGGTTGCATTAGAGATGCTGCTGGTGGCCCTGGACATGGCGGTGCCTGATGGAAGGCTCAGAAGCTCCGTTGCCTCAAAGGTGGAATGGTACTGCTGGGAGCTTACAGGCGGAAGAACCCGGTAACCATACGGCCATTCTTGCCTTGTGCTCTGCACCGATTGGCATTCTGCAATGCTGAGTGTGGTGGAGGCCAAAGACTCTCGGGAGAGCAAAGATCTGAAATTTAAAACATGTCAACTCAATTCAATGTTTTGCCAAATTTAAATGAAAAAATTATGGAATATTTCTCCAGGTTTCCTTGGAAATCTACACACTTCCAATTCCAAAGAGACTGAATTCTAACCTTCAACCTGATTTTGTTGAGTATTGCAGTACAGTATGTTCAGGTTGTCATGACTTGCCTAGCATCTGTGAACGGCACCACCAGCTCAATGGAGTGAGAGAAGGTCGTGGGTGCAGGAACGACGTTTTGGATGGGAAGAGCTGAAGACGAGCCAAGGTTTTGAACCACCATGGCACTGCTAGACACCTGAAGTTTGGTGTTTCCTGGTTGCCTGTGGCTTGATCTTGATGTAGAATGGCCTGTAAAAAAATGTAATTAATGTATTTGCCATTTGAATTTCTATGTCCTGTTTAGATATTCGCCAGCCCACTGCAGCCCATGAACTTTCAAATGCCACACAATCCAAAGCACATCATTTGGAACCCCTATATTAATTAATGCTTTGTTTAGATAATAAATGTGATAATAACAGTGACATATTTTATCACTATTAAATTAAATGTAAAGAAAAGGCAAAAATTACACTCCTTAGCTTCCATCCTGGAAAGTAAAGTGTTAGTGAGCAGATCTGGGAAGCCAGTGCACCCCGTATGAGTTTGCTCTGAAGTATTCCAAAAGTAAACAATGCGTTTTTGTTTGGGGAAAAAAGCACATGAATACACACAAAATTCCTATAAAACCTGTAAGGCTCGGAGATGCTTTCTGCTCCGTTAATTGCTAATGAATTTTATCTCCCTCTCTTGCTTCCATGGTTCATTTGAGGGGAAGCTTTCTGCTTGGTTAATTATCAAAAATATGAGAGAAAGGGCTGAGAGGGAAGACAAGGCAGGGCTGCTGGTCGACGTTGAGAACAACTGAGGGATAAAGTGGCCTGTAAATGGGCTGAGCTCTTAGTTTGGAAGCAGCATTAACAACATACTTTCGAGCCAAATCTGTTAAATTCTCCAGAAAGATGCTGTGATTTCTAACAAACACATTTACAAATACACAGTAAAATAGTCAACTTCATACTACACACTTACTCTGTGTGATATGTGGGCTGGAGTGCTGTAATATCCAGTTTCCCAGCAAAAAGTATTGTATGTATGAGTAAAAAAAGTCAAAGTATTACATGTTTAGAAGCACCTCAAAAATTGACACAAGGAACATATGTGAAAGTGAAGTGACTGTCATTATGATGCACAGCAAGAACAGCACACAATACACACAATGAAATGTGTCCTCTGTGTTTTAACCATCACCCTTGGTGAGCCGTGGGCAGCCATTACAGGCGCCCGGGGAGCAGTGTGTGGGGACGGTGCTTTGCTCAGTGGCACCGCAGTGGCACCTTGGCAGTTCAGGATTTGAATGCTCCCTTACATGAGCATTTTTTATGCTCCCTTACATGCTAGGCCACCACTGACTAGAAACACGACCTGCAGGAATAAAATGTTCCATTTAGACTCTTAGACACTTACACATATGGCATTTATCAGACGCCCTTATCCAGAGCAACTTACAACCAGTAGGGACAGTCCCCCTGGAGCAAGTCAGGTTTAAGTGTCTTGCTCAGGGACACAATGGTAGTAAGTGGGTTTAAATCTGTGACTTTGTGGTCTTCTGGTTCTCATTCAGATGTGTTTTTGGTCCATATATTTACAAAATTTACTATCACACATTATCTGGATGAATCTTTATCCTTTCGCCATTGCTGAGCTTGTCAATATGTAACCCATAAACAACAAATATTAAGAATATCTCAATATTATGAATCAAATATTTACGACAATAAAATATGATGTGGATAAAGGTAAAACTTTCAACTTAATTTACCTTTTCAGGAATACGGAAAGTTTGACCTTCAAGTTTAAAACATTTGAATTCTTTCTGTGTTGCCTTTGTCAAACGAGTCAGGTGGGCAGTTACTGTTTTTAAATATAATATGACTATTAATGACTATTGGTGTATCCTTTTGTTTTAGTTTATTTACATGAAAATACATAGTTTATATGTAGACCCATCTAAACTGTGTAAAACAGCCCTGCATTCAACACACAAAATTTTCACCTAAAAGTAAAAATGTCTTTTCAGTGGTTCATGACACACAGTACTTTTAATCTTTATCTAGAGACTTTACAAGAACCCTGTTTTGCATGTTATGTATTGCCTTTTTTCTTTATCCAAATGAAAACATTTTCCACAACAAATGCTCCAAAATATCTACCTATTCACTATTATTTAATATCCCAGAGGGAAGGAGCAGCAGCAGAAAACATTTATTTCTAATGTTTAACAAGAATTATAAGGATCTTATAAGGATCATCAGGTTTTACGTTCCAGATCAGCAGGCTGAGAAATGTGGAGATCTCATAAGGAAATGCTTCGTTTACCACTGGAGCGTTGGCCTCTTCCAAAGCAATTCTGTATTTTAATTCATTTCCAGCTGCAGTTGGACAGACCAGGAACCAGGAACAGGACAGACCAGGAACCAGCCTTACCATCAGTGTCTGAAATGCCCAGACGACAGCCATGCTTGGAGCTGGGATTAGCGGGGGGCAGAGGCTGTCTGCTTGATGGCGGCATGGCGGTGGTCAGCACCTGCTTCCTGAGGCTGAGGGGTGGAACCGGCGCAGTGCATCCCGGCGCCTGAGGTAGGGTCATGCTGCACCCCGAACTGGGGGCTGTGCCTCTGACAGGGGTCACCTGCTGACCTGTTAACACCCCCAGTGCCGGGGGTGCGCAGGAAGGTGAGACCATGGGGTTGCAGGCTCTCCCGTTCATGTCCCAAATAGACATTTATCTCACAGTGGGCATGGATCTGATGTACTGGGAAGTGGGAAGACACCACAGCATCTTCTGCCCATGTGTGAACACAAATGCAAAATGACCTGATCACATGAAAAAAAGAATTAGTGTTGTCAACAACAACAACAACAAAAATAGGCTCATCACAAAATTACACACGCTGTCCAGCCTGAGGTGCTATTATAAAATGATCACAATAATCTAAAACTATTCATCTCAATGCGTATGGAAGACTAATCTGGTGATGAGAATGTATTCAGTTTATAAAGTGTCTGTGCTGTGCCACCGAGGTGCATTTTTTTTAGCATATTAAGAATCTTACAATGAAACTATGTATTCAGATGCATTGGGCCTTTGTTTAATCTCAGTAGTTATTGTGTGCCCTGTTGAAAATGTCTCATTTTCTAAAATTACAAATATTAGAAAATAATGCTCATTAGAAAACTAAACCAAAAATAAAATGAGGATTAAACTTGATCGGTAGTGTCCTGTTTGAAAAAAAAAACTATTTTTGAAATATTTTTTCGACTCACCGAAACTTTATTTCATTATTTCCCCCCCACGGGATCCTGTGAAAGCTGTTCTTGTCCCGGACGGTCTCTGCGGAACTGTCCGCCGGCGCTCCCTGGCTGGACTGCGCTGGACTCCGCGGGGACTTCGGGACAAAACTCTGCTGACGTCACGCAGTCCGCGTAAACAGGAGCACGTGCGGCGCGCGCTCGCGTCCTGTCACTCATCTGGTCGCTATTATTACGAGAATGATCATTACTTGCGGTGCTGTAATCATTCTTAAACGCACACCACGTGTGTGGTGGGGAGGATTATTATTTCCTATTCACACAAACATTCAAATCATTGACAAGCACAGTATTTTAACATGCACTAGCAAAAAAAAAATATTTAACCAACCTTGGTTAAATACATTTACAGCATTTATCAGAAGCCCTTATCCAGAGCGACTTACAGTCAGTAGTTACAGGGACAGTCCCCCCTGGATCAACTTAGGGTTAAGTGTCTTACTCAGGGACACAATAGTAGTAAGTGGGGTTTGAACCTGGGTCGTCTGGTTCATAGGCGAGTGTTTTGACCACTAGGTTACTGCCACCCTTTATGCCAGAACTGGCTTAAAATGAAAGTCTGTGCTTGGATTTTATTAGGTCATTAATTGGCTAATTGCCTAACAGGAATTTTGTGCTTTTTGTGCTTCCTTTGACCAATCTGCATGTGCGGCCTGTGTACCTGCATTCTGACCCCCCCTCCCTCCCAGCCCTGCTCCGGGCTCCGGGCTCCGGGCTCCATGGAGCTGCTTGTTAACCAGCCATCTGAGTGTTTGCACAGCGAGTCCTGCAACTCGTTGCCATGACAACCTCATTGTTTAATCTCAGGCGACTTGGGAAGGTAGTGGCTCCTGGAATCATGCGGGAGGAGCCTGAGAAAATAACAGTGCAGTGACATTGTTACATATTCACTGCATGAGAGCATCTGACAGAGCGTTTTACCATAAAAAAATGCCTTTACACACTTCAAAGCATGAATTTCATGAACTTAATTTCGAATAAAAGAGGCTGGATAGTCTGACAAAAAACAAAACTTGACGGAATGTTGCTGTTTAAACCCCCTCTTAAAAATCATTGAGTAAATAACTGTAGTAATTAGATCTAATTATTATTGAATTTCCTTACTTTCCTTCTAGCGTGGATGACAGCGTTTTGAAGACATCATCTGCTGACAGGCACCCAACAGGGTGGTAGTAGCCTAGTGGGTAACACACTCGCCTATGAACCAGAAGACCCGGGTTCGAATCCCACTAACTACCAAGACACTTAACCCTTAGTTGCTCCAGGGGACTGACCCTGTAACTACTGATTGTAAGTCGCTCTGGATAAGGGCGTCTGATAAATGCTGTAAATGCCCAGCAGAGGTCACTGTTGCAACAGAAACGGATCCAGTCCTCACCTAGCATTCCCCTTAAAGACGCACCATGATGGACATAGCTGAGGCACTCCCCTCTTCAATGAGTTCTGAAGAGAGACGTTTTTTAACTGTGCTAATAATGAAGGCAATTTAACCTTGAGGAGTTTGAGGTTAATTCATGTTTTAATTAATCTCATGTGCTACCGGCTGTACTAGGAGGTAGATGAGCGATAAGTTAGATGAGCAGCAGATATGACATTATTCATTGATTCCAAGATGGACAGAGATTTATAGTAAATCTGAATAAGACTGAATGCATTAATCTGAATATGTAATAAATAATAAATAACATCAATACTGATTGCAATGTCCAAAAATGATTTCCAATTCCACTGTATACCTTGGTCACCGAAGACAGATTATACTAAAACAAAACTGAAACCTGTCCTCATGTTTCTGTTGTAGGTTGCTATGTTGAGTATCTTAGATACAAAGGTCGTGTGAAATATTTGGAACTGTAGACACAGTATGAAATCAAGCTCTGTCAGTTTTAAATAAATTTTTTTAAATAAAGAGTGTTCAGCAATAAATGACTGCTGATTCTGTGGTTAAACATTTTTTCCTTTCGTTCATTACTTTTACTACATCACTACATCAGCACTTTATCATGTGCTTTCTGTGGATTTGCTGGACCAGTTTCTGGTGCCATTTTAAATTGTGTGATTTGGCAAAAAAAAATGGTTATAATGTCAGCATGGCTGGCATGTCAGTGCATCAGCACATCAAATCCCTGCATGCTGTTTCATAAGACTTAATGGGAATGATCAGAAATGTGTACATATCGTGTTGTAAAATAATGTGATTTCTTGCTTGCTTTCTTCCTTGCTCGTATGAGACCTGAAACAATATAGCTGACAGTGCACACCTTCAGCTGGTGTGTTTTCGTATTAATAGACCTTAAGGCATTGGCCTGTGGGGTGAAATCTTACAGCACTGCTAGATGGATCATATAAACAGCAGTGTGGAGCAGATTTTACCGTTTCTGCATTATAGCTGAAACTCTTTAATGGCACATGATCAAGCATTTCGTCAGCATCTGCACAGGAACCAGTCACCCATGTCTAACTGCAGGCATGATGGGGAAAATTTCCTTTTCAGCTTGCAGACTGTATATCGTCCCTAAAGCCATGCATGTCAGCGTCACTCTTAATGTGTGCCACCAATATTAACAGTTAAATAGCTCAACGGATGCAATTTAGATCATCAATGGCAGGAAATAAGTGGGGTTTAAATATTTGTGTTACAGATCCGTGTTCAAGCATTGCTTCTTAAAATGTGGTGTTGTGCTCATCTACGCCCTCTACAGCCAACAAGTGAAATTCACCTCATCAGCATAAAAGTTGCAACAACAATAGTTTTGCTTTTCTCAAAACACCAAGCCAGCTGCATATTTGTGGGCTTCCTAAAATGGTCTACAACTCTTGTGAAAGATTTTGTTCCAGGTTCTGTTTGCGGACAGCAAATGCCCAAGATCATTTTAAAACACGTGACTGCAGTACGGAATGTTGTACAATGCCCCAGGGTTGATTTACGGTCACTTCGCTACTGCAGTACCTGTACGGCCCTTGGGGAAGGCGAGAGAGGGTAATTGCAGGTGACTTTAAGAAGCGGGAGAGTTGTTTTTGTAGGTGCTTGGTTCGTTGAGACCCATCAGTCACAGCGGCGTGTCAGGTTAGCGTCTGAAGGTATGCCATTAACCCCCCGCCGTCTGCCTCCTGGTCTGGCCCCTCCCACATCCGTCTTCATTACAGAGCAAGTGACTGGACCTCACCAGCAGATGGTCATTAACGCACCTTTCTTTGTCCACTGGGATGCTACCTGGAGGACACACATCAGCCCTATCAGCTAATCTTCACAGCTGCACTCTCCGGGACAACGCTGCCAAATGAAGGATCCACTAGAACCGGAGACCGGATCTCAGAATTTCGAAATCAACTAAGAGCTTAAAGAGAAATGAAAATTCATATATGCACTGCGTAAACTCTCACCACCAAGGAAACAGCACAAAAGGTGAAGGCCAATGCGGAGGCACAGATGCTGCCGTCAAACAGTTGTCTAACTTCCTGAGACAGTCAGCGTGGGCCATGCAGACAGCTGTTTTTCTTCTGCAAGATGGAACATTGTGGTGCAGGATATGAACTGAATGAAGATAGCCAGTTGTTAACAGAAATATGTGGACTGGTTTTGTTTGTCTGAATCTGTCCTGGTTTGCAATGCTGAAGCTGCTCTGAAGGAGGAGCATGTGCTCCAGTGCTCAGAATGCTCAACATGCCCACTTGTTGGTTGGAACATCTATTTATACGCCCATGTCATGTCAAAATTTCCTCAGATTTTTCCAAAGAGACTTGCAATAGAATATAAATTTGCATATCACACACAATTTGCACTAATATAGTCCCTCTATATTCAATGAAAAATTCCAAACCGTTGCTATTACTAATTATTCAAGTGATCAAGGTTGGCCTGGTTCTTCTTGCTTCAGAGCTATATTAACATGTTTAAGTTGACTGTTACAAAGCACCAGCAACAGCCCTCGAACCGGCTGTCTCCTGGGTGGCTGTGTCCTGGAGCAATAATCTGAACTTTCAGGGGAAATTTAAAGTGCAATGAAATTTCCTGTCCCAGTAAGCAGACTGCGGTGGCTTGGGGTAATACACGCTCTCGGCTGTTCAGGAAGTGTTTCATAGGAAACGCTGGAAGACATTTTTACACACTTTATGTTCCCAACTCACAATGCAAATATTCTGCTCCCCATGGAAAAGGAGACACAGTAATGACTCACATTGGCAGATACTGCTTCCCCAGATAAGAATTATAATATTTTTAATAGGGGGTAAAGGTGCTTTTTTTTTGGACTATGCAAAAATGTGCAAAACTTTTTTATTAGATATTGGATCGGGTTATGACAAGGAGGAAATGTATTTTTAAGTATTGTAGCTGTGCTCAATATTGCAAGCAGACAGATAGTCAATGTTATACAATGTAATATGTATTCCATTCATCTTTCACATTATTAAACACCTCTGAATTTTTAGTTCAACAGCAAGTACATTTTTTCCTTGGCTCACACAATGATATGTGATGGAGAGAGAAAAGGCCAAACAAATCATTTTTGATATTCAGTAATAAAGCTATAACTGTGTATCTTGAAATGTTTTGCCTAGCTGTTGTCTATTTAAATATTATTTATAATTCACCAGAAGACAGACATTTAAGTTTCTGCTGCTCAAAATGTATTACAAGAACACATTACAAACACTTAAAACAAATTATTCTCCTTTGTTGTCCCTGGCTGGTGGAACAACTTGCCCTGCTCCATTCGACTAGCCGAAACTACTACCACCTTTAAGAAGCAGGTGAAAACCCACTTGTTCAAAGAGTATTTCAGACGAGTCTAACATGCGCATGCACACACACTGCACAAAATAAATTTTCTTTGTCTAGCACTTAACAATTTCCTAGCATGTTCTTTTTCTGACAAGTCAGGCCTTACCAGGGCTCTTAGTTTTGTAAACTCAAAATCTATAGAAACCGAATGAGAATTGCTGGTGTCTTCCTCTTGTAAGTCGCTTTGGATAAAAGCGTCTGCTAAGTAAAATAAAGTAAAGTAAAGTAAAGTAAATGTGTTACCTACTATAAAATACTTCTAAAGAGTATTTATAATAAATAATAGATAAATAAATAAATAGAAAGGTTGGGACCGACCATCTGACTATGTATTATATATATCTGATATATATTGTATATATCTGTAACAATCCTCACGAGCATCAGCAGTGCGCGGTTGCTGGACACTGGTTGCAGGTCCCGCCCCTTCCCGATCCCCCGCACCTGATTTACCCAGGTTCAAATCCCATTTACTACCATAGTGTCCCTGAGCAGGACACTTAACCCTAAGTTGCTCCAGGGTGACTGTCCCTGTAACTATTGATTGTAAGTCGCTCTGACTAAGTGTGTGGTGTATGGCGTATGTGTTTGGTGGGCTGGTGGGTGTGGAGGTGGGGTTGCAGGGCTTTCCTGTGTGTTCCTGCCACATGGCCACAGGGAAGTCCAGGTGAGGTCCACACACACCCAGTCAAGTCTGTAAACTCTATGGAGAATAGTATAAAAACTCGCTCTACACACAAAAGCACTGTATTAAAACCACTCCAATCTGATGTTACCTGGCAGAAAGAGGCATGGCAGAATAAAGATTAAAAGAATGAACAATTTCTAATTTATTAACACCAGTAAATTAACAGGCCCTGCCTGTGACAGTGACCTCTCCCTACCAGATGTGCTGAATGACTTCTAAGCATGATTCGACAAACAGAACAATTTAACCTTGAGGAAATCCAACCCTCCTCCCAGTGATCAGGTGATGTGTCTAACTACGATGGATGTAAGGAAAACTCTTCACAGAGTTAACTCATGAAAGGTTGCTGGACCACACAACATCCCTGGAAGACGCTCAGAGAATGTGCAGACCTGCTGGCAGATGTTCTCACAGACATCTTCAAATTCTCACTAATCACTGCCGTTGTTACTTTGTGTCTCAAGGCCACCACCATCGTGCTTGTGCCAAAGTCTTCTCAATGACTACCTCCCCATTGCACTTACACCCATCATGATGAGGTGCTTTGAGAGGCTGGTCATGAAACATGTGAAGACCCTCCCCCTGGACCCACTGCAATTCGCCCATCTTCCGAACCACTCCATGGACGATGCCATTGCCACCACCCTGCATCTGACCCTCACCCACCTGGACTATAAGGACACACACATGCACAAATACTGTTCAAATTTAGTTCAACACTCAACACCATCATTCCCCAGCACTTGGTCGAGAAGTTGAACTGGCAGGGCCTGAACACCTCCCTCTGCAACTGGATCTTGGACTTCCTGACTAAAATACCTCAGATGAGGAGCAGCATCTCCAGCACCACCACAGTGAGTTCCTCAGGGTTGAGCGCGCAGTCAAAGACTGTGCAGCGATGCAGAGCTCCAACCACATCATCAAGTTTGTCAATGACACGACCGTGGTGGGTTTTATCATCAAGAACGATTAGTCAGCGTACAGAGAGGAGGTCCAACAACTGACGGACTGGTGTAAGGTCAACAATCTGTTTCTGAACCTGGACAAAACAACAATGGAGGGACCACTCTCCACTGAACATTGACAGTTCTTATGTGGAGATTGTCAAGAACACAAAGTTCCTCTGTGTTCGTTTAGAGGAGAACCTCTCCTGGAACCTCTCCTGGCCAACAGCCAAAAAAGCCCAACAGCATCTCTACTTCCTGCGGAGGCTGCGGAAAGTACATCTTCCACCACCCATCCTCACCACCTTCTATAGAGGGACAATTGAGAGCATTCTGACCAGCTGCATCACTGTCTGGTTTGGGACCGGGCACCACATTGGACCGCAAGACCCTACAGCGTATATGAGGACAGCTGAGAAGATCATTGGAATCTCTCTTCTCTCGATAATGAACATTTACCACAAGCTGCTTCAGGAAAGCCACCAGCATTGTGAAGGACTCTACACACCCATCACGTGCACTCTTCTCCCTACCATCCAGAAAAAAGGTACAGAGGCATTCGGGCCCTCACTGCCAGACTGTGCAACATCTTTTCCCACAAACCACTTTCTGCTCTAGACTGACACACACACACACACACATACACACACTACCTCGGTTATACTGTTTTAATTATCTATCTGCATATCATCTATTAGTGCACCGAATAATTATCTATCTGTATATCATCTATTAGTGAAATGACAATAAAGTAAATTTCAACGATGGTGTTGGCACTGGTGATACACTGATATAAACACAACAAATTGGCATTAAATTAAGAAAATTCTGGTTGTTCGTTTCTCACCCTTCCTGCTGGGTGCTGTTTGCTGAAATGGTTCTGTTCCAGTTTCATCAATACCACTCAGAGAATCACTGATCAACATGCTGCCTCTAATGTCATTGTTTCTAACACCCTTTTAGTCTAATTGGACATTAACCCCCTGTCATTATTTGCCTTTCTGAGTTAGTTATGGCCACGTGGACTGCTTGTCTTTACCTTTTCATTATAGCGGGCAATTTTACGTCTCAGAACTAATTAAATGAATCAATGAATCAAAGGGGAATTCTGACGTGTGGTTGAAAACAGGCTTTAATAAATCTTCATTACGATGCCCAACACAGCACATCCTTCATGTTGTTTACAGGTTTCATTAAGAAGGTGGAAGAGGACACTCACAGTGTCAGTGGTGGTGCTCGGCCTTCAGGGCTCAAGCACCAAATGTTACAGGCAAACCGCAAACGTAATGATTAGACTTTGCTTGGGGTAACCAGTGTAGTAATTATTTTAAATGAAATAATTTAATTAGAATCAATAGATATTAAAACAATAAAAAAATCAAGTGCCATTAATCACTTGTACCAAACTCTGAGGCGGCATCATCTGCATCATCGAATCTCCAGGAAAAGGGTAATTTTTCTTGTGGCTTTAATGCCTTAAGAGACCCTGTAATTGTTGCTTCACACAGAGAATGTAGAGTGTGTCCCTACTTCATGGGTTTTTAAGCAAATGCACTTGACATTTTGGGATAAGATGTAATCATTGCACATTAGGATGCGGCTGCCTTCACCCTGAATAGATGCTCTCTCCCTTTTGCTCAACCACCCCACCCCCCATCCTTGGGGACAGCAGATTTCTTATTAACACAATTACATTCAGTACACAATTCATTGAGCTCATATCTGTGTGCAACTGGGCCAGTTTGAACACACCTTCACCGGGTGGGGACTTGTCCCCCTCCTTCAGCTTAAACAGCCTCATGGCTTCAATGAGCTGCACCATTAAAGAACAGGTGGAGGGGGTGCGTGAAATCTGGCCAGGAGAGTTATTATGAAGAGCAGCCAGGGGAAATAATAATAGGAGGAAGAAAAAACTACTTAATTGGGTTTTATTTTTTTTGCTGTCAAATACTAAAATACCCATTTGTTAGAATGTGTGTTTTTTAAAACACAGTTTAGCTGTTTATGGTGAGTTCTTAGTGCAAATGGTAATTTGTGTTATACATCTTACACATCGTCCTTCTGTCCTTCTGCCTAAATTCATCCAAAAGTATTTCTTAACATTTTTGATACGATGAATACCAATGAATGGATATAGAATACTTTTCCACCTTCTCATCACAAGTAAAGTACTTAAGAACAACTCATCTACCATTATGACATTGAAAAGAAAAATTACACTTAGTTAATCTTTCCAAAAACAACTTTCTACGAGTATAATGGTAATTATGTAGGTCCCCCGTTCCATGCTTCTAGAAGCAGATACCTCTCTGCATTTAGTCACTTTATCAGAGTTGCAGCAGCTGAATGTTCTAATTGAAAGTCATGGGGCTGCTGAGGTGTTAATGAAGTGAACTTTTTCTTTGGAAAACTGCACGTCTCACCGTATGTTTTAATTATAGTCCCTGAATGATTGCTTATTAGCTGCTGCAGCAATCTGCTCCTGGCTTAGTCTCATAGGACAAATTCTGTCAATACCGAGTCCTTTTTCTTTTGCTCTTAGCCTATTTCTGCTATGTGGCCCTGACTCTGGCAACAAATGAAGCCTTGAACTGATGCATTGTCACACCACTAACATGACACTGTGACTGCATTTGTATGGCTTATATTCTGGCCCAAAGTTTTCATTGCATAAAAAAACATCAGAACATCTTACCTTATTATTAAAGTCATTATGTAATTTATGTCAAACTCCTTTTAATTTTCAGTTTGTTTTGATAATGGACACAGGCATTATGCCTTAATGCCTTATAAAAGTGAACCGTGTGAACAAAACAGTTACCCAAGTTACCAGTCACATGTGGTCGCATAAATCATGCTGTAAAATTTACCAGAGCATCATACTCAGTATAACAAATAGGTGTCGTTTGCAGTAAAACCGCAACATTTGTAAAATATCTCCACATCGTCCTTCTTATTTTACTGTCAACTTTGTGTAAGTGCATGAAATTGTTTTAATTTTGTAGTCCAGACGCTCATACCATATGCCCAGACAGATTTAGTCATCCTAAAGCGTTTTATTATTCAGAAAGGTGCAGCAGAATGCAGGGAATTTTTCATCAAAAATATTTGGAAGTGGTCAAGGTTACCAGGAGGGATGAGGGTGTGAAATATTCTAAATCAGCCTTTGTTATTTTCACATTGTCCATATTTTGCAGGCTTTAGCTCTATTTCTGGTTCATATTAAATATCCCCTGCTGACTCTGAGCTGCGACTCTGAATGAAAAAGGTCAAAGCAATTTATTTTTGACACATGCAGTTTGATCGCCCTGTCAACGCCTCAGGGTTTGCACACATTTCCCGTTGCTTCAGTGTCCAGTTCTCTTCACTTCTGCCAATTTTGCATATTTTTCTAGGTAAAGAAGCACAGTTCACACAACCCAATAACAACAATCTCAATATTGTAGGTGTCTTTAGGTGTTACACACATATACCAGTGGAAAATATCTGAAATAAAATGTTGATACAGATTAAAACATATATGAACAAGGCCAGGGAGTGAAAGTGGAGAGGTTTCAGGGTAAGACGAAAGTGTGCAATGGATGAAATGATTAGAACAGTGCTCTGAATTACACACATCTGCCTTGGTTATATGAGATAAGCAGAGGGAGTGGACACAGCAGGCATTCTGCACTGCGCTCCACTGCACTCATCATGCCAATTTTCAGCCTGATTTTCAGCAGGGTCGACAGCACCACTGACATCTAACCTTGACACACTACAATCATTGCCCATCTTATTATTTTACATCAGTGAAACTATGTGTGAATGTGTGTGTGTGTGTGTGTGTGTGTGTGTGTTAGCTGAGCTTTAGTCAACACTGCATGGGCTATTTTTATTTCTTGCTTAAACATTTATCAGGCTTTCATTAATAAAAACTTGATTAAAGGAACACAAGGCCTCCCATACAGCAGTAGTCACACTGTACTATTACACGAAATAACCAAAACCTGCCATGTACTAAGCACACTATTCATTTAGAATGTTCCATTACTTTTCCCCGAGGTGAAAGTTCTCTACAGACAACACAAGTTGTCCACACAGAGCCTCTGTTAACCACAAACGGCTTGGAACATTGGGGAGCCCAATCATGCTGGACTTGGAAAGGGCTGGGCTTGTATGTAGTGGAATGAAGACTAGATTTCACTAGAACTAAGGGGGTTGAGCCTGAACATCGAGAGCAGCTCCAGGCAATTATTTCCCTTCCACCTGGCCAGACCAGGAAACATAATCATAAATCATTGCACATATATAATAGGTTTGTGCTGCTCAGTCAAAACTTCACATTTCACATCATACTTTTGGTACGTCTTGCACATCTTAATGGTGATCATTTAGTCCAGTAGAACACCACAAAGAGGAGTTGTTAACTACCCAGTTTATATGAAGGGACCTTGCAGTGCTGTCTAGCTGATATTTGCACATCCAATACCACTGCATGTGACTTATGTAGTTGATCTCAAGAAGGTGTCATGGCATCAGTCAGTCTTTCACTTGGTCACTTTTTTCAACTAGACTGATCAGTCCTTAATTTGTTCATCACGAATGTCACCAAGCATGTCACACAGCCGCTCATTTGGTGAACATCAAATTTTCCTTATTGCTTTTTCTGAAACAGAAGACTATAAATACAAATGTTCTCGAACCCTGTGCTCTATTCTACATCATAGTCCCACAGCCAAGCAGACATGAGCCAACAGAATATAATAAAGCGTTTATTGCTTCGATCGCTGTCTGGCTTGCATGACTGCTCACCATTTTACACTTTAATTGCCCCTCCTGCTTCTTTGACAAAGATCTAAAGTTGTCCGCTTGCTGAATTGGAAACTGTTGCTGTTGTGCCAACGTCACTGGAATACAAATCATCCCAAGTTAGTCTGGAGAAAAATAAATTATAAACTGAGGCTGTCCTGTGAAATGAACTTGTACTTTACAAATCACTGCACACAATTCATCCCTAAGCTGCCAGCAGTTCAGAACAATACAAACCAATCAGCAACGGAAGCTAAATTACATAATGCGCAATTACCCTCTTTTAGATGATGGACATGAAAAGATGAAGGCCAATGGTTTAGCTATGTTTAGCCTGCATGACTTCATGCTTGATTACAAATATCCTGTGTGCCACACAATACCTGTGGTTGTATGAAGAAAAATATGCTTTGCAAATGCATGCATTGCACGAATAGCAATGCGGTTTGATGGGGTGAGACAGTCCGGTTTAGAAGTTCAAGTATAAGCTGTGGTCAGCCTCCTCTCTGTCCTCTGGTATTATTTCCTCTTGTTTTTTCCAAAGAGAAAAGAGATTGGGGCCCAGAGAGAGGAGGCCAATACATCGTAAATCACAACCACGAGAGTTTTTGCCAAAGCAATAACATTATGTTAATAAAGAATCGGTTTTACAGAGTACTTTGAATGCATCCAAACAGCAACAATGCTGGCTTTAATGATTGTGATTGTTGTCCAGATTGCATATATTCAGCCATGCAGTCTCCATTTACGAATATTTCTGAAACAAATTGGTTCATTTTGAATAGCTCATAGTATGGTGATACCATCTTCGCAATAAGATGGCTTGTGAGATTATCCCTGCTGCATATTACAGGTTCAATTGCAAGTGGTATTATTGGAAAGTGAAAATGTTTAGGAACAGTAGCTCAGCCATGAAGTGGAAGGCCACATATGGCCATAAAAGTCCATGGGGTAAAAAAGCATTGTTCAGCTGATTACAAAGCTTCAACTGTGCATTGGGTACTTCACTGAAAAGGTTTCCTCTGCCTGAGAGGCTCACATCCAAGGACATGTACTTCAATGCATTGTCCCCAGAGGTGTAGTGGTCAGGTATCGCAATACTTGTGTGTAGCATACACAGCCCATCGGGAGATTTGAACAATGGTGGTAGTAGCCCAGTGGGTAACACACCCACCTATGAACCAGAGACTTCAAATTCAGGTTGAAACCCCACTTACTACCATCGTGTCCCTGAGCAAGACACTTAACCCTGAGTTGCTCCTGGGGGACTGTCCCTGTAACTACTGAATGTAAGTTGTTCTGTATAAGGGTGTCTGATAAATGCTCTAAATGTAATGTAATGTAAAAAATGTAAATACAGATCTGTGTGGTGTTTAGACAACATTTGAACAAGGTGTTCAAGGTTATGATTGAAACACTGGAAGATCAGATTTATAATCAACTGACAGTCTGTCTGATTAATTTGTAATTGTGACAGAACTTCTTTCTTACAGTAGTCTGTGTGGTTGTATAGAGCAGTAAAGGCATGAATTAAAAGTCACTGTGCTGGTGAACAGTATTTTCTGAAACAGTTGTGACAACCTTGCAGTGATTTTGACTGAATGGCCATGGGAGGTCTGCAGCCAGGCCAGCAAATAAATCAGAGAGCCGATCCATTAGCATCCCTTCCCACCAGCTAACACATCTGCTGGCCGTATTTCAGTCTACATCTCCTGACACCTTTAGCATTTTTTACTCTCAATAATGGCATTGACTGCTGCTGGAAATCTGTATGCACCACTTGTCACCTCTTAACAGTGTGGTCCTGACATCCGATCCCACAGATCATGACACCAATTAAAGCTGGAAATTTGTTCAGGATTTATGAAGGTGCTACTCCATTCCATTGCTCTTGCCTTTGATGTCTTTATGCTGGAAACCATAGATAATAGCAGACATACTTTATTATACCCCATCTATTTCCACAACATCACTGGGGTGTCACAACCACTCCTTCCACTTTGAAGTGAAAGTGAAGTGAAAGTAAAGTGATTGTCATTGTGATACACAGCACAGCACACGGTGATACAACCTCTGCTTTTAACCCAGCACCCTTTGTGAGCAGTGGGCAGCCATGACAGGTGCCCGGGGAGCAGAGTGTGGGCACGGTGCTTTGCTCAGTGGCACCTTAGTGGCACCTTGGCGGGAACCTTCTGATTACGAGGTCACTGGACAGCTCCTTGAAGAGCTGCAAGGGAAAAATATGGGAGGTTAAACTTCCTGTCCTGATGAATCACACATCTCAGCATCTCTTAGGAATGGAGAGCAGTGATTGAATGCTTGTTAAGTCATTTTTATTTTCCTTTGTGTTGTTGTAAAATCCTTGTAATACTTTTGGAAGGCCATTGGTATCTTACTTTAGAATCAGGCATATTAAACAGTGGTACCTTTGACTTACTGTTGAGTTAGTTCATTAAAGTGGCATGAAATCATAGTGATTCTTCAAAGAACCAAACATCAAATGAATTCCTAAAAGGCATTGAATTGTTTTGACTTTTTTCCAGAATTCTGTGTTGTCAGGGACCTACATTACCATTAATCCCCAAAGATTGCCCTGTTATGGACTAAATCAATCACAGTCCGGACTTCATTAACTGTGCTGGGAACCCAGGGCGCATTTTAAGTGGGGTTGCTCTTATGGGGCCGGAGTGGGTTGAGCTGTGGGTGGGGCTGACAAGGAGAGGGCCAATCTGTATGTCAAAGCCTGCAGCATCACAAGCAGGCTCATTACGCAGATCAGTGGAAATGCATTATTATACGCACCATTGGCCATATGCCCATTTAACACGGAATAATTAGATCACTGCCTGGGAAAGGCTGGAAGAGCCAACGTGCATAACCAAAATTCTTTTCTTTAGCCCCAACATGAGCCTCCCCCCTGGGGATGATTGTCCAAATGGTCGTTTTGGGAATTCAGTCTTCACTCTGCCTGAGACTGCATTTGTCCATGAAGCCTAGGAGCGATTTGGCAGAGGTCATTGTACATCAAGATTTGCTTTGCTGTTTTCATGGTTAACATGAACAAGCTGTATTAATGCATTGAAACAATGCTTGTTATAAAAACCTATTGACTAAAGTGTCGTTTCCATCAGCAGGCTTTCAGCAGACAAACTGACTGGTGCAGAGTGATCCATACATCATCTCATTTTCCACAGGGCACAAACCTACCTAAGTAGTGGACCAAAATTAAAGTGAAAAAAATTCTCATCAAGAGAGATAAGGGTAGTTTGTGGTGGCATGGATTCCATCTGTATAGCATATTATATTTTGTCAACTAAATTTATGCCAGAATATTTTCATCAGCGAACCTTTTTGACATAATGAAGACAAGACGGGACAGGATGTAAATGCTGGTGATGTGACGATATCGATAACAAAATACATCATGCAACATCGTTGATGAATAAAAACTAGACTAAATGGGGTTTACAAGTTACTTTTGCGATACACAATTGCATAGATTTCAGGATACTTCTGATGGGTGAGCAGATGGCTGTGAAAAAATGATGAAGCAATCTATGGACCCACTTTCTTTAGAATGAAGTGGGGAAAAAATAGAATGAGTGGTCATAAAACATGGAACAAACCAGAAAGTGTTCTGTGTCTGGAATGGATGTACTGTATTCTTGAGTCTGTAAAGTAACAATAATATAATAATAAGAAAAATGCTGATTTGTTTTCAACTAGGTTCTTGTACTATATTGACTGGGTTAAATAGAATTGCATTACTAAGAAAGAGATTAAAATACAATTTTCCTTGACTAAAACTAGACTAAAATGTCATCAGTTTTTCATGCCTGAAACTAAACTAAAATATTCATGGATAGTTTTGACAAAAATCTGACTAAATGCTCAGACGTTTAGTTGACTGAAACTTGACTAGACTTAAATGAGTATGGATATGACCGAGACTTATAGACTAAAATTACAATTTGACACAAAGACTACACTAAAACTAAAAACAAGACAGCCGCCAAAAACGACTATTGCTGAGTCTACAGCTGATCCAAAAAAAATTTGTATTCAACAAATGGCATTAAACAGAAGCTTTAGTCAGATTTTATGCCTATTTTGTGCTAAAGAATTCAAACTTGTGTACCAACAATTACTTCTCATTGGATTTTATATGTTTTATTGAGTTAAATTATTTTAACTTACTAGATTTCAACTGAACAGTAGCTTTATTAAACCGTAGTGGAGTTATTTATAGAGAAAATAAACAACACTAGCCCATTAACATTCATCCTCCCCCAAAGTGTCTGTCTGTGTGTGTGTGTGTGTGTGTGTGTGTGTGTGTGTGTGAGTCATTAAACACAAACTGCCTCTGAAATATAAAGAGATATTGGGGGTTAAGGGACTAAACAGGACTGGACTGTATTATGGCAGTATATGAAGCAAAAACCTTGGAGTACCTTGGTTTTCTTTGACTACAACATTTTTAACCCTTTGGATTCAGTAATTGCATTTTATGAATGCAGTAACTACATGAAACAAAGGCATGGAATGGGTGCCTGAATGTGCTTAGGGCTTAATCATTACCCGTTTTTCATCAACACTGCCGAAACTGTAGCATCCTGCGACAAAGATAATATGTCTATCCAATAACACTAATAGCTTTTTTATTCCTGTGTCTATGGATCTTGTCAGTGTCTGATTGGCTGCCTTGTTAAGGTTTGCAGATAAAATTGAACAGGCTATTGTATGATTTATTGGTGTAATTCTGAGCAGAACAGCAGGCACTGCAGGATTTGTGTTTTAATGCAAGTGAACTGTAAATGGCTGTTTGTGGCTGTACTTTAAGTGTGTGTGTATGTGTGTGTGTATGCGTGTGTGTGTGTTTTAACAACACAGTGGGCGTGGAGAGCATGTATAAATCTTTTTAGCAGTCTTATTGCACAATACATGATCTGTATTAAGAATGTAAATCATATTTGCCACTGAAGGGTGTGCAACTAGAAGAACTATTAATCTGCCAACCAATCATGAGAAAACAAAACTACAGCTTGACTACCATGCATTCCTATAGGAATGGAGCTATGGGGTTTATCACTGTTTATGATTAATACTATTACTATTGATCAGTCTTAGATCTATTGGATGACAACTATATTTAGCAACATTTGTCAAGTGCTGTGGGGTTAAACCATCCAAAACCCCAATCATGTGTTGTAGCGCTGTGGTGGGGATGAAGGCTTCTGTTCTGTCAAATGAATGTGAGTCATACCTTGCATTGTGCAGGGCTGCATCCTGTGTGATCCTTTCTCCCACATCTGCTCATTTCCTCTTCTTTCAGTTCGACCTCAAGTGAGTTAAAGCTTTAGGGCTCAAAGAAGAGGAAATGAGCAGCCACACCTGTTAGTCTGATATTGTATTCATCATTCAGATATTAAAACATTTCCCTGTCGCACTGCAATATTTTAACATCCTGTTGATGAGCAGGTCATGTGACGCATGAGGTGTACACTGTTTTCCTTTTGAGACTTCAACTCGGAGTCATTTTATTTGTGAACTGTATCATGACCAATATTAGCTTTAATATATAAGTATATATTAATATTTCGGTTATGATTTTAGCATGAAATATCTGATATTGTGAAAGCGATCTGCATGCTGGTGTTCAGTCTGTTCAATTTTCTAATATTTTTGTCAGGGTTCATCTTATTGAAATCAGCTTCATTTGTGGGTGCTCGTAGAGCTGCTCTGCTGACTGAAGCCAACTGACAGCCTCAGATCGGGAAATGACGGCTGTTAAGCCACTGCGTCGCTCTCTGGGTCTTCGCTGATTTACATACAAATTGATCTTGAGGTAAATCAGTTGTCATTTTTCTTCAGGTCAGAGGGAGCATGTTAAGATAATGAAATGAAGTCTGCGGAGTGGAACCAGCATCTCCAGATGGGTCTCCCAGTGTTAATGTACTCCCCTCTGCCACCACCCATGTAAACAACTCAACTCATTTTCTTATTTTACCTCTGAATGAGTATTTGCACTTGTGTGCTCTCGCTCTGGCAATTACCTCTGCGAGGGGCACGCCTCTCCGGTGGGATCTGGGCGTTTGTGATTACCCCTGTGTCTGGAACTCGTATCGGCCTTCGCTGGTGCTCATGCATGCAGGTCTCTCATTGCTCAATCAATTTGAGGTGAATCAGAGCACCTGCTCATTTGGGCCTATAACCAGTGTCAAACTGCAATACGGCTTTTAGATATACGCTCAAATAATTAATTACTTTTTTTGGGGTAGCTACATTTGTTATGTTATGTGCACTTCAGAACTTTATTGCAACAGATTTAGAATGCAAGTAAATATTGATTTGCGTTAATGAATGTGCTTTTCTCTCACTTCAGCCCACCCTTGGAGACAACGAGTCGACGGATCCCTGGAGGAGTGAAGGATGCTGGGACTGAACGGGCCATTGCACTCCATTAATGTTGTCACAGGGAAATGAATACACACTGGCATCTGAGGCTTGTTTTTGTAATATAATACAACATATAATTAGATGAAGCTGTACTGTGGAGGTTTTTATTAAGTCGGTGTTGATGGGAGGAGACAAAGTAAGTAACCTCTAACGTTCAATCATCAGCGTTTCTTAAAATATAAAGGGTATTGCACAGGGGTTAGTCCCACGAGAGGTGAACGTGCCGAACAGGATTCTGTAATAGCTGCAGTAGAGAGCTGAGGTTACAGACAGTAGCTATCATGCAATCGTTCAGTTTCACTTGAGCGTGATTCATAATTTAGCACCTATAGAAACGCTACCATGCATACATTTACAAAAAGTGCAAAGGAAGGAGCTCCCACCTCCAACCGTAAGTCCATCTGCTCCTGGCCAGTGGGGTGTGCATTGCTTCCGCCTATAGCAGACGGAGTAGTAGAATGAGTCAGGGGGGTTGGAGAATATATGAAACATTAATTGTGGAAAACACCAACCACAGCGCTCTGGGCTGTAGGACAATACGTTATTATTCACTTTTGTAACGCATCTTGTTTCCTTTTTGATAGCAGGTTTTGTAAATTAGATTCCTCTTTCATGATGCCCTCTTCAACCATGAACATAGAACTCAATTATTGTGCTGGAAAATACTGAACATAATGAACAGCTTCCTCTAGTTATGTATTTTATTGTGTGCTTTCCTTTGGTTTATTTTCATGCTTTCCATGATAAATTAAATTAATTACATTAATGACCACACTTTAATTAATTACTTTAAACAATATGCTGCATGCATTGTAAATTAAGCCAGTTACAATTAGTCAAGTTTCTAAAGAACGAGATTCATTAAACAGTAAACAACTTTTCTTCTGAATCAATCACACATTGTTAAAAATGAGGTGTGTCTGAAGTAAAAACTCAAAGATTTACATCTCGGTTTACAAGAAGGGTAGAACAGAAGTTGAATGGAAACAGCCATGATTTCAGAATTTAACAGAAGATTAAACCTAATTTAGGCCCACTGCTGATTCAGAAATGTGCTCAAGGCTGTCTAGTCTATACTGTTATAAGACAGAGCAGTTAACTCTGACCTCACATTGATCTGAGGTCATTTTTTTAGGTCAATGAGCTGAGCTGTCATTTGAAGACATATTGGGACATACAGTACTTTCAAATATGCAAATGTAAGAATTTTCCAATTTTAACAGTTGCGGTCATTGACACCTGACGCATACATGACTACTGGCTGAATGATGTTGCTAAGCAACCACAAAGAAAGTGTCTAATACTTTATCTAACAATATTGTGTATAATATGGTGTTTGTATGTATTTGTTTATGTATTACTTATTATTATTATTATATACTAATACTGCAAGTATCCTTGATCTCTAATTATGTATGGAATATTATTATAGAATAGTAAGACTGCTCTTTATAAATAATTTGTGCCACATTGTTGCTTTGTAATCCAATACAGACAAAAAAGGAAGAAAATTATAATAATCCAGAGCCCAAGAGTGCTTTGCTCATTATTCAGCCATTTCTAATAACAAGCTTCCATCTCCATCTCAATCAACTATATAAGTAATTATAAAACTAATTACTGCTTCACATTCACTTAAGGGGCACCTGAGAGCCCTTTGGAAGAACTTAGAACTGTGCTTCTCAGCTGCTGTATAAAGTACAGCCAAGCAGAAGCTGCTTGGAGGAGTTTCATTGTTTAGTAGTTAAATTGGTACATCAGCAGTTTCTGCACTGTCTCTCAATGTTTTCACTGGGGTTCCGACACTATGCCAGCCGTTTGTTATGCTGCAATGTGACCTTTCCATCCTGAATGAGCCATGGCTGCAGATCTGTTTTTGTCTGCAGCATGCAGAAGACACGTCTTTCCTGTTTTATTCCACATGATTAATGAAATCTGATGGCCTTCACACACCGTCTAATGGATGAAGGGCTAATTAAAATCAGCCACTTCCTATTGGTCACCACAAGGGGCATTACAGAACACACATCTCTGCCTGGATAACTTACTCACTGTCCCCGTTACTGCTTAGTCCTTAAGCAGGGTAGTTGTGGGGCGGGGCACCAGCCCACTCACCCCACTCCACCATCCACTCACACACTCATACAATTTATTAAATTCCCACTTCTGCAACCAATAAAAGAAGAGGTTATTTTTTCTTAATTTAGATTTGCCAATCCACCTAAAATTCATGTAACCCAAAAAAAGCCTTGACCAGCACAGGGAGAGAATGAAACTATAGAAAGCCAGGGGTGTGAGGCCACAATTCAAACCACCACGCCACATTTTAAACTCACATTAAAATGAATTGAGGTCTCCTACCCTGCAGGAGGGTTAAAGCTCTTTTATTTTTTGTAGCTGTCCTGCCAAAGCTCCTCATCCCCCAGTGAAGTAAACATCGCCAAAGTCGGTATATTTTATTTGATTTTCTCCTTTCAGAATAACACATCCTCACCCCAACATTTCCCGGGGCACCAACTTCAAAGCAGTGTTTTTAATCAGAACAGGGTCGCACTGATAAGCGTCTGCAGACATCAAGTGCAGAAAATCATCTGATCTGTGAGCTTGCTGCCCATTTCAGCTTCCTCCAAAATGAGCTTTCTGTCTGTGTCCTTCTGTAAAGACACTGAACTTGTCCTAATTTTTGAACAACAGCAAAACTGGATGACAGGGATGGCACCCGCTTGAAGTCTCTTGCTGGCTGTTTCACTGCCACAGTGGGTGCCAGAGTCTCTCTGGATGGGCGGCACCAGACTGCTGCTGCACACTTCACTGCCTCAGCGTGCTGATGGCAGCTGACACATGCTGATATTAAGACACGTCAACAGTTGGAGTAGGAGAGAGGAGCGGAGAGGGTGGGGAGGAGAGCCGATGCCGCTCCCTACAGCTCCCTCCCCTTCGGCTGCTGTGCCTGTTTCGGCCCACCCTGGTCGTCCACGCTCCGGTGGCTACTGGTCGGGATTGGCGGCTACGCTCTGGAATAGGTTCGAGTAAACAGCCGGGCCGGCAGCTCGGCCCGTGTTGTCCTGCGCGGCTGCCATCCTGCCCGCAGCGCTGCAGATGCCACCTACCAGTGGGAAGAACAGAGGAGCAGATGATGGACACTGGCTGCCTGCTCGCAATGACTGGCAGAGGCAGATGGAGGAGGACCGATCTCCCATTTTAAGGAAAAGCTGCTGCTCAGCAGCTCCTACAGGCAGTCAGCAAAATTTTAAATAAGAGCCTCGAACTCCAATGGAGAATAAAATCTGTAACACTCCACTGAGATTATGTGCAGATCTGCACTATTCCACAAATAATGCTTAATGTTTCAGTGCAACCCAATGGAAAATGTTCATTCACAAATCAATGTTGTTTGGGGATAAAAAAAAACAAGAAACAGAACAGATAATCAATAATTTAAAAAAATAGTTTACTTGGAATTTTTACATTTAAAATTTTATGGGCAACAATTAATTTAGCTTCTAAGGGGTCCTAAAAAAAACTGTTACCTATGCACACTTTTTAAGCAAAACCTGTGCATCTAAGTATTGTGAATAAAAACATTCAAAATTGCTTTACTATAAACAAATATTGATGAGACATTTTATGTAATTAAAAGAAAAACCTGTTTGCATAAATTTTTAAGTTTTATTATTTGTTTTACAATGTACTGATGTAACTGTGGACCCCCCACCTGCAGGAGGAACATGAAAGGTCTGGTGCAATGTGGATCGTGTGGCGGACCGAGGTGGGAGCGTTGGCGATCCGATCCCCGGACAACGAAACTGGCTATTGGGACATGGAACGAGACGAGACGATGAAGAGGGAGCTGAGCCAGTAAGCAATGCTCTTTATTTACCAGTCGATCTACATCCCAATCCTCACCTATGGACATTAGCTTTGGGTAATGACCGAACGAAGGAACAAGATCGCGGATACAAGAGGCCGAAAATGAGTTTCCTCCGTAGGGTGGCCTCTGTGTAGGGAAGGCGCAGCCTTCGACATAGGGTGAGGAGCTTGGACATTCGGGAGGGACTCAGATTAGAACCGCTGATCCTCCACATCGAGATGAGTCAGTTGAGGTGGCTTGGGCATCTGGTCAGGATGTTTTGGTCCTGCCGGCAGGAGCCCACCGGGTCGACCCAGGACACGTTGGAGAAAGAGAGGGCTGTCTGGGATTTTCTACTTGGGATGCTGCCCCCGTGACCCAGACCCGAAGAAGTGGAGGAAGACAAGGACAATGTACTAATGTGTCTTACTATGAAATTAATCAAGCAACATGATACATCAGACGCCCTTTATCGAGAGCGTCTTGCAATCAGTAGTTACAGGGACAGTTCCCCCTGGAGCAACTTAGGGTTAAGTGTCTTGCTCAGGGACACAATGATAGTAAGTAGGATTTGAATCTGGACCTTCTGGTTCATAGGCAAGTGTGTTACCCACTAGGCTACTACCACCCAACTACCAACCCTACTACCACATGAATTAACCTGCTTTGCAAAGGCTATTAAATAATAGTAGTAACTTTCTTATGAGGCAACAGTGGCGTCCCCCCTTCTTTCCCTCAACGCTGCCCTCCTCCATCTTTAGGGCTCTCAAGTCTTTTGCATTTTTAGTCTTTTGTCACGCACTCACGCCACACATTTCTCACATGGAAAAATAATTTGTAGGTCAATGTGCTGCAGCGCCTAATATTTCTCTACTCATGGCACAGTAGCGATTCACTATGAAACAAGTATGTCTCCACTATTGTCATGGCTGAGGGTTCTAAGGGGAAGGTGGCACAGAAGCAGGACATCATTACGGAAGTAATAAGCAAAAATAATAATCAGGTACAAAACTATAAATAGCTAATCAGAAAACAGAGGTAGTGCATGCGGGTAAAATGCAAATCCCATTGATAAGGCACTGATAAGGAGTTTAGTGGAATGTCACTCTTACCGGTATTCAAAACATTGTCAAAAAGATTTGTATTTCTTTTGAACTTGCAAATGGTTTATTTAGATAAAAGAATGTCTGAGACAGCTATTCAGATTCTTGTGAGTATGTCTACACTAGCGACACCTGAAATCTTGCATAGGACTCCAAATTTGTTTGGGCCAGCCATGCTGAAGTGGGATAGTAAATTATTGGAACCAGACCACCTCTAAGGAAATGTGGAGGAGAAAACCGAGACATTTCAAGGTCACTGAAGTGTAGTGAACATCACCCCTCTGAACAACACATGGCAGCCAAGGCCTTTGATTTTCCTTCTCTTGCAGCGAGACGCTCTTGTGCTCCACTGGGAGTGTTTGGAGGGAGCCCTTCCTGTGAAAGTCACCTTTGGTGGCTGCCCCAGGTTGTACCTGAACTCCACTTCCAAAAGAGAATCCATCAGCAGCCTCACCGTGGTAATGGCTGCTTTCCCCCTTCCTCGTGTTGTCAGGCAGCTCCGCCGGGGGCACAGGTGCTCTTCCCTCGCGGTGAATAATTGACCCACTGCCAGAGGAAAGGGGAGGTCATCGCCAGCAATGACAGAGAGGACAGCCCCGAGCCTCTACCCACAATCCCTCCTGCAGAGGGCGAGAAAATAAACCCAATTCCTGGAGCAATGTGGCTGAGCTGAGAAAAAGACCAATACATAAATACATACATACATACCTAAACAGCGTAACAATAATATGGATCAACAGAGCATATATGGAAGAGCATTTACATACCAGTTTAAACCACTGCTGGTCTCATAAGTCTTTTCTATTGTTATTTAAAAGCACTGTTACAACAGTTTATTACAACAGTTTCCTCAAGCCTGCTGATCTTACATAAGCATCTCCCATTTGCATGGAATAGGACCCCAGACAAACTTCATGTTGAAAAAAGAATGATAATGGATGTGAAGTTTTCTGTGCCATATTCTCCCAAACTGACTTATGATGTACATCATTCCTAAGCATTCCGAACTCTTTGTCTTTGGTAAGTAATATGATTAATTTCTTTGGCGATTTGTTAAATTATGTATGATTTGTGTTTTGCAATGTTTCCATACAGTGCTTATTGTTGTTATCTTGTATTCTATCTGAAACAGAACTCACACCTCTGCCAGACCCAGGCTTTTGTCTACCCACCCAGGGAGGCTGGAACCATGCCTGGAAATGAGTGTGAGCACTGAGGCTGTGACAGAACACGTGTCCTGGCCCCCTGCTGTGGCAGAGATGGCTTCTGCAGAATGGACGAAGAGGAGGAGGCTCTTACTCCCACAGCCACAGGCTCCTGGTGTCAAGAAGCAGGAGAACATCTCACTGTTAACACCAGAGGAATAGGCTAATCTGGCACACATAATACTAGCCTTCATCAGGTCTGGTCCAAGAGTCAGTAGTCTTAGATTTTCTTGCAGTCTGGTGTAGCTGCAAGGGCTTGGCTACCACAGTGCACCTCCCCCACAAAGGAGTGGGCAGATCCCGAAAGAGAGCCAACAGATCTGTGAAGGAATGAAGGAAAATGAAGAATGGGGAGGATAGAATACATGGAGAACAGTTGGCCTCCTGAAAGTGGCATTAGGCACCAGTGAGATTTGTGACAGTAACACAGCACCTGGTAAGGTGTACCATATTATGTCTGCTAAATGCTGTAAATGTAAATGTAAATAGCATTTCACATTTTCAGAAGTTTCATCTACCGCTGTGTTATTAAGAGATTGAATTGAATGAATTTACATTAATTTACCTTAATTAAGCAGCAATCACCAGTACATGATGGCAAGCCACCCATCATCACAAATCCTCAGAATGGTGGCATTGTTTTCAGACATCAGTCACCCATCCTCTAGCCAAAACGGGCACTTGCTGGCACAGCCCAGTGGCAGCTTTTCTCTGATGCTGAGACCCACATCTCTTCATGGGCAGGCCAGGCCCAAATCAGTCCTCTCTGTTTACCACATCTCTCCAAGACCAGCTGTTGCTCATTATGGCCACAATGTGGGTGAATAAATGAGAGAAGCTCCAATCTTCACACCTGAGGACCACGTATCCAGTGTGGGAAATGTGTGAAAATTCAACAACTTTGTGATGAAGCATGAGAAGATTTAATGAAATTATCTCGCAAAAAGTCAAGTTGATTCCATTCATAAAGGGGGTCTGAGATCACATTCATTTACATTTACATTTATGGCATTTGGCAGACACCCTTATCCAGAGCGACTTACAACATGCTTAAGTTACCATCGATGAAGAGATCAATTTCCGGTTCACATTCTCTCTAAAACATGATGCAAGAGCTGATGAATGTTAGGACTGACACAAATACACTAATTCATAGGGGGAATTATTGTGGATAAAGCATTTATGTAGATGATTCCATATAGTCGCAGTTTAAACTAGTGGCTTGACCTCATTACACTCTGGGATTCAGCACCATGGACAGCTCAACCTTAATTTCACTCACCACAATGTGTATGGAAAAAAGGCGGGGATAGTCCCCACCGTGTGCCAAGTGTCCTGGCACAGCTGCGAGCCTGAGTAGGACTAAGTGATTCAGTTTGAATGGGTGTCTGTGGATATGGTGAATGTTCAATACAGATTTCTTAAAATGGCTCTGATTTATTTCCTTCCTGACAAAATGTTACATCATGTACTTATGTTCATGATTAGTGGCTAGTGTTAGTGTTAGTTCTGGGCTTTGAGTGTGGGCGTGTGGCATTTTTTACAGCAGGATGCATGTTATTTAATGGTGTAAATATTAAATTATAAAGTGTCACACAATGAAGAATGATTATTCTGAAGATACAGGAGTGTGTGAGTTGCTCTCCATTGGCTGACACAGTGTGTGGTTAATTTTCCTGTTTAATCTAATGTCTTTTTTTCTAAATATAATTTATTCCTCTTGTTTCTCCTACTGCATTGAGCATGTCGTTGACAAAAGAATTTCCCTCGAGATAAATAAAGTTCTTCTTATCCTATCTTATCTTATCTTATCTTAATGAAATGTGATTGGCTGTAATTAACACTTCTGTTTCCAAGGATACAGTTTTTGTGTGTGAGCGAAAACTGGCCCCATCTGCTTGTCCTTTCATCAGATGGGTTTTCCCTCAAAACATCCTCACAAGACATTGCTCAGTGACATTGAACACGTCTTTGGTGTCTGTTGACTTAGGAAGCGGGTGCTCAAGTACAACTGGTTCCTCATAACAGAAATGCCACATGATCCCACTGCACCATTTTGAGAAAAAAAAGATGTCTGGAAAGTGGCCAACGTTTGCTATTGATTATTTGTAAATTTTTTTACATGTTTGGCTGCAGAATTTGGCAAAAAATATATTTATAATTTTATTGTTGAATGGAATGTTTTATTTATTTAAAAATCTACAGATTGTTTAAGGGTGTAAAAAAATATATGAATGAATAGTAGTAGTGGTAGTAGTAGCCTAGTGGTAGTAGCCTAGTGGGTAACACACTCGCCTATGAACCAGAAGACCCGGGTTCGAATCCCACTTACTACCATTGTGTCCCTGAGCAAGACACTTAACCCTAAATTGCTCCAGGGAGACTGTCCCTGTAATACTGATTGTAAGTCGCTCTGGATAAGGGCGTCTGATAAATGCTGTAAATGTAAATGTAAATAACAGTCATTTCCATTTTTTCTGTCAGCAAAGAAAGTGAAAGTAATTTTTTTTATCATTGTGATACTCAGCAAACACAGTACACAGTGCATACAAGTAAATATTTGTCCTATCAGTGTATGGGGATGTACCTCTCTCTAGTGGCATCTTGGCAGTTCGGTGTTTGAACCCACAGCCTTCCAGCTACGAGTCTTCTCCCTTAAGCGCTAGTCCACCACTACCTACAGAAAGATGCAAATATGTCCACATCTGCCACGGTGGATTGTCTCTTTTCTAACTCAACAGTGATTATTGTTTCTGGAACAGAAATATGTATGAATTATTGAAAAAAGTCGTGTTTGTCCATATGGCTATTTTTGGACATAGTCCATTTCCGTGCATGCAGGCTGTGCCGTGTAGAATGTCCTTACATCATCAACGGCTATGTCACCAGCTCCATTTCCTCCATTAACAGTTTCCCAGTAATGTCAGGGCACAGTCCTTTAGACAGAAGTGCTCTCTGTCTGATTTCCAATTGTTGCAAAGCTGGTCATTATCCCACCATCTGCTCTGTACTGAAACCCCAGACTCAGCTCCTGCTCTACTTATATAGTTCCACGCTCTTCAGTTTCTCTCTGGATCCCATCCAGAGATACTTCAGGACTTAACTCTCCTTTTGTGTATTTGCATTTTGTCCATTTGAGTAATCAAAAAACATCACACTTAACACATAACAAAATTATTAATAATAAGATGCATGGTGGTAGTAGCCTAGTTTATTGCTTCTATTTTCATTATGGTAATTTGCATATACTCCAGTATGTTATGATGAGTGATCAGATGAATTGCAAAGTCCCTCTTTGCCATGAAAATGAACTTTTTCACTGCATTTCAGCCCTGCCACAAAGGACCTGCTGAGATCATTTCAGTGATCCTCTTGTTAACACAAGCAAGAGTTTTGACAAGCACAAGTCTGATCATTCTGTCACGCTGATTGAGTGGGAATTGCAGACTGGATGCTATCCTGCTGTAGCAAGAGCCAGGATCATCTCCTAAAGATCATTCGGCTGCGGGATCGGGGTTCCCCCGATGCAGAGCAGAGGAATGGCAGCAGGCAGGTGTGAGTACATCAGCATGTACAGTGAGGTGAAAACTGATTTTCTGCAAAAAGTACAGAGATTGAGACTGATTCTCATCCAAGGGAGTGGGTTCACTCCCAATTTTGCTTCAAATATTCATCATGAACAAAGAATGGTACCAAAACTTCCTCAGAGAGCAACTTCTCTAAACCATCCAAGAACTGTTTGGTGAACAACAATGCCTTTTCCAGCATGATGGAGAACCGTGCCACAAGGCCAAGGTGATAACTAAGTGGCTTGTGGAACAAAATATTGAAATTTTGGGTTCATGGCCAGCAGATGTAAATTAAATATATTGAATATAATTAAATATATTCAAAAATAATGCTGATCAACTAACCAATATATTATATATTTATGTTTTTATTTAAAATATTGGATCATATTTTTATCATGGTACACTGTGGATATCATATGAATGTAACATTCCATCTGAATTTCTGAATAAAAGGGCTGATCAACTTGATTGTTGATTGTAAGAGATCAATTTCTGATGGCGCTGTGAAAAAGTCGTCTAATGACAATTGAAAATGTAGGGCAACAGAGGAGGAACGGAGAAGACAGAACCATACGCTGTACAGGTTGCCAGATTGGGCGGTTTCGAATTTCTTGAAAAATTAATTGCCAAGAACAGTAACATTAGCAAACATTAGTAATATTTTATTTTAAACCTTTTTAAATATTTTTTGTAGTTTAAGTCTTACATAAGGTTTTTACTGCTAATTTCTGTCATCACCAGTAGCATGATTGTCAGGATTGGCGTCAGGTGGAGAAATCATTTTCGTGAACTCTGTTTGTGAACTTGACCTTCTTTTTGGACCTGGCAACTGTTCTGGAGTGTTTTGAGTTCTGGCAATCGGCAAACGCCTGTGGCTCAGTTTTCGTCCTCCCCTTTATTTCCCTGTTTTCGGCCATCGTGCCTTTGTTTATTTATTATTTGTAATAAAATCCCATTACATTACGCTTACTTACCTCATCAGCTCGCCAACGTGACAAAGATTTCTTATTATATTTTTTAAAAAGCGAAGCATACTGAAATCCAATACTGTCATGTTCACGATCAATGAGTTGTGGAGAAAAGTTTGTCTCCCTTCTACAGGAGATTTCTGTCTCTCGCTGTGATGCTGCACGCTATAGGGACGCTGATCATGTCCCAACCTGTGTGTTAGTGTGACAGCCACCCTTCCCACAGGCCTCAGCCTCTTCAACACACAGCTGCACAGGCCTCGTGTTCACCTCCAGGACTGCACCAGGGAGATCAAAGGACCCTGTCATCCTTTCTGACAAAGTCTTTTTCTCCAAACTCTTCCTGCTCTCTCTCTAAATCCTGACTGTTTAGTTGAACTTTTAAGCACTTGCCATTTCAGCTCTTCAGTCCTGCTCTTGATGTGGACCAAATGATTCACACATAGGATATAAATTAATTTAAAAAAACTAATGAAATATCAGAGGTTTGGCCAAGATGCAAAAATGTCCTCTAAAACTTAGCAAAGCTTTTACTGTCAGTGGATGTTCATAAATTAGCTGTAAAACTTGTTAGAATACATGCAAAAACTGTAAAATTATGGACCAGCCATTACAAGGAGCCTCTAGAGAAACGTCAGAGTAATTAATAATCAGATCACCAATTCCCAGCTAGAGTACTTCTGAAATCCCAGTGTGCCCTTGTAGAAATTCTCTGGTCGACTTGACCTAATTACAGGCTATTTAAGCTCCATGGGCACTCAGGAACACCCTTATGTCTACCCTTCCCCATCCTGAAATTTCCACTGCATTAGACCTTCTTGCTTTTAGCGCTATAAATATGCCAGTGTGTGCACTTATGGTAAAGTGGTTTGACATTACCGCACGACTCTAAATCACAATGCATGCGCCAATACGCACTGTACATTACAAATCCATTCCCGATCACAACTGATCAGAAAGGCCCCTCTTTTGTCTTTCAACATCTTGAATAACACCAGGAAGCATATTACCAGTGCTTTGCTTAGATGTTGACTGCCACTGATACTTTGAGATTGGAGATGGGACTGGCAGCTAATAAGAAGACCTCTCAAATGACTGAACCATGAGTGTGAGACAGTATTTAATCTGTGGCTTTCAGTCCTTTCCCATGAAATTAAAGGCTAAATTATAAATGAAAGAGCCGGGCTGAGCCTGATTGCTTTGTAATGATCCACTTGCTGGATCTCTGTTATCTATTAATGCTTTTGGCCTGTGCGTTGCTGTGTGCTTGGTGAGATAAAGACAGTGAATGTGAATTTTGTTTAAACAAGGTCACTTTAAGCTGATTTTTAAACCTACATGGAAGTGAGTGTAAAGTAAGTGTGATAAAATAAGAAATTTCCATGTTTGTTATAGATTGGTTATCATACTGTAATAAAGGATTCTATTGTTTTTGAGACAGTATGTCCATGGCACAAACTCTGGTTCAGCATTACTCAGAGCAGATTCATTATTTAATTAATTTAAATATTTATTTAAATTTAAGTCAGACAAAGGAAGAGAACAGAGGCTACAGCCAACCCTTCAGTCTTAACCACGTACTTTACTCCAGAACCTGTAAACGATTACAGACCCTGTAAACGAATTTGAGCCTGACATCTCCATTATGCAATTTTCAACAAAACTTTTCTAGTCTGGACACCTTTATTTTCTGTTGTTGCGAATGCTAATTATTATTAGGAATCTCATTACAGTTAGACTTGATGAGCGACTTCTTGGACTCACAACACTCAACCTGGCTTCTGCCGACATTCACAGGAAATATCTGAAGTGTGTCAAGGTCAAATGTGCTTGATCCAGCATGTTGTTGGAATCCTTGTGGCATGTGCCAGAACAACCGCTGTGCTCAGAATTAATTAGTCGTGGGTGCATGAGAGGGGAATTCTGCTCAGAGGCTCTGCCATTTACTCAGACTGTAATAATCAAGGCGCAACTCCTCTATCAACGCACAGTTTTTCACATGCTGTCTCGCAGCGTTGCCTAGGGAACATTTCGTGTTGTGGGAGGGGAGGTGTAAGTCACACAGGTACATATTGGCAATGCTGATGGCCACTGGGTCAGAACATCTAAATTCTGTGCTCCTCATGTTCTCTTGTCAACATGATGCAACAGCAGCAACAGAGCGAAGGATCCCGCTGCAGTTGAGCTGTTTTTCAATGTTCCGCTGGAACTGGGATTCAAAATTCACAGCTCTGTTGAGTGTAGATTTGAAGACTTTGTCCTGCAGGTGGCAGTCCAACTACTCCAATGTTCCACACCTTTCTTTCTTGAATAAAGCTGTGCTGCTCCTCCGAACATGAATAAATAAAGTACAATGAGCTCCAACCTGACATATAGTTACATTTTTTTATTATTATTTTGGTTGATGCAATGAAATAGAGAAAAAGTATAACTGACAATTATTTGAACTTCTTTTTACCAGGAATTGAACATGCTAAAAAATACTGACAGTAAGTAAGTAAGACGTTAGTGTATGTATTTGGTGATGTAGGAACTGCGAAAAACACTTTGCACACTTGATGGGGGTGGGGATGTCCTCGGGAGGGGGGCCTAGTATCGCTGTCCCCGCCCTCAGGGAGGGGTTTAGAACTAGCATTGGCCAAGGTAGAGGCCAGTGCTGAGTAGGGGAGGCCAAAAACTGACACAATGGGCTGATTGGGTGTAAAAGCTGTGAATTGTCTGTATATGTTTGTTCTTACATGAATTTTTGACTGACCCCTGCTGTTTTTGTTCTGATACCAAAAACAGCACAGAAAAAAAGTCTTCAAAAAAAAAAAAAAAAAAAAAAAAAATGCCAACATCATCAAGACCTTTTTTTCTGCTAATCTGTGAGTGGGGTAGAACTTTTCAGAGTTTGCCACTTCCTCTGGCCTTCACCCACATCTGGTCCTAATCTGAACCAAAACGTGGCCCAGCCGCCCCACCTCACATCCTGCTGAAAGGGGTTAATGCAGACGGCCAGTGGCCATGATAAAACGATGGGCCGAGTTCGAAATCTGAAGCAGACCTACAGGCCGGAAAGGCCCACTGCGTAATGAGGACGCGTCCTGGTGGCACACGTGCGCTGTATTGAACCAGGAGAACTGTAATAAAAGCCCTCTGCAGAATGCCCTTTAAAGCAGACCTTTAAAATGATTTAATACTGAGCCTTGTTTGAGTATTTAACATGAACGGTGTGTTGAGAGCAAATTCCCAGAAATTTGGTTTCCTCTTTTCTTTTTTTTTTACCTCTTGAAAACATTTCCAAGGTCATTTTCCACCCATTTATTTCCAATACTGAGAAATTAGCCACATCTCTTTTTATGGATCTGAAAATATGCCAGAGTGAGCTTTCAGTTTTCTTCTTCCAAATATTGTGCAGGGGGGATGTGGCAATGTCCTGTCCAGTCATGGCTGACATTCAACAGGGGTCATTCTACCATGGAACAGTGTTCACTTCATCAGTAACAGCCCTCCTGCTTTAAACAGAGTTTAAAAGATTTAAATAGATCATTGTGACCTTGTTTCTGCCATGTATCTTTTCTTAAAAAAAAATACCATGAGAATGAACATAGATGGACGGATGGCTAGGTAGATGGATGGATTTGATCCATGTGTATATTTACAGCATATTTTCATGTTCCATTTTTTGTGTCATAATGTAGTGTAAACAGCAGAAGAGAGACAAAAATTGTACCAGTCCACCGACCACACACATGACCCATGCACACGACTCACTCTCCAACCACACACAAGACATGCGCACAAACAGACAACAATACCAGACTCGGAATACTGGTGCAGGTACTCCTTTAAAGGGGGGAAAACAGGTATAGGGAATCAGGAAGGGGCGGGGCTTGCACTTGCCCTGGAACTGGCAATCAGTGAAAAATCATTACACAATATAACAAACCATACAAGCACCTTCCAGGGTAGACACATAACATGCAGAGAGTAAATCCAAGACACGATTTAGAACTTTGGCTAAAATAATATATTTACCCTGGGACTCACCCATGACATGTGTCTTATCCAGCAGTTGTTCTGCTAATATAGATATGATAAGTGACTTTAATATACAGGTATGTGTAGATGAATGGATGGATCCATAGATCATTTCTAAATTCTAAAACCTCTAAAATGCTCTAAATGGATAAATGCATGGGTGGATGAAAGGATGACTGGGTGGTTTTATGTACTAGATCCATGTGTATAATTTTATAGTTCAGCCTTTCTGCAGCCGATTAAGGGTTTGTGTTCAGTGTTGAATCTGAACCCTGTAACTTGATTGACACTTTATTCTCTCACACAAGAGAAAACAACAGCAGCACTATAACAGAATCATGCAGATGCAGGCGAGTAGGTTGCCAGTCTGGAGGATATGCTGACATGCTTGGGTTCCCTTCCAAAATCAACACAGGAAGGTGCCTCCCATCACTAACAGCCATGCAGATGTGCCCAGGCCACGCTAAGACTGCAGATTTAAATTCAGCTGGGAAATGAATGGAAGAGCTTCATTGCTTCTGTGTCTCTTGTCCAAACCGAGCTTCTGTTGAAGGAGGGGTGAGACTCTGCTCCGCTGATAAATAATGGGGAAATGTCTCCCAGTTCACACTGTAGCACCCATACACACAGAGCTGCTTCTAATTGCTTCCTCTTGAATCTTATTACATGACTTCTGTACCTGTTTATGTTCCATGCCCCTGATGTTCATCCTGAATTTGAAATTCATGCACTGTCTGAGTCGTCAGTCACCCTGACAGCGAGACTGAGGCTGAAAGCTTATACGAAGTTTGTAGGGACGGAGACAAAATATTGCTTACATTACAGTTAATTTTTCAAAGACTGTGAGGAATAAGCATAAGGCCAAAAAAACATCTAATTCTGGTACTCTGAAATATTGTTGCCATTTCCAGATGTGGTGCTCACCTTGTGCGTGAGCGTTTAATCAGAGTATTTTGCATAATCGTTTCTGTTGCAGGTGGCACGGGTGTCATGTATTCACTGAGAGAAAAATTCCTCATCGCAGGATTTCAAAATCGTAAACAGCACTAATCCCTTTTAAGTCTTTGTGTTTGCATTTAGCTCTGGATAAGGGCACCGTATATCTAGAGCAACAGGCCAAATGCAAACACACACACACACACAAATCTTCAACATGCTGGTTCGTTTAGTCTCTCCTCAACCTAATGAGCCCTTTGATGTTCCCGTATATCCACAGCTCCAGAACCTAGAATGATTTACACTTCACTTTCTTCAGGTTACCTGCTCTTCAGCTTCGCAAAATCATTCTTTATGTCTGTGTGTCCCCTGATTTTTCTAGAACAAATACATCACACACTGTAAGTGTGAGTACTTTAGTTGGAGTGGATTTTTTCAATTTAATCCAAATGTATTAAAAAAACATGAAAGCAGTATATGAAGTAATGTAATACTGTATATAGTAGCTGTGCAAACTATGGATAATATTTTTGAACTGTCTTTAAGCACAGCACTACATGCTAAGAGTATGGCATCTGCAGGATTTGCATAAGAACTGCCTATATCTTGAAGAAGAGAAACTAGCCACACTTTTTGTTGGTGTGTAATTTTTTTCTGTCACCGAGAACACAATCTTTATTTATGTGTTAGTATTGTGGTCAAGACAGCCTAAACTGAGACCAAGACATTGGCGAGACCAGAGGGTACCAAGACCAAGACACTGCCGAGACTTGAGGGTACAGAGACCAAGACCTAGACCGATACCAGGACACACTAAAAAAAAAAAAAAAAAAAAAAGTGAAGTGATTGTCACATGTGATACACAGCAACACAGCACATGGTGCACACAGTGAAATTTGTCCTCTGCATTTAACCCATCACCCTGAGTGAGCAGTGGGCAGCCATGACCAGCGCCCGGGGAGCAGTGTGTGGGGACGGTGCTTTGCTCAGTGGCACCTCAGTGGCACCTTGGCGGATCGGGATTCGAACCGGCAACCTTCTGATTACGAGGCCGCTTCCTTAACCGCTAGGCCACCACTGCCCCTAAATACAAGTGCGCCGCCCGGGAATCGAACCCGGGTCGCAAGAATGGGAATCTTGCATGATACCACTACACCAGCGGCGCGACTAAGGCGAGACCAAGACCAAGGCTGGTCGAGACCAAGACCAAGAATAGAAACAGACTAGGGCTGTGGAGAAAAAAGGTATTGCTGTCATTACTTGTTAAATCAAATTCACATTATCTTTTTAATCTTACTGTCCATATGTCTTTCATTTGAAATCTCAGAGATTTGTAATAGTTACAAGGCCTGGTGGAAAATAATATTCTCAGCAATCCTCTCCTATAACCATTTTATCAGACCTTGTTAAGGGAAAGAGATGGGATGTACCAGAAAGATGTTCATATTAAGTCTCTTATAGGAGACAGAGACCTTGGGTAAGCTATGAATAATCTAATGATCCCTAGCCTTGAACTGAAGACAATGGACATTTGGCTCTCAAATACACTCTGTAATACATTTTCTAGCAAATTCGTCAAACTAACAATTAACGCTGGTTCACTGATCCTTTGACTTAAAAAGGTAGGGTATGGATTTAAAGTTAAAATAATTTAGTCTAAATTAATTTACATCTCTAAAAACTAAAATATACACACCTCATGATGGAGAGGTCTCATCTAGTTCAGCTATTTTTGTTTTGGAATTTAATTCAATCAAATTATTGCTGCTCTTGCACAAAGACACAGGATTCTAATCAGCCGGACTCATTTTCTGTGTATGCGGAAAGATAACAGCCTCAGCCAATGGAAGGACTGCAAAGACTTTGGTTGTGTTATTGTCCTCAGCCAGGAACAATTACAAGCTCCGGGGAAAATTTCAACTACAACATTTACTTATTATATAGGCCAAAATCACATACCGTATATCTCAATGAGCTTTAACAGAACCTACAGTTGACACCCCCCACACTTGACCCTTCTGCACACAAGGAAAAACTCCACCCAAAAACATTTGTCCAATAAGACAAAAAGTCTTACAGTTGTAGAGGTGGAAAATTCCAGTGTAGTATAGAGCACAGGAGACAGTAATTCTCAAAGGAACCTTATTATATTTAGCACATTGATTCACATGACACGTTAAAACCTTTTTGGTGTGTGTATTAATGGGTGTATCAAATTCCTAGAAAAAAAGGTGACCCAAGAGTTATTGGGGGCTATTTTATGGAAGCTTTAGAAATATTAAATAACTGTCCTAAACTTGTGCCCACAGACTGTGATACAGAATATTTTATCTTAAAAAATATATACATATATCTCCCGCGGGCGCAACTTGGCAATAGAAAACCATGTCCCCCGCGCACAAACAAAAAAAAATACTTCTGACTGGTTGCATTTTAATAAATAATGATACTGGTCTGTAAGGATGTGCTGTTTTCTCTTTTTTCCCATTCCATCAGAACCAAGATCAAGACAAGATCGAGACCAAATACCATCAAGACATTATTATGTGTTTAAAATGGGAGGAGCCAAGTGATTGACACCTTTCATGTATGTTACTTCTTCATTCTGCATGACTTAAACATCACCACAAACATGATTAAAGATCGCGTTACATTAATTTATGTAAATCCTGACGACATCTTAAATTGCACCCTATACATACCCTGACACACAGCTCCTTGTATACCTGACAACATCAATTTCATTTGTTTCAGTTATAGACGTAGTAGATCTCAGCAAAAGGGAAGTAAAAAAAGAAGCCTCACAATAGATTTCACCACTGACAGCAGGTAAGAAATACTTTTCTGTTGCTGGTGCTGGTTTCTTGTGAGGTCCCGCCCCTTTGTTTTGTGTGTGAAGAGAACACATGCTGTCCGTATCGGCTGGTCTGGGACTTTAAAAGCCTGCGCAGCATAATGGCCTCCTTGAAGGGAGGTGTAAACGGGCAGATGTCTGAAGAAAAGCATTTTCCCTGTAATAAACGTGGTTTTGAATTTAACACCTCAGGGTGAGGGAACCCTATCTAAATGACCCTGGGGCCCCTAATTCTTAAATGGAGGGTTGTGATACTACACACCCTCCCGCCTAAGGCCCGAGGCCATGGAAGGTTGAGCCCCTCTGTCTCAGACAGGATCAGTTGACTGAACTTAAGTGCTGCAACAATGTAAATGAATCTGAGATGAACAATATTTGCATTGTACCTACAAGATGACTTAGCGCCGGTGCTAACGTCTCTGGGCTAAATGGCATCTCTTCACCAAAAGCCCATTGTGTTCTTGCATTTCCCTTGTTAAGAAAGGGGATGCAGCAAATGTTTAAAATAAGATGTATTTCAAGTTTGCCTTGTGAACGTGAATTATTTAATTTTAATTATTTACAGTTTTCTGAGCAGAAATAGGCCAGTTTTGATATAATTTTCTCTGTGTTTTTTTTCTATACCAAGACATGTTTCAATTCACAAATTGTATTTTTAAAATAGTTTTGACAGAGGTTAGTACAGAATATATAAAATATCTCATTTGTAATTGAATCATTTTAAGCAGTGATATGAACTAAAGATTCAGTGGATTTCTGCATCTCTCTTACTTTTTCTTAACGTGATTCTAGGTGACACCTCACAGAAAAGGGGGCTGCTCTGCCCTCCTAAAGCCACAGCACACTCAAGTCACTTCATATTGCATCAGGCAGCAAAGTAGCAGGAGTGTTGAACTATTTGTAGTACTTTATGGAGCACAAAACAGATAATTGCAAACGCAAACATACATGCCATCACACCTCAAAGATGAGGAACAGTTTTGAAAAATTAGGTAATTAAGGAAACTGATAAATACATAGAATAATATGTGTTTAACAATAAAAACTGAAACCGACTGAAACTTATAATTCCAAGCCTCTGCAGTGTCATCCAGTCCCTGCAATAAGGCGTAATGTGGGGGTGTTCCTCTCCCTGCAGTCACCTCAGGCTGCGGCAGCAGCACAGGGGTCCCCCAAACCTCCCACCCCAAGCCGGCTGAGAAGCCTATCTCTCTTCGTCCCAGCAGGGGTTTCATCAGGGATCAGAATGGGACGGCCCTCCTCCCAGGGCCACAGTCTGGCTGTGACTAGAACAATAGAAGAATTAAAAATCTTTTGTTTTCCCTGCACCCATTTAGGCGCTTTTGGCATTTGGTGTCTGGTTTCTGTACCTTGGGCAATGGGCTCGGTGACAGACACGAATTCCCACTGTTGCAGCGTTCGCCTGCCGCTCCATCCAATTTATATTTCATGGTTCTGGATGTATCCCAGTGCCGCATGCTTGTTTTTATTTAGGGCACGTCTGTTTAGCAAAAATAGGTTTCCAGGTTATAGAATGGCTGTTTTTTTGCTGTAAATGCATACTACCATTACTTTTTAATATAGAGAAAATGACTCACATTATTTATTATTATCTCATCTTGTCTTTTTACACACTGTAAACACCCACCAGAACCAATAAACTGCTCACCGACAGTATTTGGTGAGATATATCACTTTATGATGATTGTTCCAGTTATTGATATGCAGATTTATGCCTTGTAGTTTTCAGGTTCTCCAAAGCAGCTGTGCCTACAATATGGCCCAAAATATTGGCTCCTTCGCAGCACTTTCCCTCCTGGCTCCAAAAGACAGTAATGAAGGAGAAATAATTACTTTCTTATGCTTGCGGTATATTATTGGCCTCAGGCATAAATTCTCTTAATGAAGCAAACAGGTAATCCTGAAGATAAATGAAATATTAAAATGTAATTTTTTTGCTTTCTTTCTCTCTTTACTGTTCATGCTTCATGATTACGTAAATAAAAACAACTCTTCAAGCCCTGTCCTGGTGTCCCAACAAGTGCAGTGCAGCAAAAGCACTTTGTAATGGTCTCCTTGTTGGCGATGTTGCCTCACACCTCGAAGGCTGTGAGTTTGAACCCTGGCTCGTCTGTGGACCGTATGTGTGGAGCTTGCATTCTTTCCCTGTGTTGGTGTGGGTTTTCTCCAGCCATCCAAAGGCATGCACGCTATGTGAGTTAGTCACTCTTAAATTGTCAGTAGGTGCGAGTGTGTGAGTGTATGGTGTGTGTTTGCGCACTGTGCTGGGCTCATGCCCCACCCTGGGTGAATCCACCCTGCATCCAGTGTCCCATGATGGGCTCCAGCAGTAGAAACCGAAGAGTGATTGAATGTAATTTATTAAATTTGAGTTGCACATTAGATTTGGATATCTGAAATGGGGTGGGATGAGGGATGTTTGGTAGGAAAAAAAAAAAAATGTTGCATATCTGGAAGTATATGGAATTTCTCATGATTTCTTATCACTGACAACCAAGCAGAACAGCAAACCAGGAGGCGGTGGTTGAAAGCATTCTTCACATGAGACCGTGGCTCCACCAAACCAATGGGAGCATTGAGTCTGAAGTTTAAAGCTGCTAAAGACACATCAAAAGCCGCTGGCTTTAACAATATAAACCCAGACCAATATGGGTGTGGTCTCAACCCGAAATGAACAACAGCTTTGTTTATTGTTTTTATTAAAAAGCCTAGTAGCAGGCCAATCTCAGTATTGTTACGTTGAGTGATCAAAGGTCTCGATGAATCGGTTCTAAAACTGTGTTTCGCCTTGCTGCTTTAGCCCAGAAAATTCTCATAAATCATCATTAGCATGACAGCCCTTATATCCTGCCCATAAATCACAGAATACTTTTACAGTTTTTCCTACCTTCCTTGTGTGTGGTTAGAGTTTATTACCATGAATGCTGATACATTAAATCCATTGCATTATAGTAGAAGCAGCTCTAATATTGCACATTAACTGGAACACAGCACTAGTACATCTTGCACTGTGTGACTATTCATTACATTTGCTATTAAGTAGTTTGTAGATGTGCTGAGCTGGAGGTCAATGGCACACAGAATGCAGAAGAGTTCTTGTGTAGTTCTTTCGCCCCATCATGAGTTGTAGGACCTGGTGGAGTTTACCCATCATTTGTAGGCCTTCAAACATTCTGGTGGTCTTCCTGAGGTCTTGTTTACCACTGTCTCCGGTCTGAGTGAATGTCAGGCCACTGACTACTGTGACGTGATTGGTGGGATGCCGCTGTAACGGTGGACTGCTGACAGGAGTCCCAGTATTGATTACTTTCTCGGTCCTTTTAACTCATCAATACCCATTAAAACCGCACTTAAGGTTAAGGACACACGTGACCCCCGCTGATGTTCACTCCTTCCTGACTGAGCAACACACAGAACTCCATTTCCAGGATGGACTAACCAGCTGGTAGGAGTCGGCACAACCTCTCCCAGGAGAGCCTTCAGTGTCATGGTGGCCAGGTTCCTGTGTAGGAAAGTGTGAAATGATTCCTGAAGCCTTTTACCAATACGGTGATAACGGTGCATACCTCATCCTGTCCGGGGTTCTGCCAAGCGCTGTCAGTTCATCATTGCCTCACATTTCAGACAGATGCTAAATTTATGACAAATCCCTGTACACAAATCATTCTTATCTGAAGCATCACATTATGATCCCTGTACTGAGACTATTAACTGTTTGACAGCACATTCCTTAAAATGAAATGACGCTTTAGCAGGTTAATTTGTGTTCGCCAATGAGGGCTGTCAGGAAGAAAAATACAATCATAGACTGAGTATTAACTTTAAATACAGGGAAATATAAATCAAATTTCTACACCATTATAAATCCCACCATCCCCCCCTAAAAATGTGGCAGCCATACTGAACAGACATCTGATCCCTCAAGCTTTAATGTTTATATTTATTCTGCTGCTGCTCTTTTCCTACACAACTTCCTCTCATTACAGGTCCAGTTTCCCCCGAGCAGCATGGGGTTAAGGGCTTGTTCGCAGGCTCGGTGGATTTTCAAGTGTTCAGGCTTTTCTGAGGGTGGGGTTCAAGCTTACTTTGTAGGTAAGCCAAGTCAAGTTTTTTGACCAGTGAAAGTATATACAGTGAAGGCCTGCTGCAGAATGCATGTTAGATGCAATGCAGAATGCAATGCATCTGTTCTAAATGAAAACTTCTGAATCTTTTAATGACTGAATTGTAATTATTTTTGTAATATCAGTCATTTCACACATGCAGCCTTCAGCGTTTCCATTGTTTACAATGATTCCTGCGTTTCCAGCATTTAAATTGATCTGCATCACGATGCAGAGGTGGACAATTCTGCATCGATGCAGTCCAGAACATAATCAACTATAGCATAATGGGCAGTGTTTGGTCTGCCTCTTCAAAACACACACTCTCCAAGCAGGAATGGAGGAAAAGATGATCATCCAGAGTATCCAGAGATCTACAACATGACATTATCGTCTTACCATGCCTACTTTTTCAGACGTTTGTGGTGTCAGTTGAGCGTGTTTTTTTCCGCTCATTGTAGCAAATCAAAGCATCCACATGGGAGAACGAGACCTTAACTCCAGTAATGTACAAAATGTATGGGTTGCGATGCATCGATAATTGAGGCATTAACAATCTTAATTGAATCGAATTGTGAGACCAGTGAAGGTTCACACCTCCAGTTACCATCCACCCTGCACTAGCAGGACTGCAACCTTTTCAGCTTCCAATATTCCACTGCTTGTGTGCAGACTGAGGAACTCACAGTATCTGTCATCAGAGGACACATTACTGGAATGAATGAACAAAATGTAATCATTAAAGTTTAAACCAACTTTAAAGATCAAAGTTAATTTTGCAAAATTATCAAAACTGTGTGTTGATTCAGTGATCACAGAGCACAGAGAATGTACCAGAGGCTCAATATATCAGCAAGTTCTCCTGGCAGAAATTTTCTCCTTACACCTATCACTACATTTTAATAATCATGTGCAGAGGACAGTAAAAAAGTCCTCTTAGCACTTAAGGATTCGTAAGTTACTGTACAACCCAGTGATGAGATCAGTTTACTGCATCAGTCGGATGTATGAATTTTTTTGTGTATGAAGTGTAGTTTTGGCTTTTTCGGTGTGTGGTGATGTAGAAGATCACCAGATGAAGCCGTGCTCTTTTGAGGAACGTGTGATGCATGTTTGGGTGTCTGTGCATTGTGGAACCAGGAAATGAAGGGATGCCTTAAGGTTGCATTGTGCTCATTAAAAACCCAACGATGTATTAAAACAGGACAACAAAAGAGAATGAGAGGATTGGGTTAATGAAAGGATCAACATAATGACAATAAATTAGGCTGTTCATGGAGCTAAAAGCTAACATTCCTAAAATTGTATCTCCCTGTCTAGAGTTGAGTTTGAGGTTATGAGGAACTCAGTCTTTCCATTTTATGGCATTTGCCGAGTTAATCTGAACACTGATTGCTGTTCTTTGTTCCCATTGGGTGTCAGTGTGATGAATTAAGACCCCACAGGTTCCCCTGCACACCGTCCTTGACACATTTGCTCAAGGTGGACACAGTGACCCCATCAGATGGTGCTGTCCAGTTCCCGAAGGGCAGCGGCAGCCTGGTTTCACCACATCTATCTTTACAGCCCCACTAGCCCCAGATCCCCCCCTTTCCCCCACCAAGTGCCTTGGCTTCTTCCCCTGATAATTCTGCTCCACGTATGATTAATGCATGTTTACTCCAGCAGGTCAAACCATTTCCATGCAAAGAGGGGGGAAAAGGACTTCAAGGTAAAGTGCAATTACTCAGTTACTCCACTTCCATTCATCAATCGCAATTATTTTAAAGGAAAACTCACACTCACCACCACAGTGTCACCAGTGTCTTTACTGTAGTGTTCAATAAATGCCTTTCTTTCTTTATTTCATTCTTTTCCCCCAGTCTTTGTGGGTGTGTTGTGGTATCTGTTGCAGATTAATAAACTAAAGTTTTCTTGCTGCTCAGCTGCACAAAAGTCTGAGTCTGAGTCAAGTTGGAGAAGTTCATTTAATTCTTTGGCCTTGTTGTCTGGTTTGGAAATATTGTTTTGTTGTTTAATATTATAAATCATCTATTTTTTTCATGTTTGTGCTGTGGAATGTGATGTAATGACTGGCATTTGGTTGAGTTTCTTTTTTGGCTTAAAACCTCTTTTGGTGGCTGCACTATAATTGTTACAGTCTGGGACTGTAAGTGGGCCGCAGCACTTTTAACGATGGTTTACTGCATGGTGGAAAAACACAGTCAATTAACACCAACAAACACGATGGCATATACGCAGAGCAGCAAACACACTCACTTCACAAAAAAAAAAAAAAAACTAAGGTTTAGCCCCCCAAAAAATTATTTCAAACAGCAGATACACTATCTTCAACAGCAAACACAGTGAATCACAGGAACAAACAGTGCAATTTACTTATCATGAAGTGAATGATTTCATAATACTCGTGCAAACATTTTGGAAACAAATGTGCCACAACCATAAAAGGCGCACAATTTGAAGTTATGTGATAATGATTTTTTTTGTTTGTGTATGATGATGTAATTTGATGCTTTTAGCCTTTTTTTTGCCTTTTATTGCTGCCTAACATCACATTTGAGAAATGTGCTTAGATCGGTGGATCGGAGCCGGGATGAGGTGTGCATGCAGATTTCTTTTGGTTCTTTTGCTAGGATTTTTAGCAATCATGGCTAATGATTAGCTGGGGTGGGAGGAATTCACGTACATGCATACAGAATATATAAAAGTATTGTTGCTGGGGAGTATTATGTCTGTTTATCAGTGTGTCAGTATGCGCTTGGCTGACCTGTCCTGTCACTTATTGGTTGGAATAAGGTTGTGACAGCTTGTGGACTGAGAAGGAACGTTTGCTTATTTTTGCCAAAAGTGTTCAGGATTAGCATGCATTTAACACATGCATTTAAATGGCAGGAATCTGCTCACCTTATCAGCACCACTGTCGCCTGCTTCCTGTGCAGATGGGGAGCTGACCCTCTCACCGGCATCCCAGAGCTGATAAGGAGCTTTGATCCCGCAGCTGCACCTCTCTGCTCTGTGTCGTTCCACGCTCGCACTCGCTGGGCAAACCAGACGGAGCCGTTCAGCAAACAGCCTCGCCGTTTAAGAGCCGAGTTACGGCTAATTGAAGCTGCAACCTGGGGTCACACTGAGATGTCTAATGAGGATGCCTTTGGTTCGCTATAGATTTTTCATCAGACGATCATCAACCACTGAGAATTGGATTCCTTTGTTTAACATGAAAGACCACCCTGTAGGAGTCATTCTGTAGAATTCTGACATCATTATTACCAGCCCACACTGAGAAACTGCTGTGTGTGTGTGTGTGTGTGTGTGTGTGTGTGTGTGTGTGTGTGTGTGTGTGTATATCTAAGATAAATAAAGGTTCAGATTTGCCACGACATTACCAGTTGCCTTGATCTCAATAGTAATGTACTACTCTGAGTTAAATGAATCATCAGCTTAATATGCTGCTGTATGTTAAATAAATGAAAAGGGCTGATTTCAATCAGAATAATATAGTGATTCTGATTATTATTTTCAGTGCTTAGTGGACAGCATGAACCAAAGTGTTGTGTTTCATAAGAAATGTCTATTTGCATTTGGACAAAATTAACATGCAACTTGATGATAGTCAGAACTGCACTACTAGACTAATTTGGACACAGCTACTCTGCGGCAGTCATGGAGACTGAAATGAAGTCATTTTGCAAAGTCCAATCCAAGAAACATATTTATTATTTCAGGAGTAAGCCAAGTATTGTTTGATGATTTTTTTCCAGAATCGCATCTTTTTACCTTAATGGCTACTTTGTTAACTAATGTCATTTACAAAAGCTGCTTCATGAGATGCTCATTAACATGAGCATAAAACTTCCGGACTGTTGGAAAACCATCCCCTTTGTCTAATGTAAGGTGATGGAGAGAAGCTGATAGTGTAAAATGCTTGTCTTGTTTTCTGTTTTTTGCTATTCAAAAAAAAAAGGTGAAATGATTGTCACATGTGATACACAGCAGCACAGCACACGGTGCACACAGTGAAATTTGTCCTCTGCATTTAACCCATCACCCTCAGTAAGCAGTGGGCAGCCATGACAGGCGCCCGGGGAGCAGTGTGTGGGGACGGCGCTTTGCTCAGTGGCACCTCAGTGGCACCTTGGTGGATCGGGATTCGAACCAGCAACCTTCTGATTACCAGGCCGCTTCCTTAACCGCTAGGCCACCACTGCCCCAGCAGGCCACCACTTCCCCAGCCCCTATTCATGTCTTTGTTCTGTAATGTAAAACATACGTGAGTAGCTGAGTAAATTCCTTATGCTCAACGCGCATAAGACTGTTCTGGTGATCGGTTCTAAAGGGTCTAGTCTCGGATTAATAGAAAATATATTGAGCTGGTCTCTCATCTGCACAAGTAAAAAAAAATAATTGATGTGACCTTTGGCGATCTGTTATTTTAGGGTTATATTCTAAATATTTAGAGGACAGTGTACTTCCACCTCAGAAATATTACTAGGGTTCGGAGGGTTCTCTCCATTTCTGATGGACTACTGTAACTCTCTAGTTTCTGGTTTCTCTGTTGTTTCACTAAATAAGCTCAATCGTCTACAGAACTCTGCAGCCAAGGTTCTTATAAGCACAAGAAGGTATGAACACCTTACTCCTACTATTACTTTTCCTAGAACTCTGTTCAATTTTGTCATTGTGATGCCCAGCAAGCACAGCACACGGTGACACAACAAAATGTGTCGTCTGCATTCAACCCATCACCCTTAGAGAGCAGTGGGCAGCCATGACAGGCGCCCAGGGAGCAGCGTGTGGGGACGATATTTTGCTCAAGGGGACCACAGTGGCACCTTGGCTGTTTGGGAAGAAATATGGATCACTATAACACATAACAAGGAAGAATGGGTATATGATCCGGTCTTTCTTTTCCTTTCTGACTCCATTCTTCAACCCCGTTTGCTGTGCTGAGATGATCTGTGAGAATATTAAGCATGTTTTAGCCATGCAAATGCATGCTAATTACTCTACAATTATCTCTGATGATAATGAGGCTTGTGATTGGAGACGTAGCACCCTGACACCTTGCGGCGGTGATGCGCAGGTCAGCTGGTGGTTTGACTTTCCTTGCTCTCATTTTTCCCTCCTGTCTTACAGGAAAAATCTTCAGTAATGGAGAGAGACTGTAAATAAGTGGCAAGGCTCTTGACGAATGAATCCATTAACATTTCGCCATGTCATCTGGAAGGGAGATTTGCCGTTTATGGGGCAGGAAATAACAGGCCTGTAAATCTGCCAGCGTGGTCCAGGAGAGGCGGAGAGGAGGCTGGCCGGCGCGGCGCCCATGATGCAGCATTTTATCTCCCCTGGAATGACATCTTTATCTGCCTAAATTAAGTTTTGATTCCTTGCCACATACGGTGCCACATATCACTTTTAACACTGATATCAAGAGCAGCACTAAAATTGGCCCGCGGCCCGCCGAAAGGGCTTTTATTTTGTAGAGTGCTTCCGATGTTTCCTGCCTGCGTACCTTTCATCTGCGTTCAAAGGCGTGATCTATCTATCCCCATCTCATGCAGCCATCCGGAACTTTCTAAAAAAGACAAGGAGCAAAGGTTTATGGGTAGAATAAATTTCCAATTTAAATAGGAATTTAAAAGCAGCCACTCCTAAACTAAGTTACTCCGACTCCTGTTCAACTCACAGGCCGCAGTGGCGCTTCCGACTCAAGGGTCCCTGTGGGAAGCAGATGCAGATTTCCCAAGGACACACATCCGTCATCGGAGACAGGTGATAAGAGCAGGACAACAGCGGCTGAGTGATGTCACTGAGGAGGAGTGTGGCGGGACGCTGAGGGAAGTTTTACTGCGGTTACGTCACGAGCTGGATCCAGTAAAATGTCTTTCCACTGGATCCCTAAGAGCTGCCATGTCAACCCCTGACGCAGACCCATTCATGTCAGCGGTGTTAATAAAACAAGAGCAAATTTCTACACAACCCCGAAACTCACACCAGAGCCTAGAAATGTTTTTAATGCATGAATGTCTGCTTGTGGTTTGCCTTCTATTGTTTATTTTTCTTTCTACTCTTATCCGTAAAAATGTCATGCCGGATACAACCTTTCATGGGTTCCCATTAAAGTGGGAGTGACACATTTATCCTTGTTCAATTTTTTTTTTGTATTTTGTTTCGGTGGATGTAAATTTAAGGCACCATAGAGTCTACAATAGGACCTTTGGATCAATATCCCTTCAAAGACATTTATCAGACTTTCAAATTGCTTCCACAAGGAAATTTGGTCAAAGTTTGCATCACTGTATGTTATTCTCCAATGAGAAGAGTTCATATTTTCTCAGGCCCGCAGTTATAAAAAAAAAAAAGAAAATCCACATCCACGTCTAAAAACTCATACATCCAGATGCAGCTCTGACATTATGGCTGAGCACTTTTTCATCACCTACAGTTGAAAAGAAAGCAAGCAAGAAAGTGCTGAGACCTTGGTGAGTCTTGGTGCTCATATAAAAAAAAACCCACAAGGATTCCTGAAGAAACAAAAGTGGCCATTTTACCACAAAACACACACACACACACAAACACACAGTCTGTTGGATTTAAGATTCTCTTTCCTGTGGCACAGCTGAAAACAAACAGCACAGCACAAAAGAAAGATGTACTGGCAGTGGGAAGTCCTTCAGCTGTCTGATTTAGGGTTGTATTTTTTTTAAAACAATGGTTTTAGCAAAAGCATTATTTTTACTACTGTTTTAGGTTTTTGTAGTGTTTGTATGTAGTTTACTTTATGGACAATCTTTACTTGTGTGTTTGTCGGTAGAACTAATACTAAAAAAAAAAGTGAAGTGATTGTCACATGTGATACACAGCAGCACAGCACACGGTGCACACAGTGAAATTTGTCCTCTGCATTTAACCCATCACCCTAAGTGAGCAGTGGGCAGCCATGACAGGCGCCTGGGGAGCAGTGTGTGGGGACGGTGCTTTGCTCAGTGACACCTCAGTGGGACCTTGGCAGATTGGGATTCAAACCGGCAACCTTCTGATTACGGGGGCCGTTTTCTTAACCACTAGGCCACCACTGCCCCTATAATAATACTATAATAATTTTTTTTTTTCATTGAATGGGGTCTATTGCACTGATTTACTCTAATCTGAGACTAAAGTCACCACCAAGACAGACCTGTAAAGGATCGGACTACACCAGACCTCCGAAGGCATGCTGTGAGCATTTTCCTGCAGTTTCTTGCACTTGCCTACTTCAACCTATACGGTCGCTTGCTGCCTGATATGGAGAGAAAGGAAAGAATGAAAGAAAGAAAGAAAGAAAGAAAGAAAGAAAACCACGGTCCCTTGTTTACTGCCATTGATCGGGCGTGTGAGGAAAGAGCATGTCTGTAGCGATTACTGGGAAGAGATTCAAATCAGCACTGGGCCCAGCAGCCAGACTAAACGTGTTTAGGGGAAAATTCCAATTTCCTTATTAGATTCTCCGACCCTAATGGATTTGTTTGCTGTTGGTGTCCTGTGGCATTAATCACATTTAATCAAGAAACCCATTTAAAGAAACAAGAGAGCAAAATGTCTGAAGAGAAAGGAGGAGGAGGGATTCTTTATTCGTTTTGCTATTTTGCATTGTATTAATTGGCGTTAATTAGAGCGCCGGGGATCTGCGCGTCCGCTGTCCAGCCCTGGTTTTGCGCCTGCGTGTGCGTGTGCGCCTGCGTGTGCGTGTGCGTGGATTGGTTGGAGAGGAGAAGGGATGGAGGAGTGCGGGACTCTCCTCTCGCCCTCAGTTCTCCAGCAGAAGGCGGACGCGGCCGGAGGCTGCAGGGAGTGACGCGCGGAGTGGCGCTGACATGCGCAAGCTGCTCGCAGGCTGCCGCCCGATCGCCGTGCGCCCTGCGTGGACGCCGTGGAGAAGCGAGCCGCCGAGGGACCTTCGCCCGCCTCCGCCCGCCCTCGCCGACTTTTGCGCCGCTCCCGGTCTCCCGCGGTCGGGGCTTCGCCGCAAGAGCGTCGCCGGGACCCCGGAGCCGCAGCTTCAGATGGTCCCACCTGTCACCTCCCTGCTGCTGCTGCTGCTGCTGCTGCTGCTGGCGCCGGGCAGCAGCGGAGCGGCTCACGGTAAGAACCGAAAAGTTGCCGAAACGGAGCGCCCCACTGCGTGGGGTCTTTAGGTAACGGTCCACGCTCACGCCTTTACTCCACTATAACATCGGGAACGGATTTGGGATTCCTTCTGCTTTTTATGGCGATGAAGGGCTCGAGAAATGGCTTTTACAGTTTCCGTTTTTCTCATTTTTTTTCTTTTGAAAAAAAGTCAGACCGTTTGCATTAATACTGTTCCTCAAAAGAGGCTGGATAATAATAATACGAATAATAAAACAAAGAAAACTAAAATATCTGTTAATTAATGTAATTCTGCCTGGATTATTACAGGAAAGGCCACTTCAGGGCATTTTTCTTTAGAAACTGGCCAGACGTTTGCAACGGTTCATCTTTGTTAAGGGTGTGTGTATGTGAGTGTGTTTCCTGTACACTCTTTGTACTTCTCTGTAGACTGGTGTGTGTGTGTGTGTGTGTGTCTGCGTCCAAACAGAATCTGAACTTTACTGGCTTTATTAAACTCACGTGAGGAGCGGATTGATCTGCTTGATCGGAGAACAGGACATGGTTAGTGTGTATTTACCATGAGAGCAATTCTTCTTCACAACACTACTATATTCGATGTGTGTTTTATATAAAATATATATTTAGTATTCTGAGTATGCTGTACATGTTATGTATTTTTATGAGGTGGCCGTGGCCTCAGCAAGGTGAAAAATCAGCCCCGAGTGAAACGTTGGGCTGGAAGCTGCGTCTGCAGCAACGACACCACTTAGCCGTTTATTACAGGAAGGGATCGCGAGCGTCTCCAGCTCGGTCTTCAGCGTTGTGCATAGTTAATGAGGACTGGGCCGGGAAGTGGCAGCCCAGATCCAGTTTCTGAAGGGCAGAGGCGGATGACATAATCCCCATTCCAGAACCTCGCAGAGGCCCGGTGTCGCTGGCGATAATGGGGAAACCAACCAGGTCGCTCGGTGTCCATTAAGAGGTCGATATTCCGGGAGAATATTGTTTGTGACTAATTAATGGCCCTCAGGATTTTTTTTTTTGGATCCTAATGAGCGACACGCGTTTGCCTGAACATGGGAGGCTGCTTTCTCCTACTGCCGCTGCTCGGCTCTGTTGTTTTGGGGTTGTTTGTGAACGAAGGAGCTGTGAATTTTCTAAAAACCCGCACGGAGAACACCTCCTACTCACTGTGCCTTGGGAGAGGACAGCGGGATGAGCCGAGTGGGACATTTCGGGGTCCTGCAGCAGATGGGTGTGTGGATTTTTAGGGTGCGGTGGGCAGCCTGTGTGTCTGTTTGAGTGTGCGGACGCTTTGTTAATGAAACGGGGGCAGGACGCTAATGTGCACGGCGCGTTTATGATCTCTGTAGGCACTTTATGGTATCCTGTAGGGATTGGGGGGATTTTCCCTGGCTGGTGCGCTCCTCAGGCAGAGAAGTAAAAAGCCCCCTTGTTTGTCAGCCTCCAGACAAACGACTGCCGACAGCAAGCAAAGTCGATTTCATGATGAATTTACATCTTCACAAGCTTTTTTAATCTATAAGCATAATATAAGTAATAATTAGTAATAAGTAATAACAAAAATAACTCTTTGTTTATTTGCTGCTGTACATTTTAAAGTGACCCTCAGGATTAACACAGTTCTTTTTCTCCCCTCACACACACACACAGTCAGAGTGGAACGTGTAAGAAATGTTTTTGCGATCACAAGGTAACCACTTCCTCTGCTGCGTTACGGCGGGTCTCGGGGCGGCCGAGGGGCTCCAGCTCCCGCGCTGGCCTGCAGATACGCTCTGCTCGCACAATGGGGGCATTGTGCTGCGCGAGCCGTACGGCATCCCGCGCCCGCGCTGCAACCTGGAGGTCGTTCCTGTCAGGTTTCCACAGAGACCTTCACTTTTATTGGGTCTGTACAGTGTGCGCCGTGGCATGGGGGTGAGAGAAAATGGTCAGAGTTCAGGTGACGTCACTGTAGAAAGCATTTAACCTGAGATTGGTGTGTGTGTGGTTAAAAAAAAAAAAGATATTTTCTTTATTTTTCACCATTAGGCATTTCCATGATGTCAGCTCACTGGCGCTCTCTTTTAAGCCCATCAATGACGTGTTTTGCCAGTGGAACGTTCTTCTGAAATTGGAATTACAGGGTTAGGTGGCTCTTCCACGTCTGCCTTCTCCTCTCTCCTTTATCCCTGGTGAAAGGAGCAAGGGGGGGTGGGTGGTGGTGGTGGTGGCGTGGTGGTGGGGAGACATTAATCACCCCGTCACAGAAGCCACGGGAGGGGCATCGGTGCAACTTTCATGTCTAATAGCAGCGCGCTGGTGTCATTAACACGGCTCAGCGCAAGTCGCAACACTGCTGAAACATTCCTGGCCTGAAGCGGTGACGTTACCCACATTCATAACCATCAGACGGGGCACTACTTTACTGCTCTATATAAACCATAAATGCTTTGTAACACAGCGTGAGGGTAGCTTATGTGGAATATTAAAGCAAACAATATGCTCTTTGTCACACTGTCATGTTAATCATATTTTTAGAGTTTTATGTTATGAACACTGGAGCACATCAGTCATTATGGCATTTTTTTTTTAAATTACGCTTATGGGCGTAAACGTGCTGGTTGGGTCTCCTTAACCAACGTGGTGGATTGGCCCACTTCCGAATTGCAAATGGGCACCTCTCATGGTGGCTGAAGGTGAACAGGCTTCTGGGGGAACCCCTTACACTCAATTACCGGGCAGGGTCAGGGGCAGTGATGGCAGGAGAGGCTGGCTGAGGGCAGGAAATGGCGGGAAACAAGAGCCATTACATACGGAGAGCCCTCATTGCACCGGCAGAGGGGAAAACTTCTTGAGGCACACTCTTTATAGAGATGCTCTTCTCCGAAAAATGCATTTTTAAAAATTCCCCTTCATGCCGGTGAAGTGGTGTGGAGGAGCTGTTGGGAGAGTCTAGAAGCAGCTTCTGTGAAGCAGGGAGGCAGGAACAGGGCTGCCGGGTGAAATTCGGATCCTGACTGAAGAAATGTCCAGAAAGATGGAACCACAAATAGAGAGATGTTTTACATGAGCTGCATTTGCATTAAACACCAGAGCTGCTGTTCATGTTGCTGTCTTGTCTTCCTAGGACAATGTCAATGAGGTGGCAAGGAGGGAAAAATGGAAAATATAGAAAAAATTAATTCATGTAATTCATAACTGAAATTCAGTGTTGCAAATGTAAAAAAAAAAAGGCTGAAGGGTTTCGTCAAAATTGTATTTGTGCCTTTCTGTTCTATATGTGTAGAAAGAGAGCATATCATTTTATCTGAGCTTTACTTTAATGACCCCAGTTGAACTAAAGTACAGTTTTACGAGCATAACACTCAGGTTAATTCTGTCCCATACGCAGAATCATGCCATTTGCCGTACGTGTTACAGCAGCACTCAGCAAAAAAGCTTCTCTGAGCCCAAATGGCTTCTGCAATTATCATTGCTGGTGCCAAATCTTTGCTGACTTACCCCTTAATTCTCATTGTCGACATAATTATCCATCATGTATGACTCGGTAATCACCCCGGCCAGGCTCTTTTGGACCAGACTCAGCCTCCATCTTCTGATAAAGAAGCCCTGCTGTCTGCCACCGAGAGACGTAATCTCTGTTCTATAGGAAACATGAGTACAGGAGAGTCCTGTCTTTTACTGCCTGCCTCCAATTTATCAGCCGTTTCCCTCCCTCCCTCCCCCATTCCCCCTTCTCCCAGCAGTTGAAAGCATAGCACAGATAATGGGCTATCCTTTACTGGTTTTATGTGGTTCAAATATGAACGTTTGTACATCCCAGCCACCGTTCTGAGTTTCCACCAGGGTCTGGTTTGTGTTAAGACTTCTTAAGAAACAAGAGACAATGTTCCCCTCCCGCGGACCGAGCACTAGCCCCAGTAGGGTCTTGAGGAATGGGGTTTGTGGAGTACCCCTTTAGTGCTCAGTAATTAGCAAACCTTGCCTGAGGGCACAGTTGGGGGGAATTAAACTGACCTAATGTTCCTCTTTAGAACAAAAGAAGTGTTCCAGAGCGAACAAGCGTTCTTTCAGCAGCAAATACGGAGAACGGCATCATTTTTTCCTAAGTTATCTTTAGAATTTAGAGTTGTTTGTTTAACCCAGAGTTTCCCGACTCCTGTCTGGAAGATGTCACTTATCTGAGGGTCACAGGCACCTCCCTCAGCCCCATGGACTTATCCCGGACCCGTCACTGCAGCTTTTTTGTTTGTGTTAAAAGCCAAACCTTCGGCGAGAGACGGGAGCAGATAAACGTGTATGAATACCAGGCATTCACCTTCAGAATAACACGCTTCCCACATCTCCTCCACTCGCTTATCCACACACGATCCTGAAAGAATTTCAGCTCAACAGGGCTGCATCTTCATGCATAAAGATTGAGAGCTGCTTTCATATTTTATCTTGTTATTTTTTCTGTCTTCTCCTTATGTATTGGGATTTGAACAAACAGTTTGGATTGAAATTTGTCCATCTTTTAACTGAGGGGCGAGTGAGGGGTAATGGGCAGTTTTTGCTCAGGGCATTGGCTTCTCAATATGAAAATCTGGGGAGGCATTAGATTAATGATAATTCCCGCATTACTTCTGCTGTTTTGATGATGTCATGGGCATGTGAACTTTAGCAAAATCAGCAGATGTGAGCGCAGCCCCGTCCCCAGCGAGCTCTCTGGGGCCCAGAGTGCTGTGAGTGCGTAACTAGGGCATTCTCACTGGGGCTCGTTTTTCTGGAGTCCGAATCCTGGAGCTCTTTAATGGAAGCGGTGTGACCGGATACAGGCTACTGTAGGACACAGTAATCACCTCATTACTGCTTAACATTTAAACAAAATCAATTTAGGAGTAGACATGCCAAAGACACTCTCACTGTGTTAGATGTTGTTAATTACACGCTTGGACATGTCTTAGAGTCAATCCTCAGCATTCTGTCTCAGAAAACATGTTTAAGTGTTAAACATGAAGGTAAGTGCGACAGAACAACAAACCTAGGTCACAATCCGAAACTAGAGCAAAATCTTCAGGGAACAATGTCATATTTGTAAAAAAAATTTCAGATCTGTCTTCAGTGACGAAGCAGTTCTATGTACGATCCTGCAGCTTAGTAAGCAATGTCTGTCAGACAACAGCTTTTTAGAGGAGCATTTTTTCACAATTATTGACATTGATTATTAAAAAAAATTATATGTAAAGCGTATTCTTCAGTTTAATCTTTGTGAATGGCTGATGCAGTAAAAATAAATAAATAAATATATATATATATATATATATATATATATATATATATGTATGTATGTATGTATGTATATGTGTGTGTGTGTGTGTGTGTGTGTGTGTGTGTGTGTGTGTGTATATATATATATATATATATATATATATATATATATATATATATATAAAATTTCTTTCCCACTGTTACCATTGTTGCTAAGCAACATTCTTCCCTCAGCAGTCAAGTAGGTAGCATAGAGTGTAATGGTATTTAAAGAGGTAAGGTCAGAGTTGAGAGCCTCTCAGATGCAATGCTTGGTTACAGAAGTTAATTCTCTCTTTTGCATAGGTCAAAAGCTTCGGTGTATGTGGTTTGTATGCCATGACGCCAGCTATGAGTCAAAATGTAGGCATGTCTGAAAATTGTTTAGAAAAACTGTGAAATGAATGATTGTCTGTTTATGTTTATTGGGTGGAAAATGGGCTATTTGAGGTATTTTATTCTGCCTATTTTTTTATTCTTTGTTATTATGTCAATAGCCATGGATAAATATGCACAGTTTAACTGTTCAGGTATATGGTTTTGTTGGACTGATTTTTTTTTTTTGTGAGGGATTTTGTCCTGATCTCATTCCATAAAGTTCTATAGTCTTGACCTCATTACATAGAGTTCCATACAGAGAATGCCTTCATGATGTGTGGTATTGATTTTTAATTGGTGACTGAGCCTGTAGAGCTGTCTGGATTTTGTTTCCGATGCAGAATCTTCACAAGTCTCATTTATTTTACTATGTTGCTCCACCCTGTATTTTCAGACTCCTGATGTATCCACTGCAGCAGACATCACAGATGGGGTTGTGTTCTCAGGATGATGCATGCTGAGGGTGCTTAAGCTTTTACCAGCTAGAGCAGTGAGGCCAAAATGCTCCATTCCTAAGTCTTCTCAACCACGGTCCCACACGTCTTCTGGCGAACTCTTTTCCACTTGCAGCTTTCTTCCTATAAATCCCAGATTTGTGAAGTGCCTACGCTATTGTTGTTTGTATTATTGTTGTATCTTCCATGGAACTCTGTAAATCCTTTACAGCCTCAAACGGCTGCTTGCTGGGCTCCTTGACTGGTGACCTTCTCTGATGGAGTTTTTTTTTTTTTTTTTTGAGGGTGGCCTGGTTTGCCCTCAGTGATGTCATAGACACTCGTTGCTTTAGGTTGCTCAGCTCCACTGATCTACTTGTACATTCATCCTTCTGCATGTAGCATTCATGAATTGTGGACTGGAATTCTCTTCAGAGCATTTCATGATATACAGTTTAATCTACACAAGCAATAACACAAAGGTGTGATTCAACACTACAGTGAAAATGAAAGTCATCTTCACATAGAGAATGGTTCACACTTTGGATAGAACACAGTGGAATAGAGAATCTGCCCAGGGAGACTAGTTTAATGAGCACTTTGTGGTGTGGGGGCCTGCGGTCCAGCACCTCTCCTATCTCAGCTACAAAAATAACTTTGACCACGCCTTTCCATCACTAACATTTAGGAATTCCCCAAATGTACACTATGGAGTTATGGAGTATGGAGCTATGCAGTTTTTAACAAGTTAACCAAATAATCAGAACAGAAATTCTGTCTTTTCTGCAGTCGGATCCTGCAAGTCCTTTCTAAAGGTTTCTAAGGTTTCTAAAGTTTTTTTAAACCACAATTTTTAAATGATGGTCTGGAGATGTGGCTTTCCCTTCCATAAAAAACATCACCCAGCACACATTTGCGGGAAGAGTAAATCACTCTGCCTTGGGCACGTATGTGTTTTGCGGCGGGTTGTTGTGAAGGGTGTGGAGGGAGTGCGCTGTTGTGAAGCTCTGCCCCGCACAAGGCAGCCAACAAAAGCACAGTGAGCCGCGGCGCTCGGAAAGAGGAGTGCGAGCGCAACTCCGCTCACCTCCCTAATCCCACCGAAACAGCACAACTCCAGCGTTGGAAGCACCGGGCTATTCTGGGCTGCGGTGCGCCGCTCTTTGTTTGCTGAAAAAGCTGCCAGAGCTTTCGGTGAGATAGTGTGACTGCAGAAGGCGCAGGGTACGAGGGTCTTCACACGCCCAGGCGGCACGCCCGCCATTCTCCTGTCCAGTGGAAATGATTTAGAGCCGAAATCCGATTCTTTTTTGTTCTCCTTTAGCCAGACAAAATACGCTGACAGTCTGATTCCCGTTTGGGGGCAATTTTTCATTCTGACAAGCCTGTTCCAATTGAATTTAGAGGATGGGTGAAATATGAGTAGTAAAATTTCACCTCAAAGTTAGATCTGGAGCATTTCTCAGGACTGTGGAGATTGGAGAACAGATGGGACCTGGGTACTCTAGATCTCAGATTGTCACAGTCTGTGGCTGTTCAGATGCTGTTTGAGCTATACATACCTAATAAAACATGGATGGAAACGGACTTTTTTTTTATGCTCTGTGACCTCATCACAGAGTGAAGAACAAACACCAGAGTCACCCGAGTCGGGGCTGGATGTTGTTTTTCTTCCTGAACGTGGTCATTTGTGGCTGCTGTTGAGGAGATGCCTGCGCCATGACATTTACTTACATTTTGCTTTGTTGGCTGAGTTGCGAGGACGTGACCTCATTTCCTATTTTTGCTGTAGCTGTAGTTTGCCACGGCAGAAGACGTTGGACAGCGTAATGCCATTTGTGATGAATAGCCGATTTTTGTTATGAGCCAAATAAAGCTGGTAATGATTTGCTAACCACCACTGTGCTCTGCAGTTTCCACTTCGTTTTTTTCTCCCCAGAGGAGGGTGTTTATGGCTTTGTTGTAAAAAGTATGAAATGGCCCTACACAGACACAAGGATTCGAAGCTGTTTTTTTTTTTTTTTGATAGATGTTGGATGGAAAAAATGAGTTTTTTTCCTAATAATCTGTTGTTAAAGAGAAATCTGTTCTGTGTTTAACAGGGTGTTGGCGAAATGTAACAATTGCAACACATCCCAGTTATGTCACTCTTAATCAAGTACAATGGTACAATTCATTCATTATGATTTAAGTGCAGTTAAGTTTTTATTTGACATTGTGTGATTAAGTATGTTGTCTGTTCAACAGTCATAAATCTGGTCTGGTGTGCATTAGTATGTATGTTATTAATATGTGAAATTATGATTTTATTTGAATCTGTGCTTTGTAGTTTAGAGTTTAGAAAGGCTCTGCTACTTTTCAGCATGTTTTGGATGATGACACCAGGTCACCCTCACAGTGTTAAAATGAAGATGTGGTCTCCTCAGCACCCATCTATTTCTGAGTTGTGGTTTTCAGCCCATTCCTGGAGGCCCGGCTTCCTGTATTTTTCATTCCTCTGCCACCACACCATTTACTCTCACCTGAGCTTAATTACAGGAGGATAGAATGAAAAATGGGGCAGAGTTGCAGGCACAGCATCGCAACAGGGGGTGGAACTTTTCTGAGGGCTCCACATGACTGGGTCAGCGGTTGGGGGAGGCTTAGGTTTGTCATTATGGACCATCTAAATCATTTGGGCTGAATTAATTATCCTGACTATAGAAACTTGAACGGTCTCTCTCCCTTGTCTTTAGGCATTTTCCATAGTCCGCAGGTTCAACAATCACTCTGCAAAAAAAAGTTTGGATTGAAATTGACAAGTTGCACTGAATGTATCTACTCAGCCACCCCGCCTCTGCCTCACTGCATCTCTCTAATCTAACTAATGCCCCTGTTTGTGTCGGAAAGTGAATTAAAAAGCAGAAAATTCAATACCTGATCCATGAAACAGAGTGTGCCGCATGCACATTAGCTGTTTTCTCCGCAACTCTCTAATTGCGTTACGGCACTTGGAGGCTGTGAGTGTTTGGATCGGAGACTGTGCCGTTAATCGGAGACCCAGAGGGCCCGCAGGCCCACAATACAGAGATTAGGGTGGTGTGGTCAGATGCAGATCGAGCGCAGAAATGTCCCTGTGGCCCCGGCAAAATGAAAAGCCGGGTTCTGAGGGGGAGTTCTGTAATCAGGTCCGCAGCTTCTTTTCTGGGAAGCTTTTCACTAATCATCCTCCTCTTCCCTCAGCACCATTTTTCAGCCCTTTTGTGTTTGGTGCCCAGCTGTGTGGCCTGATTCTTCTCTGCCCCTCTCTTCCTTTTATTTCCTTTCTGAAGCCCCTCATGCCTGCTATCTGTCTTCATTCTACAGGAATATGCCTGTGAGTGTGGCAGTGCTGTAATCTGTCCTGTAGCAAGAGCAAATGGCTGCTGGCTTTATGAAAAACATTTTTATCATTTCCCCCCCCATAAAGAAGAGCAATTAGACTGATTTAAATCTCCTGGACACGGCAATAAGCAGTTTCTCAGAAGTTTGAGTAGAAAGAGTCCAAATAAATAATTGCACAATAATGCTTTGTGGCCTCTGATTTTTTTTTTCATATTCTGGGAGAGGAGGGTAAAAGGTGAATCAGGACAGAGAAGCTTTGAAAAGATAACCGCTGGCCAGAGGTTTCTTACATCATGGCGCAGGGTTCATTCTGCAGTAAAATGCCCACTTAGACCCAGTACATAAATAAATATCTATTATTATGTATCACCACCTAAACAGAAGCTTTTAATGAATATGAGAGTGCCTGTCCATCATCATGAACCTAGTGCCTTTCCACCAATGTGCCAGATGATCATAAATGTGCCACAACGCATTACATTGTTGCTCATTATAAGAATATAATCATTGAGATACTTTGCACCATTTAACCTACAATTTTACCAAAACTAACACACGTACAAACCAGAACTAAGATCAAATTTAAATGCAAATGCTGCTCATTAATCATTAAACTTTTTTATTATTCTTTATAGGCTCTTTCATAATTAATTATGAATTTATGTTGGTTTTGTCCATATTTGTGTGTAAAAACAGCACACTTTACCTTTTTTTCAAATCAGGAAGTTTAAGGTATCGGGGGATCCTTGTAAAGAAGCTCTGGCAGGCTGAGCGTCATACATCGTACACCCTGATGTCTTTCATGACCCCTGTGAACTCTGTGAAGTCACTTATATCATTATCTTCTCAAGTCTCCTGGTTCCCACATCCCTGGGTGCACTGCTGCCCTACCTGCCAGCTGACATTCCTTGATCCATTGCGACAGACGGGGGTATCTGTGTCTGGAAGCTCCCCAGGGGCGGATTTGTCATCAGAGATGGCATTGTCGAGGAATGCAGGAACTGTAGGGGTGGTCAGCTCACTCACACAGACTGAAGGTCATTTCCTCATTGTCCTTGTCTGTTCTACAAAACTCACTGTCTGCAGCGTAGGTAGTGATAAACTGATCTGACTGAAGGGGGAGGGGTCTGGTTTGGTTTTGGTGATGTTTCAGCCAGTGTCTGACAGATAATCCCTCATTGGGTGGAAAAGGGGGTGTATGGATGTCTGGGAAAATGTCAGGAAGACATTAATTATGTTGTTTATGCTGTCATTAGCACTGTTCTATTTGTCAGGGGGACACAGTGTGCCAGGCGTCCCGCAAGGAGGTGGGCCCCATGGTCATCCAGCCACATGAGCGAAACCTGTGTCTCAGCACTAAACTAAACTGGTGTCACATTTTATTTTCAAATCAGTACTAAAGCTAAAATCAGTACTAAGCTAAAACTGACCATCCTGGAGGAAAATGTCTTCTGTGGGCCGTTGTACAGACAGAGGCGTCCCTGTCTCTTGCTTTGTCCGTAGTTGTTCATACCAAACAGGGGATAGGGGGATCACATACTAGAGAGACGTAGGATTACTTTAGGTTAATTTAGTCTTGTGTTCACTTAAAAGACACACGACCACAATTTTAATGACTTTCTACTGGCAACACAATCATTACATGGTGTGACATTAGATGAGTTTTAGACTCATACCTCTATAAAACTGCTCTGTGACAAAGCCTACTGAAAAAAACCCATTAAAAAATGAGCTGAATGAAAAAAAATCATAGGTTCCTTATAATTAGTTAGAATTTTTCTTTTCTTAACTTTCCCTCTTCCTCTTAAAGTTGAACTATGTCCCCAGATATCCACCGCCCGCGCCGAGCCCACACACACACCCACCCCACCTACTCTACGGAGTGTTTAACTGATGAGTGACTCCTGAGTAAACAGTTTAGTTTGCCTGTTGTTTGTGCTCTTATCCTGCTAATGCAGCGCATGTGGAGTGCGACCCCAGACAGACTCCAGCCATGTAATCCAAGCCCTGAATAGGGCGCGGCGTCTTCGACGGGCCGACGGGACAAGGCCTCGACGTCTGTCCTTTCATTACAGCCACGGAGAAGTATGTCGGTCTGATAAAGTTTACCAGCACCTGCACATCAAACGGGAATTCTTTAACTGGGAGGGGAGGGGAACGCTGTATCTGGGTTTTTTTTTGTTTTGTTTTTTTTACAGTTCTTCTTTTGTGGTGACAGATTTCAAATGAGCTTTACGTAGAGTTTTTTTTTTTTGCCATGTGCTCTTTTGTGCAATTCTGCCGTTTTGTTCCTATACATTGAGATGCCCCTCTCTTCCCAACACACTATGAAAATGTTAAAATAAACAGTGCCTGTGTTCCTGTGATATGGAAAGATCCATAAACAGCCTTTGTGCTGCACTCAGTCCTGTATCAGCTTTCTGGTTTCCATTTCCTATGGCTTCCCACAGGCTCTCGGGGGGACTGTATTATATTCAACCGCAGAAGTCACTTCCAGATCACTGCCTGTTCACTAAGAGCCTCAGAGCTTGGAGGTCAAGAGACGACTGAAGTCATTCTACTGCGTCTTTAACTCGTCGGTGTCTGTTGCGTGTAATGTAGTATCACCGCGGCAGGGGCAACATCGACCAACTTCGCGTCATGTACGTCTTCTTCTTGGATTTCGGAAATGAACACATGGGAACAGGAAGCGGCTGAATGTTAGTTATTTGAAGCAGTGAGAGGAGGAGCTAAAATCTACACGGCGACACTACCAATAGTGTGTATTTGATGTCCAGTGTTCTAATGTTCCATTGTAGTTCACCCCATTGTAGTGGGGTGGTAGTGGCCTGGTGGCTAAGACACTCACCTATGAACCAGAAGACCCAGGTTCAAACCCCATTTACTACCAATGTGTCCCTGAGCAAGACACTTAACCCTGAGTGTCGACAGGGGGGAACTGTCCCTGTAACTACTGATTGTAAGTCGCTCTGGATAAGGGTGTCTGATAAATGCTGTAAATGTAGTTCCATTCATACCGATGAAAATAAAGGAGTTCACGTTCATTATAACTTTTATAAAATAAATGGGATGCTATGCTTTTCATATGAGTGTCTGTCTGCTGGGCTTCATCACTCATGTTCACGTACATCATTTATAAAATAGTTCATTCACTCCAGACTTTGTTCAACACCACCGTGCACAAAGGGTTTTTGTACTACATAAAATTATATTTTGCCTGTGTATGTTCCTCAGAGATGAAGAATGGAGATTAATGAACAGTTCTCACTCCCTGCTGGTAGGTGAAGGTCACAGGTCATCCATCTGTCCCTCTGTCTCCCATCATCGCGTTTCTTCTGCCATTTAAAATACTGTTGCGTCAGTCTGAAGGAAAAACAGTGAACAGCGTGTTTTCCAGGCCGGTGGCGCGAAGAACATGTCGCTCGATCCGTCTGAATTGGCCCTTTGATGCTGACCGCCCTTGACATCAACAACGCGGCCCCTCGCGGACCTCACCCAGCTCTAATTAACTCGCTGAAACCTTTTCCACTCTGTGTTTTTCTAGGCTGCTTTCCACCGTGGCGCATTTGAAAAAAAGTCTGACTCTGGAACAGAGAGAACTGTAACTGAGACGGGGAAAAAAAAAATTTTTTTTCCTTTTCACTATTCATGGTCACTTCATTTCTCCATAAGAAAAGTACATAGCTGTGGAGGGAAAGCGATTACTTTGCTATTTTTTCCCCTGTCGTGTTTGCTGCAGTAAGCAGTCGTGTCCTTCTTTCATATCAAGGTGTTGATTGGCGGCCCCACTGTTGAAATGTCATCATATGAAGGGTCATCAGGTTTTTATGAACTGCTAACTGCTGTTTCCCGGCAGCAACTGAGAGTGGAGCGATGCCGATGGGAAGGAGTGTTGTCAGCAGGGTAGGAGCACCTATGACCTGTGAAAACCAGACTTAGCACATGAGGCGTGTTTGCTAACATCTCAGTATGTTTTTCACAGCATCCAGAAATGGAGTCTAGTGAGCATGAAAAAATGTGCAGGAGCCTCTTCCTGTACCAGCTACAGCTAATCTTGGCTATTAAGTGCCAAATGCAAAAAATAGAATATTATAATTAATCATTAATATGTATACCAGTCATGGCAATTTTTAAATAGTAAAAAATTGTTTTGATTTTATTGCAAAACAATATTTTAGTACATTTTAATATTTTACTACATTTCATACATTTGACTGATGATTCATAGACCTTTAGTTTTGTTTTTGAAGAATTTGTGAATTACAATATTACTGATAATAATAGTACAAATAGTGCTTTTATATGAATGATTTGTTTTATGTATTATATACATTATTATATATAATGAAGTGAAGTGATTGTCATTGTGAAACACTGCAGCACAGCACACGGTGACACAATGAAATATGTCCTCTGCTTTTAACCATCACCCTTGGTGAGCATTGGGCAGCCATGACAGGTGCTTGGGGGGGCAGTGTGTGGGGACGGTACACTGCTCAGTGGTACCTCAGTGGCACCTCGAGATCTGAGATCTGAACCAACAACCGTCTGATTACGGGGCCGCTTCCTTAACTGCTAGGCCAATACTGCCCCATATTATATGCAGTATACATTATGCTCCCAAAATGTAATTATTTTTACTGAATTTTGCATGGTTTATCATTTAGTTTATGTGACATTTCATTTAAAACCCTGTCTGATGTTATTGTGACATGAGTGAATGTTCTAAACAGATTAAGTCAAAAGCACCATTAAAAATCACATTAGCTCTGTTCCAGACCCGGTCGTAATGCTGTAGATATAAACACAGAATTATGAAGGGCCTCCTCTTAATGGGAATACGTCTAGTCCCATGAGCTTTAACTTAGGGCCCAATTACCAGCTTCCTCAGTCTTGGCCTCCCTGCCTGCACCACCAGCTGGAATGACATGTAATGATAACTTCTTATATTTTATTTAGCACTTCTGTATTCACTTATTCCTCATTTGATCACATACCATAATACAAAAAAAAGTGCATTGTATAGTCCTGAAAATTAACCATTGGCACAGCGTGACAGGATTTCTTTCATAGCTGTACATCACCTCTGTAGTGAAATAAGTTGCCAGTTTGCAGCTTCACAGCTGCTTTGCTCACTTGTGGCATGTTATACTGTTAAAAGCGAACCATATGCCAGCTGGGACAGCGGTTATTCTGAGGGAAACCAAACACATTTATGGGTGGCACCAGGAGTCAGACTGCTTTAGAGAGAAGTGCCCTGTAAACCTTTCTTCTGAAGAATAATTGACTCCAGTCATGTACAGATGATGTCCAGGGCAGTCAAGAATGTCTGACCAAGACTTGTGTAAAGTCTTGTGTTAACAGTATAAACCCACTCCGCCAAGCTGTCAATACCTCATTAAGAAAAACAGACTTGATACAAAAAATGCATTGATAAAATGAGTGAACTTTGTTTTAAAAACTTCGAATTTCACTTTTATCAATGTTGCAGTGTCTGAACACCTGAACCTGACAAATGAGCTTCTGCAGTTAATATCTAATTGACTTTAAACGCAACCCATCAGTCATATTTAATCTGTCTGAAGCTCCTACCGCCCATCATGTCTGTCACCGCAGGAAGCAGAGGCTCAGGGAAAGGTTTTGTGGTTGCCACGGGTACCCCGGGTCAGAGTTCAACCCATTGTCAACTCTCAACCCTGGTTTACCAGTTATTCCAGTTATAGATATTGATTATATATATTGATTACTAAACCTGCAATGTTTGGCAGAAATGGATCAGGACATCTTAGCAGTCGGTCTGTTAACATCAACGTGTATTTATTAAAGTGCGCTGTGCAGTAGTTTCCTCACATGTGCTTTGAGTCTCATTTATTCATCACCATGTTTTTGCATGCACTCAGTAAACCAGCAGGCCGCTTTGAGGTTGAGGGGCCCTGAACCCGAGCCAGCTGTTGTTGGACCCCGGCCCCATGGCGGGGCTCTCATACCGAAGTCTGTCTGACTGGTGTGGGGGGCGGGTTGCAGCTTTGATAGTCTGACCTGTTTACCAGGCAAAATGTCCGGAGCCAGAGCGCTTTGATCTGCTAAGAACAGACTGACAACTGAAAGAAATATTCAGCATGTGCCATCATCTTATGAAAAAAACTTAAAAATGATGTATTGATATGATTACCAAGAACTCACTTATGGCCTGACTTTTAATAATAGCCACAGTAAAAGTGAGACTAGTACATCTGAAATCTTTTTGAAAGTCAAGTGATTGTCATTATGAAACACTGCAGCACAGCACACAGTTCACATGTTTAACCATCACCCTTAGTGAGCAGTGGGCAGCCATGACAGGGGAGCAGTCTGTGGAGATGGTGCTTTGCGCAGCGGCACCTCAACATTCAAATCAGCAACCTTCCGACTACAGGTCTGCTGTCTTACTTGCTAGGCCAACGACTGCCCCAGTGGTTTTTAGCATCAATTGTATTACTGGAGTTGCAACATCCAGATAAATGTTATGTAACTTCAACAAATAAATCACATGTACAGGTCTAACCCTGTTTCTGGCCACTCTGTCCAAGATGGTCTGAAAGACTGAAAAAATTCTGTCCTTGAACATTTCTGGGTGGTAATAGACTAGTGGGTAAGACACAGGTTCAAATCCAACTTACTACCATTGTGTACATAAGCAAGACACTTAATGTAAAAAAAAAAAAAAAAAAAAGTGAAGTGATTGTCACATGTGATACACAGCAGCACAGCACACGGTGCACACAGTGAAATTTGTCCTCTGCATTTAACCCATCACCCTGAGTGAGCAGTGGGCAGCCATGACAGGCGCCCGGGGAGCAGTGTGTGGGGACGGTGCTTTGCTCAGTGGCACCTCAGTGGTACCTTGGCAGATTGGGATTCGAATGAGCAACCTTCTGACTAAGGGGCCGCTTCCTTATCCACTAGGCCACCACTGCCCCGTGTGTCTCCAGGTAGTCTGTGTGTCTCCAGGTAGTCTGTCACTGTAACTAATGATTGTACGTCACTCTGGATAAGGGGCGATAAATGTCATGAATGAATGTAAATTAAACTAGTAGTGGAAGAACATATGGAACCTCTTGTTGAAGTGCTTCTGTACACTAACTGAGTTTGTCTACATCATAACTACATGTGGTATTGGTTGTAGGGTAATGGCATCACAGGTTGACAGATCCTGCATCAGAACATCCTCACAGTATGGCTTCTCATCTGAAAAATGCCAGCCCATTAAAGGCAGTGGACCAGTTACTTCTTTCCATCTTTTTTTTTTTTACTTTCCACTGCTGTCCTTTTCATCATCGGAAAATGGACAGAGGCAAGAGAGAGAAAAAGATCAGAAACATGTGCATGATAACTGGACAAAGACGTCCATGAAGGCTCTGCCTCATCTCAGCAGCATCTCTTCCTTTCTTCTCTGGGTCTCTCTCTGGCAGTGCTCCTGGGGGGCGACTGGCTGTTGATGCTGTAGTTAGCTGCTTATTGCACAGATCCTTTCTGAACTTACATGGCTGGACAGCGCTGCCCGGCAGATGGAAACCAAAAGTATTTTTACTCATGTTGTCATTACTGTTTCTGCTTTTAAAGAAACTTTCTTTTATTTTATTATATATGTATGTTTGCCACATCAGCCTGAAACAAGAACTCATTATATGTGATGACTTTTACACTCTGATGACCAGTTGATCAAAACAAGCATTCATTGTGACCAATTACTTCATACTACATACCCCCAAAAGGGCAGGAAGGGGGATTTCATTGAATATAAACAAATAAAATGGTATGAGGTGAAGGTGAGAGAGACAGTCAGTAGTCAGTAGTCAGTAGTAAATGTAAAATAATCAAAATTATGTTGGTGTTTTGTTGGGACTGTTTGAAGATGATGCTGCCAGTCAGCATTAACAGCAGGAAAGGAAATTAATATAAATAAATACATTTCTAAATATCTTTTCTTGGAAGTTTAAAGAGGATCTTCTGAAAAGCACCCAATCTCAGCAGTAGGTAAACACAAATCACTAAGCTGCAGTTTATGAAGTTGTATTTTATGGCCATCTGTACATTTACATTTACAGCATTTAACTAACGCCCTAGTACAGAGTGAATTACAATCAGTGGCTTCAAGGACAGTCCCCCTGGAGCAAAACACCGTCTTGCTCAGGGACACAATGTTTGTAAGTGGGGTTTGAACCTGAGTCTTGGTGGTCATCACAGGCGAGTGTGTTACAGACTAGGCTACTACCAGCACTACCACCACATTAAGTATTATTGAAGATAACTGAAGGAACACACTCCTGCTTTATTATTGATCAGGCAGTGAGAACGGGGCCGTGGGAAGTTGCACCAGACATGAGAAACTGGTCTGCTGGATGGGGCCGATGAGAGACACAACGTGCTGCGAGCGCGTACATATTGCACCACATGTTCCTGCCGGCCGTTGGCTCCGGGGTGGTTGCGGGGTCTGTGGAGGTCTGGCCGACTCTCTCAGCCCAGTGTGTGTTCTGGCATGTCATCGCCGGTACGTCCTCCCCTCCCTATTTGTTTCCTTCACTCAGTTCCTGAAGCACCGCAGGGGCAGCCTGAGTGCCTCTGGGGCAGCTGGCCTGCCTGATGGGCCTTATTCATCAAACTGGGAGGCCGGGAGGGGAGCAACAGAGGCAGTTTTCTGAGCTCTTGTTGTTGACTTTATTTCTATGGTTATTAAATAAACCCTGATGGCAGGGCTGGAATAAGTCAGCATTCAGATACTGAACAGGAGGTGCATTTTAAAGCTGGGGTCCAGAATATTGACAGGGGATGAAGGGGGTGAAGAGAGGGAGACCGAACTTGGGGTTGGATGGGGCCTGGGATGACAAGTGACTCTTTATTTAGAATTTTAACCAACAGCTCAAAGCAACCACATGATCTCCACGGGGCTCTACAGAATGTGAAGGCTGCACACACAAGAGCCATCAAACCTAAGTCGAGAGAAAGAGAGAGAGAGAGAGAGAAAGAGAGAGAGCAAAATGAAGTTCAGACGCAAGTCATGACTGTGCATGTACATTATGGTCTAAATTCCTATGGGTTTCCGTGTGTGTTTGGATGTGTGTATGTGAGATGCAGTTCTGAGTCAGGCCTTTTGATGTTAATACACAAGACTGAACTCCTCTGTACATGAGAAACGAGAGCGTGTCTGCGCTCAGTCACCAAGGTAAACAAACAGGAAAGGATAATAATGGCACAGGAACCTGCGCTCTTCACCGAAGCCTTCATCCTGTCTTCCAGCTCTGTGATAATCTCCCCAATTAACATGAAGGTGTGGAGCAGAGCTGACTTTGTGATTACACTCCGGTGTAAACCTGCTTACTGTCACTGAGACTTACTGCACATGCAGAACAAGAGAACAGGGAGGATTTTGTAGGTTTCATCAGGGATCCACTAAACGATGCACCTAAAGAAAAACTCAGAACATCTACAGCAAGACCATTTTTTTCCTCATCTTAATCAAGCCTTGTCTTGCCTTATTTTTTTTTAGGTGCATCGTTTTGTGGATCCCTGATGATCCCTCTTGATCTGCATGTGTGGAATTTATGGCATTTTGATATGATTGTGGAATTTCATTTTTTATTATATCACCATCCCGAAGGATGAACTCAGGCTTGTGTGTGTACATTTTGTGATTGTGATATATTGTGAAAGCATCTGTTTTGTGAATGTGTGACAGGGTGATGAGCTATGCAATTTAAATTCTAAAAGTTTTACATGACTCAATTTTAAAATGGGTATAGTTTTGCACAGCTCCCAATCTGGACCCATTTGTATTTGCAGATGAAAAGCTCTAGTTTCAGACACTAGCCAAAAACAGTAACGTTACCGGAAAAAAGTTTTGACAAGTGTATTTGGGGAAGACCCAGTGAGAGGGAGGCCATTACTCACAGACAGTAAACCTTTCCAGCAGTGCCTCGGGGCCAGTTAGTGATGAGCCGTTTTTATTGCTTTATTACAGCACTACTGCTATTTTCATTCATTTCCCGTCATCTTAATTATGCCACTGCTGTGTAGTTTATGCTTGCGTTGCTGTAGTGTCACCTCATCATTTCAGTAGGTCCTCTGTTTACAGTCTGTCACGCTCTGGACCGCCATAAGCACATTCTCAGCCTTTCTTTGATCAGCAGACAGGATGACAGCTGAACAAACTAAATAAAGGCTGTTCTTGCCGCTGCACATTTTTCAAAAATAACACGATAGCAGCAGCGGCTGCGGTGCTACAGTTGGTGTTGGCTGTTGCTGGCTGGGTGTGGCAGGGTCATGGCCAACTCCTGGTGTGCACCGTGTCTTTGTTTGTGTTCGGACAGTCTCTCTGGGCCCCTGCCGGCGGTAGGGCAGGGCTGTGGCAGCAGACGCTGAGGCGGTGGTGCGCACTGTCGGTGCTGATAATTATCTGCCCAGGGTTGCCAGAGACAGGCTGAATCCCCCCCCCCCACCTGGAGGACAGTAGAGTCACACCTCCCTCCATCTGTCCTCTAAAGTGCTGCTAATGCACCACAGGCCAACACCTTCACTGTGTGTGTAAATTTGACTGGGAGTGGGTCTAATGCAAAGTTTTCACCTTTTGTGTCACAGCTGAATTTTGCGAGAAAAGCTAAAAAAAATTTAAAGAAGCCTCAGTGGATTCTAACTTTGGCATCAGGTACCATTTTATCTCTGTGGGGAAACCTTCATAAACCTGCATCAGTTGCTAGACTCTTCTTTGCATGTGGACCATCTGTTAACATTAACAGAGTAAAATGTGAAAAGCAAGGGTGGGTGGGAAACTTTGTGAAACTTTATTTAAGTAAGAATAACGTTTTTAATCAGAAATGGGAAAAGTAAGGCAAGGCTAGTTTATTTACATTTTACTTACAGCACTAATCTTAATCCTAATTTTTCTTAATTGTTTTACTGATATGAAAAAATATGTATAACGCTATAAAATACAAGATGTAAATATTTCATAATAATTATAATTAGAAATTAGGATTTTCATGAAAAACATTATTATCACATTAATAGTTAAAATTATATATACTAATAAAAATGTATAATAATTAAATCTGATTTTAAAAGAGTTCACATTAAGGGGAGAATGGTGAAAAATATAAAAATAGACTTCTGAAGAGCCATTTTCTTAACTCAGGCTTACACAGGCTTACATATTATGATTGGAAAATCATAATATGTAAGATTATTAAACATTTAGTATTCAGTATGTCATATTTGTTACGTCTTTTCTCATAGAGAGCTTGGGTGTGTTAGAGTCACAGTCAGTACACAGTCACTGTGATCAAACATGCACTGCAGTTTGTGATGCTGATAAAGTTTGCATTTTCACCTTTGTATATTTTGTAGGATATCCAACATTTTGGTAAAACGCTCATGAACTCTGTATGTCTTGCAGCTGCCTTGTTTGTGTTTGTTTTAAATATCCTGTGTAACAATTAGCTATAATTTATGGAGTCTATGTTAGCCCGTATCTGTATATTAGGGTGTTTGTGAGGCAGGAGGGGGTTCTGTGTATGTGTGTGTGTGCGTGTGTTCAGCCATGTGGAAGGTGCTGGGGTTGCGGCAGGGCATTATCAGTGTCCCTCAGGCTCTGTGTTCACAGCTCGTCTGTTGCGGCGCTGAGTGCTTCTTTTCGTGAGCTCACCCCTTTAATTTTTTAGTGCCTCGTTGACGTTTGCTTAACCTCCGAATGACCCAGGCGTTTCTGGTCTCCCAGACCAAATTTACCGCTCAGTGTTCTTGCGTTGTTTCTGTCATTTCTGACTCGGAAAGTCTTTAACTGCCTCATCTAGAATGTATAATGGGACCCAATGTGTTCCCTGTTGCATGCCATTCTGACACAAGAACTATTTAAAGTTATAAGCTCTATAGTTTTGCAGATAGCTGTTTATGAAAGGAAATGTTAGAATGTTCTCTGTTAAACATCTCTTTGTTTGAGTCAAACATTGTGGACTTTTCTATAAATTCTAGGTGTTTTCAGACATCACACGGAACAACGAAATGATTGGAAAGGGAATTTGAATGTTTAGCTGAGCAGCTCTGCGGTTCTGTCAGTGAGATGCTGCCACTGATCTCTACTGTAACAGGAAGCGAAGGGTGAAACCCCTCCCTCTGTCTTACACCCACAGCCATTTAACCCAGCCACCCGGCCGTGCTGCGCTCAAATATTAATGCCCCTAAACACACACATGCTGGGGATGTCTGTGAGGGACAGACCTCTTGCTGCGAGAGCTTCTGCATGCATGCACACACACACGCACACACACAAGCATCCTCCCTCACACACACGTGTAAGAAGCATTAACTTAGAAACTTATACATGAACTACACACACACACACACACACACACACACACAGAAAGTCAGACACATGCATGCAAAGATACCACGTTACCAACCAAGTGTTCACAGCCCTGAGCTTCACACTCATGAGACATTTAGTGTGTGTGTGTGTGTATGTGTGTGTGAATTTGATATTCACCACCTCATCCAGTGTATCTATTCACCCCAAAATTTGCCTTAAAGAGCTGCTATGCCCCAGATGGGACTGAAGTGTGAGAGGAATTCAGATTGGTGCTAAGAAAGGAGAGGGAGAGTAGAAGAATTCTGAGTATGACTGAATAATGAAAGAGAGAGAGAGAGAGAGAGAGAGAGAGAGAGAGAGGGCCATATTGCATGAACTCTGAAACACAGGACCTTGGGGACAGCTCATTTCATTGTGGGCCGAACCTTCCTTGCCCTCCCTGGCCCTGCCATGTTTTGCTGCTCCTCAGGGCATCACTGGAAGAACCGACCCATGCAGAGCTTTTCTCCACTCCACTTTCTCCACTTTCTCCACTTTCTCCACTTTCTCGGGCCATGCAGGCCACCCTTCTGTAAACCACAGGCTCTTCAAACAACTTCGCTTGCCATTCCTGCAAATTAAAGAAAAGGTCGGTGTTCTGAGTGTGTAGCGTAAAGACTCGGAACCGCATGAAGTCATCTCTGCTGCAAGATGGTGGCCGTGCACTGTCACTGCTGTGACCCAAAACCCCACCTACTCCCCCCTTATGTCTCACCTCTCCAGTCACTCGATCCATTATCACCTTCTGCTCCTCAGCGGTGATGGGAGTGACAAACAGACGGCTAATTCAGCCCTTAATATTTTATGTGCTCTGAAGAAATCTGTGTGTTCCCCTCAGCCTCTGTTTCTCTGAGGTCAGGAGCATGATACCCGCAGGCTGCTATTTATTGGCACTTTAATCTTCGTACATAACCCGGGTACAGATCCAGCAGTTCATCTGATGCTGCTGCTCCATAACTCTGACCTTTGCTGTTCAGCTAATTATTTTTATCTTGTCCTAGTCATCTTATCCCACACTGAGGGGCATGTGTATGCAATGCGTGTGTATAAGAGAGATTTCAGCAATGTATGCAGACCTCAGTGCTCTCATCACTTTGATTAAAGGGAATGGTGGAGACGCTCGTGCTTTTGTGTTGCATTAATCATTCATTGGCACTGACGAAAGGCTAAATGTGAATTGAACTGCTGTGATGTGATTGGAGTCATCTCTGGTTCCCCAAGCGCTCGTAAACGCTCTCTGGGTTAAGTGCTCTAATGTCAGAAACACACGTGGAGGCTCCTGGGCATTGCTCCTCCCTCAGAGAATGAGCCAATCAGCAGCCTCATCCAGCAGATGCACTCCTTTGGCTCCTTACTGTACAAAAAAAAATGAAACAGTATCCCAGAAATATCAGCCTCCCTCATCTGTTCCCCTGAGATTCTGGTTTCTCGGAGAAAGGACGACAGGTTCACCTGAGTTTGTCAGCTCCTGTCGTTCCAGAGGACGCCTCTTTAATTGATATGTCAGTGTTTTCCTGAGCAGTTTTTGGCAGCGGGGGCGCCCTTGGTGTCCACATAATGATATTCAGCAGGAGCCAGATGCTGAACTGTGGTAACAGGAGGCGTGTGTCCAGCCCCTCGTTAGCGTGCAGAATACGAGGCTCTGACTGTATCATGATGTCACAGTTTACTGCCATGCTTCATTAAAAGCCTAAGCGATCCTGCTGTAGCTGTATTCATTACCCAGCTACTTTATTTAATAAAATGCCATAAGCCGCTTTCTCTTATTAACATAATATGGTAATCCGGCTCTAACTGATGAGCCAGCAGTGACTTCTCAGCAGGGCTGGGCAAGGAGTAGTGGGAGGGGCCATTAATAGTGTTGAGATGTATGGTGTCACCATTGTTTTAGTATGGAGGAGCTCTGGAGGCACAGAGGTCTGCATCTGTCCAAATCTGCGATTGTGTAAGCATTTTTCTGTCTATGTGTCTGGTTGGGGAGGCTACAAGGTTCCATCGGTTTGTTCAGCATCTTTCATAAAATCTTTGCAATTACAAGACATTTTTAACACAACCAAGACTAGCACTAAGTATGATTTATTGCAAGGGGAATTTTACACTTTGTTCCTTCTTTTCTACATTTACATTTACATTTACAGCATTTATCAGACGCCCTTATCCAGAGCGACTTACAATCAGTAGTTACAGGGACAGTCCCGCCTAGAGACACTCAGGGTTAAGTGTCTTGCTCAGGGACAAAATGGTAGTAAGTGAGATTTGAACCTGGGTCTTCTGGTTCATAGGCGAGTGTGTTACCCAATAGGCTACTACCACCCCCTTTTCTGTTCAGCACATACTATTTAACCACTCAAATGAGCTAATAATTCATTTAAATATATTATATAGTTATATAGAATATCTGGAATGCATCACTAAAATGTAAATATGGTAGCTGAGTGTGTGGGTTGGGTTTTACAGTGGAAATCAAAAGAGGATATATTACAATAGAATCCCAAGAAAACCTTCCTTTGACCAAATGACCATGTTGACAATGGTAGTGGTCTAGTAATTTCCATTAACATGTAAAATTTTTTTCAGGGTTTGTCCCCTGAATCTTTGTCAGTATCTTGGTCAGGAAAGTATCTTGGTCAGGAAAACAATTGTAGTAATTGAGGTTTAAAGCTGCAACTTTTGTGGTCATTTGGGTCAAAGGAGTGTGTGGCAACACTAGGTTCTTACCACCATTTTGAGACCCCCTGATCTGAGAAACTTTAGAACCAACAGAGGGAAAAAAGTGAAAGTGAAGTGAAACACTGCAGCAAAAAACATGGTACACACAGCGAAATGTGTCCTCTGCTTTTAAACATCACCCTTAGTGAGCAGTGGGCAGCCATGACAGGTGCCCGGGGAGCAGTGTGTGGGGACGGTGCTTTGATCAGTGGCACCTCAGTGGCCCCTTGGCAGTTTGGGACTCAAACCGACAACGTTCTGGTTTCAGGTCTATTTCCTTACCTGCTAGGTCACCACAGCACCATATTGTAGCATATTTTAGGTTGATTTGACTTTACATGCAATAATGTGACTTTAAAAGCAATAATGCAGTGTTTGGCTGTGTGAATATGCAAAAAAGGGTTAAAGGGTCCTTTGATTAACCCCTTTGTGCACTGGGCTAATAATAATAATTATCTACCTTAATTAAAATGCAATTATCTTCATTATCTAACAGTGAAACCTATTTTTTCCAGTTAACACATTAAAAAAGTGTTTAATACTTATTATCGCATTTTGTTTGAGTCTAATTCCCTGTAAAGACATAGAAATTAGGAAAAATTAATACATTTGTGGGCTAAAGTGTTGATTGTGTACACCATGAGTCCACCATGTAAAAAAAACACCATTTCTTGATTTAATATTCTGCTCATAAATTACTTTATCAATTTGAAGCATATATGTTGGTATTAATCCACTAATTGCAGTTTTACTAGGTGTATAGTTAGATGTCCCCAAGTGCTCCCTAACCTATCCAAGCTATTCAGGAAAAATCTTAAAAACAATACTAGAAAGTTTTCTAAAAATAATGAAGGTGGTAAAGTAGACCTTATTTGCATAATTTCTGACTTTTCTTCACATATAATTCTAACCAAACCTAAGGCCTAGAAACAACATACACTTATTATGCTGTATACTATGTTTTATATATATATAAATAAAAATACATGACATAATTATATCAGTGCCCCACTAGCCAGTACAGTTGCACAGCTGAGGTCATCAATGGGTGGAAGGGTGCTGGTGAGAAAAACTTATTTCCCTTTACTTTACTTTACTTTACTTTGCAAATGCTTTTATCCAAAGCGACTTACAAGAGGAAGACACCAGCAATATTTCCCTATCATCAATGTTTTCTCATACACAGCTGCTTTATAACCCATCAGTAAATTTAACTTAAAAGGTGGCATTATCTCATCCATTTTGATTTTTAAAGGTTAAGATCAGTAATTTGCTTCCTTTAAATTTGTTGGCGGTTCATTTACTATCAGTAGTTAGCTCTTACACGGAGGCCTCAGCTGCGAGTGCTTTATTGATTTTCTTTGAGAGTATAACACACACACGCTAATGAGCCATCTAAAGAGTGGGGAGGCGGCAAACTCACGTATTTGTGTATTTTTTACAAAATCGGAAAGCGCTCCGACTGCAGCAAACTGACCTTGCACCCACCTCGGTGTGTTTGAAAGCTTTGGTGCCAGAGATGTGGTGTTCACTGGTCTATTCACCACCGGCAGAAATAAGAAGACCTCTTTTAACTCAGGAACTTCCTTTTCCTTTCTGGTTTTCCTGGTAAAGATACTTTTGTTGCTTGCACCTAACATTTTAACCTTCAATCAATTCTCCAGACCTGCTCACCCAGGGTGTGGTCAATAACTCCAACTGTGGTGTGAAATTTCCCATCTGGGGAGCTGCAATAAAGGAAGTAGATTATCCATTAATTGATTATCCAAGTTTATTTACCATGTGAATGGGGGGAACTCGTAAGAAGAACTCCCTCCATTAGTAAGTTCAAAAGCATATTTATACCACTGTGGGTAATGAAGGGTAGGAAAGCAGGACCACGCCAGCTTCGTCATAGGCGCCTGGACAAGGACACTTGTTTGGAAAACATCACCAAGGTTTAAAGTGAACTACAGTTGTTTTCTGGCTGTTCCGTGACCGAAGGTGAAGCACGTGGAGTGTTTCTTCCCACTACATTACCCAGTCTCCCCATCCCTGGTAAAAAAACATAAGCACACTGAAGTCAATCGAGTGAGCAAATCCACTAGAAATCCAGACTTTTACAAACAGACAGATTCAAGCAGAAGAAAGAACAGAACAGAGTTCTGACTTGGTTCCTAGTTCCCCTGACAGGTGTCTCAATTCATTAGAACTCTCCTGAGCCTCAGTGGGTTACCCGGCTGACTTTGCACCATATTTGGCCCAGCAGATTCCACAGCAGGATCCGCTTAAGGAGCCTATCAGAGCTGCAGAACCTCTGATAGAACCCCCATCAGCAACTAGTTCCCAGTTGGTGAATGCAAATCTCTCCACAGTTCTGTAACGCATGGGCCCAGATCTAGGACACTGGGGAAACCTTGGGATGAAGTTTTTGCTTGTGCAATTGGATGAGTGCTTTTTTTTTTGTAAATAGGGCATTACTGACATCATCTTCCTTGCCGTTTGTTAAATGTCAGCAGCTCAGCTTGCCTTTTCTGGACCTTCTGACTCACTTTTGTCCCTTTAAGACCCTGGTGAAAAGCACCGGGACACCAAGCCGGAGGCCGGAGGTCTTGTTCTAATTAACTTATTTAAACAAACTCAACAAGAGGAAGCAGGGAAGCTTTCAGTGCCCCTCCTCTCACTGAGGCCATTATCTGTGTGTGGGGAGTAGGGCAACACTGCACTGATGGACAAGAACCAGAGTGGTTGTTGAGTAATGAAAGAAAGAGTGAGGGAGGGGCATGGCATTTTTTCTCTTTTGTAAGACCCTTCGTTGCCATTTAAGGTCTTGCTTCAGACATCTTAAGAGGTGTTAAGGACAACGTCCCTCATCAACGCTCCTGCCTACTCTAAAATATTCTGCTGCTCCATGTTCTTGTTGTCTAATAAAACAAATGTTTTTTTACCTGTACGTGACTCCGCCCATGCTGGGATAGATACTCTTACAGACCATCAGCCATAATATTACAAGGATTGACTTAATTCCTGAAATGGGCTGGGGCAGTTGACAAACACACCTTAACTAGCTCAGTGTAGTTGACTGCATAACTTGGAGAGCAGATGGAGAAATACTATGCATTGTTTCGATGGCGGGCTGACAGGAGCAGGGGGTTCTGTGAGGAATCACAGACTCTGAGTTGCTGACCTTTCACCTTGTGTAACAGAAGCCTAACTTTAGAGTTTACCTCTCACGCACACACACATACTCACACACACACAGACGGAGGTCAGGTCCAGAGGGAGTGTTTCATGGGAGGCAGTGGAAAGTGTGTCCGGACCGAAACCCTATGTCTGAAACGTAATTTCCGTTAATCAGTCAGTCTCCAGTCCATTAGAGTCTGTGCGTAAATGTGTTTGGGATGTAGGGTGTAATTCACCAGAAATGCTTAAATCCTTGAGCAGTGATTAACATTTTCACCCCATTTCACATTTTCAGTCAATTTCCTTTTTTCAGACATTTTCTCGCATTTTCCTAAGACTGAGAGAGGAGAAGAGAGAGAGAGATTTTCTGAACCATTGATGTCTTGAAGCAGATGAGTTAAAAGCCACGCTGCAACAATAAAAACTATCACAGCCGTCTTTATATCTCTCCTGCTCGTGCTTGGATTCCCCCTCTGCTGGGGGCTGATACTCTTCCATATCGGTTTTATGACTGGATTATTGGACGTGTTTACGCTGACGTTTTACGACTCCGGAAGGATTTCAACACTCACAGCTGAAGAAGTCAATGCTGTCTGCTTGATTCTGTTCTTCCCTTTTCTTCTCCCCATCTTACGGTACTGCAACAGAAAACCGACCAAGCTTTTACCCCGGTATTACAGTACATCACGCTGTACCCCCCCCCTCCAGGGAAATAGACCTGTGGCACAGTAAAGTGTCACAATGAGGACGATCACACTAACCGTCAGCCCTAATGTAATTAGGCAGAAAGGACATTATGCTCTAAAGATGTTTTTCAGCACATTGTTTGCCTGGAGGACGTTTTCGGGGGACTTAATAACAGCAGCTCTCAGGTTCATTAACTTTCCTTCTTTCTTTCTTTTTGACTCAGCTGCTTAAAAGATCCATGGTATTCATATGTACATAAGGTAATGGCAATAAATCAGAATTTCGTTTGATCCCAGTAATAAATGTTCTTAATCCCACACAGTGAGCTGCTGAGCTCAGATCTGTACTATACGTAACACTAACCCTGTAAGCTACACGAAAAAGTCTGTAAATGTGTACAGAGAAAGAGATAAAAGCAACTCAGCAGCCAGGAAGGTCTTGAGAAAGGTTCTGCTCATATCACTGTGACTGATGCTCCATATGTTCCTTGTTGGCCTGTCAGCATGAGATCAGAGCTCTGGTCCAGCCTTTTGCAGTAAAGAACCGGGTCAGGAGACCCGCTGGGTCAGGGGGCCGGGGCCGTGACTATGTGCTTGGGCAGAATTGGTGTGATCAGTGCTAAGGCGTACTCACAGCGCGTGGCTCTCATTAACAGCTCCCTCCATAGACCTCAAGAGGAGCGGAGACGAGAGACAGAAGGTGAGGCTGACGGGGAATTGGGTGCGCTTGTCAGCAAATTGATAACCTGCCAAAAGGCATCAACCCGGCGGGAAGTGAGTCCGGGGACCTTATTGAATTCGTATGTTCTTCAGAGTGGAATAAAAACCCCCAAAGTCTTTGGTTTAATTTCCTGCTTTGACAGCTGGGCTCCTCCTGCTCTTGGCTGTAATGGGATTCACCGACAGAAGCTCTGATTGGACGGCCTGCTGGTTCTGAGTGGCACCTTCGCCCGGCTCCGCTTCGGCTCTCAAATCCAGCCTCCAGTCCTTAGCAGCCCCTGCCCAAAGCCCAGAGCAGCCATCCTGAATAATGACAGCACTGACAGACCACGTTAAGCCCGGTATTGATGGTCATGTGACCGCAGGCCTGTAGGCACTTGTAAAAATCCCATCCAGCGGCCCACTGAATATCCAAACTACTGATGACTTTTATTTTGTTGTTGACAAGTGATGTTTCCACTTTAAAAGACCATTTCCTTCTGCATTTGGCAGAAATCCACTGCACAAACCAGAGATCAGTCCAAAAACAGAAAACAGGACTATTGCCCCCCTCCTGGGGGTGAAAATGGATGAATTTGGACGTTTCCTGTCATTATGACAGATAACCACCCGGCATCGCAACACAGAGTCGGAGAAGCATCACCATTTTTCAAAATATCAGAGGCGCCAGGGCGTACCCATATACACCGCAGCCAGGCATGCAGATCAAACAAAGAGTGACTGAGAGGAGACGCTCACTGGCCACACACTCTCTCTCTCTCTCACACACACACACACACACACACACACACACACACACGGGTACAAGCACACACATCTTCTCTTAATAATGGAGCTCCTAATGAAAGCAGGACAGGGAATGAGACCTGCTGAAAGCCTTTAAATTCAGTAGGAGGGAAGATGGACGTCTGCTAAGCGGCGTCTACATCGAATGCCGTAAATCACATAAATGAAAGTAAAAATCGGAGCCTGGTCCCCATTACAGCGGATCACTACGCGCATGTTGTACAGGGAAACTGATACTGATGCACTCGCCCGGGGCGGCCTGAGGTGGGTGTATGACCGGGTGACCCGTAACTCGCTGCGTGGCAGATGAAAAAAATCCATACGCAGCATATTTATATAAACCTCATCTGCATTCAAATGAGTTTTGGCACTATGGTTGGTCAGGGTTGGGAGTAAGATCTGGTTGGGGCGACACTCAATACCGAATTAAAACAGCCAGCTTCATAAACCCTTGGGGCTCTGACATCTGTGTAATTTACACTAATTGACTGTAGATTTTTTTGGTTTTAACGTTTGCAGTGTGCAGCAATAACCAGTAGTCTGATGAAAGTGCGATTATTCTAATTCTTTAAGATGAAACAGATGATTTGAATACTTTATTATACTTTCAAACATTTTGAAAGTATAATAATCTCTGTGTCTGTGGATGTGCACGCCGCAGGGCAGGAAAATTAACTGCATTGGTTTTACTGATTAGTTTTGAAGGGTCTGCGGCGTGCGGCTAATGAAGTTCTGTTTTCGTTTAATTTAGTGGCTCTGCTCACTGGGTCAGTAGTTTTTTTTTGTTCCGTCAGTGCCGTCGGAAGTAGAGGCCACGACACGGATGCCCAGGCAGCGCGGACATTCTGAAGTTGCCAGCCGATCGAAGCGCTTGCTGACCCATGGCAAAGTTCAATTATCATTTGCAAATTACTTCTGCTCTCTCTCTCTCTCTCTCTCTCTGTACCGAGGTCCACGGCACGGACCCCTGGCCGCCGGCTGTTGGATGAGAGGGGAATTATTGCGAGTGGGATAGTGCGGCCGCATCAAATATTAAAAGGGTTGAGCTGAGATGGGAAGAGGTGGAGGGGAGGGCCGCCACCCCCAGCTCCCCCCCGGTGCTCATCAAAAATGGAGCAGGGGGAGAGAGAGCCGGCGGCGCTGCGGAGTTGCCCTGCTGTAATGAGTTTAACCTCTGACCCGCGGTGTGTCCTGACTCCCACGCCTCCCGGTGGTATGGCGGAGGAGAACAGCGGGAGTCATGTCAGAGAAAAGAAGGGTGGGGTTATGGTTTTTAACATGGCAAGACATGATATCAAACATGAGGCTAAACGTAAATGTCACCTGACTTGTTCATTTTCTGATGGTGAAGCTTTAATTTAGCTGACAGAACAGACAGATGAGGAATATTGCTCGTGTGTCACATTCTGCACGTCCAACAAAATCCAGAAAATCTCTTAATTCACATTGTCATTTTAAATTTACTCTGTTCGGTTTCATTTTTTGAAGCAGTTTTACAGCTCACAGTTTGAGAAAGTCTCATCGCTTTCTGAAGCGGTTCCTCCTGAGCAAGTTTAGAATAATAATTTTTGCTTTTAATTGTTTGACAAAACAGTGTTCCTTGGCCATACTCTATATTGGGAATACTCTATAACCTCTATAGACACCATGGAGTTAAATGCATAGTGAGTACGACTTATGTATATTATGTTGATTATGAATTTATGTTGAATTTTTTATGTGTCCCATTTAGATGTGTACTGTTTACTAGTCTGCTGCTAGGAGTTTAAACGCGGGTTCTGCGAGGTTTGATTCGCTCACACACTTAGGCAGCCGGCGCAATCAGCTAACGTCAAATCGCGAAGCATAGAGCTTCAAAGCCGGAGTTTACTGCTGCACTTGTTTGTTGTTTAGGGGAACAGATGTTCTTCACGAGTTCCTCTAAAGTGGAAAATGTTGTGTAAAATGTTGAGAATGAAGAGAACGGCGGCCATAATTATCACGTTGGGGGGAGGCATCTTGTTGGCTCTCTTGATCCCTGCGAGTTCATGTTCACAGGCCTTCGAGATTAAAAAGACTCTGTTTTGATTATTATGAAGGCTGAGGCGCTCTGACACACAGAGGCACTTCCTGTCTGTGATGTGGTCTGCGGGCTACGGCAGATTATGGAAATCCAGAGGTGTGTTTTGGGAGGCAGATTGTGCCCTTTTGTTGCGGCTCGGCATTAAACAGCACTTCAGACTTTTATGTTTGTAAGAGAGAAGACGTTGAATGAATGCACCATCCATGTATTTTCTAAATCCTCTCATCCTGGCCCAGATGCTGTTCCAGTGAAGAAGAAACACACAGACACACACACACACACACACACACACACACACACCACCATGACCAAGTCAACATTAACAAGTCATTTAACCTGCATATTTTAGACTCTGTTGGTGAACATAGGGATCCACTCCACATGGAGAAAGTCCATGCAAAGACTAGAACATTATTATTATTATATCTGAAATATGTTGGGCGGTTTTGACATCTTGAATCTCTTTATTGTCTGGTGCTCAGCATCACCATAAATATCATGATGATGTATTTACTAATTCTGTATAACTTTGCAATTTAGTTTAGTACTTAGTGGTTTAATTACAGCCTTTGAAGCTTTATGCCAAAATATATTCAGTCTATTGTAGCATTTTTACATAGTGGAAAAATGTTAAATGCTTTAATCTTTATGCACAAGTAGCTGTGTTTTCTTTATACCTTTTAAAGTTTTACAGTAATTTAATGCTGATTAATGCTTCCTTTATGTACAAAATTAAGTGCGTCTGTTTCAAATGTTCAACCGATGATAACCAACACATGCTTTAAAAAGTTCCATGATTTGCATTGTCTACATCATTTCTGAGAGCAGATAAAATGAACTCCACATACAGACAGAAAAGAAAACGAGTGTAGTCATTATTATACACACATCTTATCACCATCAGAAGGCTTTTTCCATATCTGTACCTACCCTTGTACTGCAGAGCCTATATATACATGATAATAATGCCTTGAATGGTGCCCCCTGTTTGGTGAAATCAGCATTCAAATACCTGCCAGTGTACAGCCTACTGTAACGTTTACACGTCCCTTCAATTTGTATTCTGTTATCTTTGTGTGCATTTGCGTACCTCTGTTCTGTTTAAGAAGACCCCCCTGCCCCACCCAGCCGCCCCTCTTTTCTCCCACCTTCCCCCAGCCGTGAGTGGGGTAGCAGCTCTGGGGAAATGACAGCAGTTAGGTGTAGTGGCCTGTGGCCCAAGCCACCCGCCCCGCCACCCTCCCAAAGGTGTCTGGAGATGCAATTCTGCAAAATTGCATTTTTACTGCCTGCCGGTGCTGAGACATGTGCGCCGGCCGCGTCCGTCACCTGTGGAGGGGAACAGGCTTCTTTTGGCCCTTTATTGCACGCGTCTGCAGCACGCAGTCCTGATGCAGCGATGATGTGTGTGGGGGGGGGTGGACGACGCTGGAGGAAGGATATATTCTGTAGCGTAAACAGTTATGGATCCTGAAGGAGCCGACTCAATTACATAGCCCGCCACATGCTCTGTGCCGCATGGCTTTTAATAGCAGGCATGTGAGCAGATCTGGGTGGGCTGGGGTGGGGGGGGGGTGGGCGCAGGAAAGAAATGACTGCATCACGGTCTCAATAATTGTGCGTGAAGCTATAAAAGTGAAATACGGCCCTGACTCTAATGCACATCTATAAGCGTGGATAAACATATTGGCCAATTTCACATCAAATTACAAATGAGGAAATGACGCGTGATGATGATTGTTCTGAACTTCATCCTCCGAAGCCTCATTATGACCGCTACTCTAGGGCTCTCGTTAGAGGGGGAGAAGGGACCAGAAGCAGAAATATGTCATTGCAGGCTACAGCGGTTTTTTTAGGGGGACATCAGGTATAAATCTTCTTGCGGCTTTGTGGTCCTGGGTGAGATTAGAGCTGAAAAGTTATGATAATGTTTGGTGTATTGAGTGCAGAGCCAGGCAGAGCGTGATGTCATTAATCATGCCTGTCTGTTGGGTTCTGGGTGAGCGCGGATGCTGAGCTGCTGAGCCGCTCAGATGCTCAGTGGGACTCGACTTCTAACCAAAAGCCCCCACCCCCTCTCATCTTTTAATGCGCCAGAATCGCTCGGCGTCTGTCCATCACTGTGGGGAGACATTGTTGTGCCTCCCCGATTTTTGATTGTTCTTGTTCTTCTTTTTTTTTTTTTTTTTATAATTTGTGAGGATTCTTGCGGTTCATGTCAAGCTGTTCACTGACCTGTGGGTCAGACCTTTTGATGAAAGCTTCCCCAAATGGTCTTTATCCACATTCAGTTAATTTGTTAACACATTTTTTGTTAACGTTGGCTGCTTCAAACATTTTGCAAGCTTTTCTGTCATCAGAAAAGACTAAGAAGAATAAAAATTGTAACCTCGTGTGAATTTAGTGATGTCACAATATCAGAAATACCAGAAATGTCTAAACAATTAAACAATGCTCAGTACCTTATTTACACCACAGTAAAAGAGTTATCAAGGCACTTAAAGGTAAGCTTCTTGCATGTGGTTCTGAAGAGCACGAGATGTGATTCCCGACTTTCTCAGGTGTCTTCTGGCTGATACCAGGCTGCCTGAGAGAAAAAAAGAAAAAACACTGGAGAAAAAACACTATACACACATTACAAAAAGCTGCCCTCACACATGCAGAAACCTACAAACATTTTTTTGTTTTTTTGTGTGAAATAGATCAGAAAGTACCAGAACATCCACACCTGACTCATTTACTGCAGCTGCATAAGTTGCATAAGCCGCTGCCTTCCATGTGTATTTGTGGGCGTCTAATGAAACTCCAGAACCCGCGGTGCCCACAGACCTTACATGGTTCCAAAAAGAAATAACGCAAGTGCGCTTTTGTTCTTAGGATTTTGATATTGAAAGGTTTTTGATTTTGAGGTATCAAGAAAAGGGTGATAGGAGCCGAGTAAGTAACACACTCACCAGTGACACAGAAGACCACAAAGTCACAGGTTCAAACCCCACTTACTACCATTGTGTCTCTGAGCAAGACGCTTAACCCCGAGTGTCAGTCCCTGTAAATACTAGGTCACTCTGGGTAAGGATGTCTTCTGAATCTGTTCCACGTGTCCATGGTTTCTTTGGTAACTTCAACACTGACTGCTGTATCCTCATGTAAAGAACTGGAATCAGTGGTCGGTTGGTAACATAATGAGGTCGGTCCTCTGATTAGCTTCTCTCCACCTTGTGGTGTGTGTACGGCACGCGAGCGCCGCGCCGTCAGGGAGTGGGTTCCAGACACCCGCTTTGAAAGCAGAGATCAGTCGGCCGGAAAAGCCTTACAGAAGTCATCAAGGGCTGCGGATCACAGCGAAGTCAAATATTTGGGTATTGAACAGCGAGCGGCAGCAGGGAGGAAATCTTTTCATCCACGAACGCCGCGGTGACGGCAGCTGTCAGGCTGAATCAGGGCATTCTGGGAAGTGCGCTGTGATGGGTGACAGGGAGGAGGCCGTTATTGAAGAGCTGATTACAGTATCCTGTGTGCGAGGGGAAATGAAGAAAAATGGCCGGATCGGAGGTGTATTGGCCGACCGGATGTGATCGGCTCTTACCAAGGGACTCTTAATAAGAAGTAGTGAAGGGGGCTGCTGCCGATGCGACTGTGAGTAGAGAATCTGGAGTCAGCTTGTCTGCTCTGTGGGGAAAATTGGCCCCGTTGTTTCATAATTTGTATGAAAGATTGGAAATCTGCAAACAAACGTCACCCAGGGGGAGAAAGACGAGCGCTTTGTTGTCATTAAAGCTTAGAAAGTGTCAGCTGGAAGAGGAGGATGAGGAGGGAAGTGTGTTCTGGATAAGCATGGTGCTGTATGGTTGTTCCTGCTCAACCAGGTCACTCGTCTTTCACTTCTCTTTGGGAAGGACAGATAGAGTGTGTATGTGTGTGTGTGTGTGTGTTAAGGAGTAGTTCAGAGCCATGCCGAAGACGCAAGCTCCCCTAATGACTAATGCATGAGAGACGGCAGCAGGCAGGATCCAGTTCCAGCAGAGGAAGCCAGGGAAGGTCAGAAGGAGCCCGAGAGGAGGCTGCGCTGTGTGTGTTCACTGCTTCACTGGTTTTAGGTGTACAGAGACTGGTCTCTGTGTGTGAACATGTGTGTTTGTGTGTGATGACAGTTGTTGGAATGTAGCATTTATATTTCCCCTCAAACTCACAGAATTAGTTAGGCTCTGCATCTTGGTTAAACTCTGATTTAACTTTCTGACATAATTTGATTACTATAGACTACAATTCCTACAAAGGAAATCTGTGTTATGTGCTATGAATCTATGTTAATGTAAGTGTGTTGTCTTGTATTTTTATTATGTTGGGAATGAAATAAACAAACAAGCAAACAAATACACAATTATTTGATTACAAGTGGCAAAGGATTAGGAAAGACTGTAATTACACAGTAATTACTACATGTCCCTATAAAATGTGTGTCTGTGTGTGTGAACATTCACAAGAATGAGAGAGAAAGCTCTTGGGGGACTGGTGTTGTGTCTGGTGATGTGTGTCCGTCTGTGGGGTCTCCTTCTCTGTGGGGTTCCTCGCTGTTCTGAGGGCTCTGCTGCTGTAATGGAGGAGAGAGTGTGTGTGTGTGTGTGTGTGTGTGTGTGTATGAGCATGTATGTGTGCATGCAGGATTTCAGGGGGGGTAGGCACTTGCCCCTTGTTGCCCTTCCATTAGGCTGGTTGACCTACTTCAGCAGCTGGGGGCTGAGAGGGAACTGAATCTCAGCAGAGCCTGAGTAACACTCACTCTCACTCTCTCTTTCTTTCTCTCTCTCTCTCACACACACACGCAAAATGCATTGTGTAAATGTATTGTTTATAATGCCTGTGAGTTGTCTGTCTATAATGGTTCACATCTTACCTGACAATAATAATAATAATAATAATATTAATAATACAAACAAAGCAGTTAAAACAGAATAATCGTGCATAATATGTTCAAATGTGGAAATCATGCATTAGTTCAAAACATTAAAACATTTACTGCACATAACAGAATTGACATACCTCACATACCTCCAAAGAATAAACATTTTAAAATGCAGAAGAAACAGGATTGTTTCATGACTGCATAATGAATGATACAGAAAGAGGGAACGATAGAGAGAGAAAGCGGAGAGATGGTAGGGGGCGGTAATGTAGTTTGGCCTTTTCACGCTTCCCTTGTTCCTGAAGGAGTAAAAGTGAGTAGGGACGTTGGGTGTTTCTGAAGCACAGCCGCCCTCGGTGACAGACAGACAGGATGTGAGCACTGGGGACAAGACAGAGTTTTTAGTTTCTCTCAGATCCATTGACACTGTGTGTGTGTGTGAACACACGCACCCAAGCGAAACCCGTCGCCTGTGCCCTGCTTTGAGACTCAAATGGACCGTGATGGCTCTGATATGGTAATTGTGCTGCGTTGGCTCCTTTATGGCCCTGTGCAGCGCTGCCGGTGTAAGTCTCGTGTTCAACAGTGACCTTACTGAAGGGGATATTTAATGGTGGGTCGAGGCGCACCCCCTCCGTTCTGTGTAGAACCATGGCCGGTTCTGATCTCTTTGTGCAATGTCAGCTGATAAACTCTGTGTTCCTGTGTTCCTGTGTGCCTGCGCTCACGAGGGCGTGTGTTGGTCTGAGTTCATTTTCTCTCTGATATTTAGGCCTCTCCTGATTTGCAAATTTGGTTTAAACTTTTGCCCTCCTGCTTGCATCAGACGGAGCTCTGAAGACAATGCGTGGAAGTGGAGATGCTTTTAATTAGCCTGGTGGTTTAGTTGGAAACATGGAAGCTTCAGTGAAGCAGAAACATCTCCTTACACACTCAAAATGCACGTTTCATTTCCACTCAGAAGAATGAGAACTTCAGTCTCAGTAGAAAGATGGATGTAACTGTTTGCAAAATTAAAAACGGAACTATATGAGTTGATATTGAAAGTTCAGTTCAGTATCCATGGGCCCATCCATGACAAGTTTTATCTTTCCATAAAGTTTTCTGTTCTGTGTACATCTGCAAGAAAAAATGTAAAACACATATGATTTACAACCAGAAGCAAAGAAGTGACTCTGCGGCTCGGTGTTCTGCACCAGGGGACTGAGTCGATGCTTGTTCTTTAAGCTTTTTCTTCAAGTGGAAAATACTGTGCAGAATTCACGTGGGTTGGATGAATACGTTGTTAGGATTGTGTCATTGTGAAATCCCGAGGGACTGATTCAGTATGACTGTAGTCGTTGTAGTCGCCTTTATAGAAAAAAAAACAGCAAAATGATCTGATTAAAGCTGGATATATGCAGTGAGAATTTAAGCACAATCAATATGCCGAACTGAACAATAATTCAGCAAATATAGACATGGATGTTTCACTTTTTAAATATTAAAAGTGTTCTCGTTGTAACTGTCTGGAAAAAAGTGTATGAATACAAATTGTTCCAGACCTTATGATGCTTTACCTCCTCTGTGATTGTGTTTCTACTCATATGACAATCAGTGTAGAAACTGTGGCTTTAAAACCGACTAATGAGGTTGAAAGTGCAAGTCCAGTCGATGGAGGATTTTCAAAAAGCCTCCATGTGGTCATCCCAACTATGCCGTCTACATGCTGCTCCTACCAATTAGCTGACGGTCACAGTGTGAGGTCACAGACAGGACTCTGTTCCACCCACCGGAGCCAATGACACGGTGCCCACTCCACCTCGGGGACTGATGGGACTTGACATGTGACAGGACATGGTAGACATGCTGCTGCTGTGGGCAGCAAACACCAGCTTCATTAGACCCAAGCATCCATCAGGGACTGACGGCCCTCTGAAGACCTTCATGAGGGACTGAGGCTGCATCTACAGCACTCTGTTCTTCCAGCCAAAACCGTGACTTTTACGCTTGTGAGGACAGTGAACCTCTTAAATTGCATCTGTTAGTTGGTAACCCACAATGTGCCCTCTCGCCATGTACAACTGACTATAGATTGACCCAGCCGTCTCATGGCTAATCAGGGTCATGTCCTTACAGGAGTTTCTGTGTGACACTGTAAAAAAAAAACCCTCAAATCCTGGACCTGCCAGCCCTTAGTTTCGTTTTTCCAGCACAGACACACATTTTTCTCCTTTAATAAATCTTCATTAGACGTTACCTGACAGGCAGCAGTGACTCTACAGACCTCAGGCATTCAGAATTCAGTCAATGTAAAAATACTGCCAGTGAAGCACATATGCTTGAGAGCTCATTCAAATATTTTGCACCCAATGCAATAATTGCAAGATAATCTGTGTTCTTTAATGAAAAATTAATTAGACTATGTTTATTTGTGCTGACGCTATTTATGGGAGTAATCCAACAGAATGAAATGTCTGTAAATAAATGTGCTGAGAAGAGGAACCGGCGGTTTTTGTCTTCTTTGTTCCGCCTGCGCTGCGCTGAAGCATTGATTAAACCCCATCAGCTGATCCTGGGTGTAAATTTGCACGGCGACACGCCACTGCGTCTCGGGTGTGAGAGAGTGCTCGGCAGTGGGCAGCACCGTCCGCGTGGAGCTGAGAGAGTGATGGCGGCGGGGTGCAGTAAATTAGTCCCGGGCGGCGACACTGTGCTTGCTGGGTAATTTGGACAATGGGCCGTTTGACAGTTCACCCATCAGTTCAACTGCACCCCGGGGAGCGACTGATCTTCCCAGTTTTTCTCTGTGCCACGGCCCTGATGGAGCCTCTCTTTAAGTAGCAACATCATTCTCCAATCAAGCAACAGAATGGCTCTTCATCCTGCACCAGACGGCAGGAGAGTGTTCAGTTCAGCGCTTAACTGCACTGGTGTGAAATAACAAAAAAAAAATTTTAATTCCGTCCACATTTTAACATTGGAAATTATGGCTGCATTTCTGACCAGGAAGAAGAAGAAGAAATGCATGTGATCTGTTTGAACTATTATATATGTGTGTGTGTGTGTGTGTGTGTGTGTGTGTGTGTGAGACTTGGACAACTCTCTTGTTTCTCTGCTTTTCTTTTGCCGGGTGTTTTTCACGACTCTTCTTTTGTCTCTTTTTTGCCTTCTGAATTCGTCAACACAGGCCACAGCTCTGTTTCCATGGCACCCAAGGAATTAATTTCTCTCCTGCAGTTGGAATATCAGAGGCGTATTAGTAATAAGTTGTGAATGCCACGCGGCCTTGTGGAAGCCAATTTCAGAAAGTGGATCCCAGACACTGGAGGAATCTCTGTTGTCCCCTGAATGAAGTTCCCTTTCATTCGCATGGCCCAGCGGGTCAGTCTGAACATTCTGACTGGCTGTCATTCTTTTCCAGCGGTCAGACCTATGTGCGTTGGGCGCATTTGCTGTTTATTGCCCTTCGAGAAACCTCAACACTGTCTTCAGTCTCTCCAGTTGTGCATTAGAGAGCAGCCGGGCCGTGATGAGCATCTCCACCGCGCACTACACAAGGAGATAATGATTTTTTTCAGACAACTCCTGTCTTTGTATTGAATTTTTGTTTGCTCATGTGGTGCTGCATGCCCAACGCGCACTTCGTTTGTTGTGCTGTTGCTTTCTCTTTCCACTTTCCGATTCTCTGCATCTCATCCCCGAGCTCCAGTTTGCAATCGCAAACAACAAACTTCTCTCGGTCGAGACAGAGAGAGACCCTCAGCTGCCCCCCGCCCAGCAACCTGAACACAGAGCTGAAGAGTGAGAGAGGAGAAGACAAAAGGTGTATGCCGAACATGTCCATTCCCCATTTATCACGTTCCACAACCTTATCTCCCCGGCAGTTTTCCACCGCTGCCTCGCCTGCGTCATGAGCTGGGATAAATCAATTTCTGCAGATTCAATTCCACAATTACATCACTTATGCGGCGCTAGATAAGGTGTGTGTGGGGCAGCGTAGGCTCCAGGCTCTGCAGATTTGGCTTGAATAATGCATTTGTTTTATTTCACTGTGACTGTTAGAAGTGAGTCGGGTTCTTTACCAGGTCATCAGTCAGACCCCTCCTACGATAATCATGTTCGCGTGTGGACTTGAACTTTGGGGTTGAGAGAGTGGATTGCAGTGCTGCTCTGGGTAGGAGGAGTGTGTGGGTCTTATTTCTTAGTGGAATGAGATGAAATAAAAAAAGGGGATTCCTTGCTTCAAGATGTGGGCGGAGTCAGTGCAGGTGATTGGTGAGAGCCGTATGGAGAATGTGGGCATTTTTAAACAGAGGTGCATGCAGTCTTCATTTATTCATCCAGCATTTATTTGAAGCAGCTCAATGACTTTTCAGAATAAATGGCCTTCACCTTGCAAGATCTTGTACTTGATGCAGTTTTATCACACACATTTATCATAGAACATTTAAACATATTATCTTACTTACTTAATTGCCTGTTTTTTGTACAAAAATGTCTGAAGTTGCAGCTTGTTTGTCAAAACTTGTTTTCTTTTTGTCAATTTTGACATTCATGCAAGTTTGAAAACGACAGGAAGAAACTACTGGCCATCCAATGTGGTGTTTAATCTTGAAAACCCTGCACAGGAAGAGGTGCTATAGTGGTTCGGTTTTCCCTGCAGGTACTGATTCATTTTAGGGGACCTCTTGTGTTTTTCACGCTACTCACGTTGAGCTCTGTCCAGCCCACACCTGGGCAAGAATCCATATCAGGTTAAATTTTTCATAAATAAGTCTGTTCTACTGTGTGAATTGTAAGTGCACATGGCCTTTCTGGTCTGCAGGGTGAAGGGTGTGGTATAAAAAGTAGGTTAAAGTACAAGTGCTTTGAAGAGGACTCTCCAAGAAGTCATAGTTGTACCTGCGCATTGATCTAAGCACATTGGATTGTAAGGTTGGAGACAAGTTGCTGTGTAAAGCTGTGAGATGACCGACCCATTCAAAGGTCCAATCGACCCTCAGCAGATTCTTACTAAAGCCCTGGAATCAGCAGGTGCGGGAGCCAAAGCGCTGATGTGGAAGGTGCCTCTGACCAATAACGGATCGTGAAGCTGCAGACTGTAATCTCTGGGGTCAGAAGTGGTCATCACGAACTGTCTGAGGAGCTTGGAGAAGCCTTGCTCCTCCTCAGGCGTGCTTGGTGACACTGACAAACTGCTGTGTCACCAAGAAAAACAAGGCCATCATTAGAGTTTCATTGCATGGTTCTGTTCATTATGCATTCCAATAATGAATGTTTTTTTTTATGAATTTCATTTACTTGTGCAACTTTTTCGGGTGAATTCTAATTTATTAATGTGATTTTGTCCACGAGGCTGCATAAACATTGTGTTAATGCACATGAGGGCTCATCACTAATTTCCTCTTCTGTATTCAGATATAAATCACAGCAGTGGCGCTGCTGCTTCAGATTTTAATGAAATGTAATGAGGAAGCTATTAATAGCGTTTCGGGTTATAATAAATTGGGGAGAAAAAAACGACAGGAAACCTAAATAAGAGAAAGCCATCATTAGTGCAGATGACACTGTGGTAGAAAATGTGAAATGTAATTCTTCGGGAGTTAAATGCTCCATTTAGCTGTTCAGGTCCCTCCGCCGTGATATATATTGCCAGACCAAAATCCACTCCACCCCCCATGTCCTGCTTCACATTCTCCAAAAAATCGGCGTCCTGCACTAACGGGCCACGCTAGAGGTGTGGTTACAGATGGGCATTTCTGATAAGAGCCCCTGGCTCAAATGTCGTCCCAGAGCCCCCACCCTGGACACGTCGATACGGTGGCCCCCTCATTGCCCTGCTGCCAAATCCCACAATGCCGTGGGGGGTGGCATTTACTCTCCCTCTCTCCGGAGAGCGGTAACATTATCCCGCTGGATTCCTGCTGCCTGCTTAATGCAGCTCGTTCTGCAGTAGAGACTCTGATGCACTGATAAGAAACCTGAAAAATGCGGTCTGGCGAGACGTAAAAGTGCATGAAGTGAGACGTGCCACACGCTGCTTAGTAAACTAGTGAGGAGCTCATGGAGTTTCCTGTCTTTTGGCAAGAGCAGCGCAGCTGTGAGTTCCGGGGTGGGGGCATTTTTGTCATGTTTTTCCAGTTGGAGAGAGATTTCCACTGGAGATCTCTCTTTATTCCTATTTATTTATTATTTCTCAGGCTGTGGAAGTTGATGAAGTCTAGCGTGCATGCAGGGGAGGCGAGCCGATTCCTTTCATGCCTCTGTCTGATCTTTCAGCCCCACAGCGAGATGCAGAAGCAGATAGAGAGACACAGAAAAGGGGGGAGGCAACAGTGTAATGAGTTTCCTGGGTTTTATAAGGCTGATTCTGGGTCAAGGTCCAGGCCTCTGCAAGACTGATGGGGCACCAGTCACAGGACGGGGTCTAATGTAATAGAGACTTTTACTTTGAAAAGAAGAAGGCGCTTAGGCGAGAGGGTATTGCTACAGAAATTTGAGAATCTACTCCTGATTAAAGGGATTTTTACTTTCCTTTTGCAGCCCAGTAAATGGGTGGCTGGATCCCATTTGTTGGGGGGGGGGGGCGCGTTAGATGAATAATATCTGCTGAACATCACTCAGCACTGCTGACAAAGTGAAAAAACTGACAGGTGAAAAGGTGAGAATGTAAGTTGGTGTGTGGGTGGATTATGAATGAATGAGTGAGGTATAGTTAAAACAGCAGTAGGACAGAGTATAATATAGTGTCCTGGTGCTGCTCTGTTCTCCAGGCGTCGCTCGTTTTTTGGCAGGTTGGGGGAGGGTTGATTGATTATTTTACATTCGCATCTCATTTTCTGCACAGATTCTCTGCAGATGTTCCTTTCTGATGAATTAAGCCCTCATGAAATCACATGAAAAAAGGGAACTTATGCACTGGTATGGTCTGTAATTCCAAACTCACTTTAGGTGCACACCTGTGGGGCTGTCGGGGTCAGAGGCCACGGCAGGCTTATTGCTGCTCTTCAATTAGGAGCAGATTAGGGGTTCTGATGAAAGACGTGTGATTTAGGAGCGGGCGCTGATGAAAAGCAGGCCCCAGCGGCCCCTCCTGGACCAAAGCTGACTGGGGGACTTAATAATTACAACTTCACCTCATCACCTACACACCCTGCTTCAAAAGACCCTCCCCCGGTCACAACCTCAGGGGCAACAGGGAGTGAAATAAGGCAGAAGGATTGCCAAGGTCCTAACAAACTCGAGGACGGTATGAGCACCACAAATACAGGGGTTAACTGCTCGGATTCTGATGATAATTAAACAGTTCCCATCGAGCGTTGTGTGAAATATGAATCAATGTCAAATATTGGTGAAACTGAACAGGACTGAGAGTCTCTGAGTTCAACTAAAGATGCTCTTAGAAAGCTGTCCCCAAATTTTATTTAATGCCACATAACGCTGCCTGGTTCTCCGGAAATTTGTTAGAGTTTTATGCCACATATGTTTTGTGGATACCACCCAAAACGTTATAACAGGACATATCCGAACATCACTTCGTTGGAAACTAGTAAATGTAAAAGGGGATTTTTATTAATATTGTTCCCATTTTGAATACATAGAAATTTTGTAATTCTATGTGGTGTTTGCATCAGGCAACCCCACTGACCCCATATAGTGGAAATCTTTGAAAATGTTTTGCCGTCCAGTCCAGATTGAAATATATTGCAGAGTCAGGATGCTGTGAGGGTGTTTGAATGAAGAGGAACCTCAGATCCAAGTCTCGACCTCTTTGTCGTTGCAGGAGCTCCGCTGGGTCTTTAATGTCTTGGTGTAAATAATTGATGCCAGCCGGCTGGTGTTAAGAATAGTCATTTTAGATGTAAGAAATGGGTCTTTGCTTGTCTTGCCATTGTGCAGGAGAAGAAGAGCTGCTGGAGAGAGAAGTTTCAAATTCAGGATGGTGCATTTATGGGGGTTTTGTTTCGCTTTGTTCGTTTTCTCCTTCAGCTGGGCTGTGCCCCGTGAACCGAGGCTGAGGTAAAAATAGGTGTGTATCTGGTGTGTGTGTGAGACCGGAGGCTGGGGTGCTGCCTGAGAGTCACCTTGATGAAAGAGAAGTTTAATTATAAGGGAGGTGAGGCATCTGCTGAAGAAAAAGCTGTGGTGTAATTCAAAAACCTATGGTTAAAAAGGGATTCAAACTGAAAGTTTCAGCTTAACGTCATGTAAACTTGGAAAATATGCAAATGAGGACAGATGGGTTAGTAATGTCTACACTGTGCCCTGCCCAACACTGGGAATGCTGGGAGAATTCCCTGCAAATAAGTGCAGTGTTGGGAGGTCCATGTAAATAAGGTGGCAATGATGGAAGGGACATTTAAATGAAGACTTGACCAGTAGAATTTGACCAATTTAATGTATCACAGTCGTACATTTAAAATGTCCCATGACCACCAGCCAACACTGGAGTATTTAGAGTAGACACATTTCATCTGTTCCTAAATTAATGTAACCAGGTTCATTGTTTGCCGATGCAGCCATATTGACAAAAATTGCCCAGTAACTCACCACCAGTAACGTGTTGTTTTCAACGTAGCTCCTAGTGCTTTGGCCTTGGGGTCCGCAGTGCTATATTACAGTGCTGGGCCCACCACAAGTCAAAATAACAGATTCCATAGTCCTAGGTCTAGATGGATATTTTGCTGGTCATACTGCATCACCAAAGTTTGAAATAGGTGTTGGGTTATGATCTATAGAATGAAAGTCATTACACATGGTTTTCAGCGACTGTGACTCAGGAAGGACACGCTTGCTTTTGTTTTTGTTTTTTTTGTGTCACTGGTTTCCATCAGTCCTTTTCCATAATTACTCATAATTCTATATTTAAAAGTTGGTTTAGTGTGGGTGCTCTGGATGTTCACCACCTCTCTTTCTTTCTCCACAGTGGATGATGACTACATGGGTCTTGGGGAGCTGCCTGAGACGTTCCCATCAGACCCACCTGAGCCCCTCCCGAGCTTTCTAATGGAGCCGGAGGAGGCATACATTGTGAAGAACAAGCCGGTGAACTTGTACTGCAAAGCGACACCAGCCACGCAGATCTACTTCAAGTGCAACAGCGAGTGGGTCCACCAGAAGGAGCACACAGTGGAGGAGAGGGTGGATGAGACGTCGGGTGAGTGGGGGAGGAAAACAAACACAGAGAATCTGGCAGAGTAAAATATGAGGGGAGCGCACACAACATGCTTCAGCCCCTTCCGGCTACTCCACAAGACTCCCAAAAATGTAACTGATGAATTATTCCTTTTTAGTCTTTCTTCACCCCACTTCTTGTTAAACTCTGAGGGCCACAGTAACAGTGTGTGACTCTGCGTCCTGACCTGAGGTTTTTTTTTTGTTGTTGTTGTTGCTGTTGCTGTTTCTGTGTATAGGTCTGTGTGTGTCCTGGGATGTTGTTAATGAGGAGGAGCTGTGAGGTTGAGGTTGGACGCTGCGTCCTTTTGTCTGACAGACGCTTCAGACACAGACCCAGCACTAACAAACACTCATGGGACCACACGGCACAACACAAGCGCATGACGTGAAAGGACACACAGTGTGACAGTGGCCAGGGAGCACGGGATCTCACCCTTTATCTGTTTTTTTTTCTGTCTCTTTTTTCTGTCGGTCTCTCTTATTCTTGTTTGCTCTGTCGCTCTGTCTGTCAGAATTATGTTAAATACAGTTTCACTCGTACAATATCACTGAAGTAAATGTCAGGTGCTATCAGATGTACAGTAAGAGAATAGTCTTGCCATAATACATATTTAAAACTATGGAAGAGACAGATGTCGTAAAGAGGCTCTGACTGGGAGTGACAGGGAGATAATCTGGTCATTTATTGAATAAAACAATGACAGAAAATAAAATGGAAATTATTCACTTACAGACAGGAAGAAAACAAAAAAAATGTGTTTTTGTTTGACAACCTTCCTAATAAAATACATGTATTTAGACATAGGAGCAAAATAAATAACATAAAATATGAAAGCTGGATTTATTTCGCCCCCGTACATCAACCTTTGTTTCCTTTATTCCCTTCTCAGATAACCCTTTCTTTCCATTTGCCACATTGTCATGTTTATTTATGCAATATTTCACAACTTCAGTAGTAGGCCAGACGGCTCTACTGGGAAGGCAGGAATTGTAGATGCTTTTTTCTGTGCAGACAAGAGTGATTCCAACCTGTGGACTGCAGGGAAAACTCACTTTTCCACTCAAGCTGCTTGAATGGAGCCAATCAGAGCTTTTGTCTGTAATAGTCCCTGTGCCCTGAGGGGAGAATATTCTTTTCTGAATAACATCATGCTCTATGAAGCCATTCAGGCCTGAGTAGTGCTTGGTTTACACTCACACACACACACACATACGCAGTCTTTTGTTTTTGTCCTCTTTTTTATACTCTTTTTCCATCTTCAAAAAACAGACACTTTCTCAACAGGAGAGAGGCTGAAGTAAGTCTCTGCTCATCTCATTATGCATTAAAAGTGTTATTGTTTACTGTAGCTGCTCATATACCCAACAGCAGACTTTTTAAAAGTGGATAGTGGATATTTCCCTTTGAGTCAGTCCCTGGGGATTCACTCAAAAGGCCTCATATTTTCTCCAGTGCGCCGGATCTTGTGTGACGTTTGGTGCGTGGAGCTTCATGTTTTTTATCCCGTCGCGCTGCTGCAGCTGTGTGGAGTGAGACACTGTGCATTCATAGTGGCCAGGAATTGTATTTTCATCTGTTTTCTTCTGTAATTATGTTGATAAACTCACACACACATACACACACACACACACACACACACACACACATAAACATACACACACACACAAACACACACAAACATACACACACACACACACACTCACACACATTATTTATTATTTCCATATTTGTAAAAGCCAATAATATACTGAATATCATATGAACCATACATGTCTAACAAAAACTACAAAAAAACCTTTAATGCAGAAATGCAAATACGTTTTTCTGTCTCTTTAGAAATCACACATACACATGCACAATATTCATTATTTATATAATTGTAAGGGCCTATTTTAATTTCAACTGTCCAGCACATGCATTATAAATGTTGTGTAACTAAGCTGTCATATGATTATCGTCGTGTGACAATATATGTGACAAGTGTTTAAAGGGACAGTTTTTAAGCATTTTCACTTGTACACGCAAATGCCCATTCCTTTTCTGTCTCCCTCAAACACACACACACACACACACACACACACACACACCTATGCACACACTCCTGCTCTGTGCAGCAGTCCTCTTTTGTTTTGGCCATAAGCTGCTCCCTTGTCTCCGCTCTAATTTCAACTGATTGACAGAAAAGAGACACAGTGAGAAGGACTGGCCTGGTCAATAGCAGCTGAAGCCTTGGGAAACACAATCTTACACGCCCTCGCACTGCCCACTCGCTCTTATTCTCGCTCTCTCTCTCTCTCCATCTGTAGGTCAGCGTTGTCAGGGTTCAGTGAATCGTCTGGTTGGCCTTTTGCGGCCGGTGCAGGCCGGTTCTAAGTGTTCTTAGTTGCAGCCGCCCCGCTGTGGAGGGGTGTCCGCTCCTGTGCCCGCTGCCCAAGTAAACACGCAGAGACTCGGGCTTGTGCAGAGGCAACAACAACATCATTAGCTCTGAGTAAACGGGCTGCTTTGGAAGCCAACTCACTGCCTGTGAGAAGCAACACCTACTCATCTTTTATTATTGATCTGTTCTTTAAAACTCTGCCAGAGCTTCCTCCACACTGGCGCATCTTTGATGCTTGTTATTGCTCCATATTAGATCTCAATATTAAACGTTGTAAAATGTTGAATAATTACAGCTTTCAGTTATGCTTGTATATTGTATATGTACATTGTTGCAGAGCTTTTTATCTAAACTTTAGTGCTACTGATTTGGCTACTAATTGGTATTTTGCAGGGGAGTTGAATTTAGTTCATTTGCATAACTGCATCCATGTGTTCCAGGCATTCTGAAAGCAGGCAGCTCGTTGTAGGATTAATTTGGTGCTGTGCAATATGACAAAATATATTATGATATTTTTTAAATACATTTAGTACTGGTATTGTGACCACATTGATGGATTTATGGATTTAGGGACACCTAATGAGAATTTTCGCTCTGTAGGAAAAATATTTAGTGATTTGATATTTTCGAGGCAGAAAGAAATGTGTAAATAGTGGTTGTGTCGCAGGGTCTTTGTTCATGAACAGACGCTCCCAGGCTCCGCCAGAGTTTTTGGCAAAGATCCGAGTGCTGAGGACTGTCGCTATTTACATCCTGTGATCTGGGCCATTGATTCGTACAAATGAGCCCTGATTAATCATATGTAGCTATGCTACTGGTGTGTGTGTGTCCGAGCTACAACTCTGTAACTCTGATTCTCTGTATTTAGGGAGTCAAGTGTTACTCATCCGTCTGAGTGACACTAATCAATAATAAAGCTTAAGATAACGAGTATGGTGCCATTAATAATGAATCACTCCGAATGGCTGGTCGGACGGACTGAATAGGGTAATTTACTGGCCACTGTGCACTGCGCAGGACTAATGTGCTGGACCAGCCCTTAATCACGTCAGGAAGTGCTGTCTTTAGGACCACGGTGACCTAAATGAGTGTGTCTGAGTGGGTCTAAAAGTGTAAAACACTCAGCCAGGCATGGCATGATGTAAGGAGCTGTAAGATGGAGCCATGACGACAGCTCCGGTTTGCCCTTCCAGCTTCCTGAAATGCACGCACATTCACACAGGCGCTGACACACCTTCACATCCCACTGATTTACAGGCAACTCATATTCATTTTTTACGTTTCTATAATGCTGGCAAGAGAACACAGTGGGGGAAATCACAGCTTTAAATATTAATAGCGACACTAGATTATGAACAAGGTCATTGACCGTGTTTGTGTGTAAAAGACTTGTGAGTGTGTGTAAAGGGGTTTGTGTAGAAGTGCATGACTCTGTGTATCTATATAAAGTACAGGCCAAAAGTTTAGACACACCTTCTCATTCAATGTGTTTTCTTTATTTTCATGGCCATTTACATTGGTAGATGACTGAAGGCATCAAATCTATGAATGAACACACGTGGAGTTATGTACTTAAAAAAAAGATGAACTTTTGGCCTGTACTGTATCTGAGGAGCTAGTATTATTTGGGGTTTAGCTCTAGAATAGCTGAGTGTGAAAAAAAAACTCTTCTTTTTCTTTCATGGAAGTGTAAATTGTGTATTGTATATAAAGTAATTTATATGCCCTTTTTACAATGTACATTGTCACAAAGCGCCCAACAAATAGAACAGTGCTCTATATTTCCTGGTAATTTAGATATGCGGATCTCTGAGGATCCCGGTGGGTTTCTGCCTCCACTCTAATCTGCTGGCCACTGCAAAAAACAAGTCAACTGTGAACTGGATCTGACCTAGGACTCTGTGCTGTCGATTGGTGACCTGCTCACCTGTTCCGCCCCCCCTTTCCTCATGTGGGGCTGCAGAGGTGGGGAGGGGTGTGTGTTATTTACACCCAGCATCTGCAGTGTTTCTTCCTTCAGAGAACACACACCTACGAGGTGAGCGCAGAGGGCTGTGTGCATGAAGGATTATTACGGCTCCACGCCTACGATTTCCTCCCTCCTTCTACTTCTTGTCTCCCTTTCCTGTCCATTCCCTTTACTTCCCTTTAGCTCCGATCGGAAGACTTGGCTGCAGGCCACCTCCAGGGCCAGTGATCTTGCACATTTCACTCACCAAACCCTTGCAAACAACACCAAGCATTCACACACACACCGTTCTGTAAAATGCACATGTACAAAGCATCACCATTCAGACAACACACAGATCAAAGGAGAGGCAGGTTTTCAGCATGATCATGATTAGGTGGTCAGATCTGACTGATATTGTCTTTTTCCTAAATAAAGACACCAACGCCGCTGTCTTAATTCTGTCAGGAATGACTGATAGGATAAATGGGCAAGGGCCGCCTCTGTTCCTTGGTACGGTAATCCAAGCTGAGGGCTTGCTGTGGGTGCGCTCTGTTGTTCAGAGACTGAGATCCCGATGAACAATAATAAGAGGAGTTAGCAAATAGGATTTTGGTCACCATGAAGCTCCAAATCCGGTTCCAAAGGCCCCAAAAGGCTCAGTCCATCTGGAGGCAGTGGAACACCAGCCAAAGTGCTGCATTACAGTAACACAGGAACTCTGTAGGCTGTGTTTTCTTAAAGATGAGTTGGAAAGGTTAGATAATTGTTTGGAAGGAGGGATGATAATAAATTTTAATAATGAGATTAATAATATTAATATGAAGCTTTTAATGTTATATAAGATGGAACAGTCCCTTGGTAAAGGATTGTAGTTCGCTTGGAGACTACTTTTGCGCTGGCACATTTACCAGAAGACAAAAGTTTCACAATAAGATAGAAATAGAAATAATTTTTTTTGTTGTTTTATCAAGTGATGTACAAGACATTTGATCAAATCAGGTTCATGATGCAGACACACTGGCCATCAAGGCTACATTAATCAATCACTTGCTCTTGCTTGCTCAAAACATCATCAGCAGAGCATTTAGAAAAGAAATGTACTTATGATAGAAAATTGAAGGCAAGAAATAAAAATTTCCCAAGAGAATATCAGCAGTTTCACTGACCTTCACTGTCGGAAACAGATTTTCACTCCCATCTGCTGCAGTGTTGTGCTCTGTTTATGTCTGCAAAATTCTGTATTTGTGCTGTTTTTTCACATGTTTATTTCCCTCATCCTCCCAGGTCTGGTGGTGCGGGAGGCCAGTATTGAGATCACACGCCAGCAGGTGGAAGAGCTTTTCGGTTTGGAGGACTTCTGGTGCCAGTGTGTGGCCTGGAGCTCTGCTGGGACCACAAAGAGCCGCAAGGCCCATGTGCGCATTGCCTGTGAGTTTAAGCTATTCAGCCTTACACACGCAAATATACACAATATATCCATAAATCACAGCTAATGAGTAGATCCTCCTTTTACCACCACATCAGTCTTGATACCTTCAAAAGTCTATAGACTCTGTTAGACCTCTGTGATATCTGGCATCGACAGTAGTAGAACCTTTTAGTCTCAAGTGCTTATTCTAATTGGGAATATGAAATATGATAATAAATTAACATGAAAACCATATGACAAATAATCAAGTAGTTTCTCAAGTCCACCCCCAAACACACATTTGTATTTTACACTGCAGAATGACAATACTATGCACACTTTCCCATCATCTAATTTAGAAGTGAAGTGCAGTAAGGTAAACCTTGGTTCTAATCAACAGAATGGTTCCTGGACAGAGTTGTCCGTTGGTCCTCTTGTGGGCCCAAGAGAGAGGAAATCATTTGAAAAACCTGTTTAGCCCATTGTGGTTGCGATGTTCCACACTTTTGAGGGAGTAAATACGTTGTAAGCCATGTAGGTGTTTTTTAATTTCCTAAGGGGCCAGCCAATCAGCACAATTCTTTACTTATTCTCCAACTGTGGGTGTGTGTGTGTACGTGTGAGTGCTTTATTTCTCTCTCTCTCTCAATTTAATTTCCTCTGATCAACAGCCTGCTATCGCAGCTCTTCCCTCAGTAATTCCCCTCCTCCTCCTCAACACCCCCACCCTCGACAGGTGAATTATATGGGTACCCTGGAGACTAATGGAAAGTCAGAGTTTGTTTCTTTTCTGCTGCTGACAGACATTTTAATCAGCCTCACTGCAACTCTGGAGTGATAAATAAACACTGCTTTTGCCGTTGTATGGCGGTGATTAACGCTAACGCTGTAAACCACCGGCCTGTAAACGGGCCACGTCCTCCGTCTGCAGTGAGGTGATTTGTGCTACAACTGCGAGCCACATCCACTGTAGCCCTTGCCAGATAAGAATGGGGTTGGAGCTGGTGTAAAGCAGAGGGTGTGGCAGCCTGAGACACACTCAGCCAAAAAATGTCCTATTAAGAGGACAAGCCGCATTCCTTTGTCTCATGAGTCACACGAGCCCTCTTATTCTGTACAAATGGCTTGGTCACCCCTTGTTAAATGTTCCTTTTATTCATGTAAGTTTACTACACTGGGCTGCTGTGTGTCATGATCCGGTCCGATATCTGTTCACCCTGTATTAAACCCCTGATTAGTGACGTCGTGCGTATGCGTCCTTCTTCCTCGCCATATCCAGCCATCGTTCCAGATCTACTGCCTCGCCATGTCAAACCAGCGTGACACTGTGACGAGTGACTACATTGGGAAGTGACACATAAATGTCATCTTTCTGTTAAACAAGATCACACAGCGCATGTTCTCCGAGAAAGAATGAATAGTGACGAATGCTTATTTTAGTGAGGTGAAGTTTATATGTTGCACATTCCTCACGTTCGGCAGTGTAATAAACCAGCGGACCAGGGTCGTTCCCTTATTCAGCTGAAACAGCTAATGGCAGGTACCCAAACTCTCCCCTTAATGTAATTGCTTTGTAAAGTGTGTGTTTGTGCCCTGTAGAAAAAAAGCCAGGTCCGTGGTGATGACAGTGTCTTCTTATGAAGGGCCATTAGTGGCAAAGTTTGCATGTGTAGGAACATGGGACAGCGTCAAAGCCAAACTCTAATTGGCTGTAATTGCTACTGACAGTGGCAGCCACACTCACAATCACAGTTGTGCTCTCAATCACATTTGCGGCCACTTATACTTTTGGCCTTGATTGCCACTCACATTCTCAGCCCTGGGCTCCTCCAAACCACCTTCAGTTTAATGAGGAGGCAAATCAACAACCCTGGCAAAGCGCTGGGAACGACACTTCCAGTTACAGGGTGGCCCTGGATGTTTTCATCTAGACCTTCCTGGGAATAAACACACTTCCTCTGTGCCTCCGAGCTATGATTTCATTCCCTGAAGGAGGCTGATGAAGACACAAGTGGGCTGAAAGCTGAGCCTATCCTGACCCGAGCCCCGAAATGGATATTTGAGGTTTGTTTTAATTACAGTGCTGTGCTTTCTGCACACTACATTAGTTATGTAAAGTAAACTTTTTTGTCACATTCAAGTAGCAATTTTCAGGCAGAGCCATTTGGAAAATGGCGTAGAAGAGGGTCATTCATACACGTCTCATTTTTATTTGGAGAACGGCTGAGCAAATGGGTAGAAAAGGCCAAATTCAGTAACTGGTCATAGCCTCAGACAAACTCACCGCCTGCTGATGGAGAGTAATGTTTCACTCAACCCACACCCACTCCAGCCGGGTCATCACATTGCCCTAGGAAAGTCACCCACACCGCTTTCCATTACACTGGGAAGAAGCATATTAGTTTGAACCCCACCAAAAATAGGGGCCACCACCGGAATGTGTGTCTCATCCCCTCTTTTTTATATGTGAGATCAGTCCTGTGCATCTTTGTAAATGTGCGTGCACAGTCTGCACAGAGCATGTAGTCTGGTGGTCTGTCTTATTTCTTGCTGAGTAATCATTCACAATAAAGGTGGTTTACTCAGCATTGATTAATATTGGAACTAACATGTTATTAAAGTTTTTTCAGTTGTACGATATGCCAGATTCTGTTGTACTAAAAGACACTTTTTTTTTCAAGATTCATTATTACTCAGTGGCTTAATAAAGTGTTACTACAGACTAATATATATAGTATATAAGATATTTACAATCGGCCAGTTGTTTTTAAGTATTTTAAATATTTTCTTCTAACACCGTTTTGACAAATCAGCACATAATTTATATACCTGTTGGTTTTTAAACGTTTGGCCTTATTTATTTATGACATTTATTTCTACTTAATTCAGCCTTAAACAGGAGCTGGACTCTCACTGAAAAGACATTGCAACACAAGGACAACCAGAGTGACTGAAACTAAAGGGTCAAATCTAGGAAACTAAAACTTCTTAACTTCTTAACCTGAGAATAGAACAACAAGAAAAGCTGTGTTTGATTTCACACTCACATGTGTTGGAACACAAGCAATTAATCCCACCCACATGGAGCAGTAGCGCTCTCCGGAGAGGAGGGAGTCCGTAATGGAATGAGAATGCTGGTAATGGGAGTGAGTTGTTTAAACTGCCAGTCATGAGGTGGCTCGAGTGCTGACTCATAAAGACACGTTTGCGGCTTAAAGTGGAGCTTGGCGAGTGTTATTACTGTAATGGCTCGAGCACAGTCCCCAGCTGGCAACATCTAAACACTTTTGCTGCCTTGAGGTGTCTGAGCATCTTCCTGAATAACTGGTCGTGGCGGCGGATAAACTGGATAAATGCCCATTACTCCAAGCACACCTGCGGCATCCAAGAATAGGAGGTTATCGTTCCTATGGTTGATCTGAGACAATGGCTACATCAATGAGGACACTAAAATTCCATTAATATCTGGCTAATTAATAGCTTAATTGGTATAAAACAACACATTCAAACATGAGATAATAATATTAGTGTCTAATAAGTATGGGAACACAATGCCATAAATGTCAGAATGAAAAAAAAAAAAAAGTCTAGTCACTATCTATATCTGACGTGTAACCTTTTTTTTATTGGTTGACCAGGTCATGGTCATGCTATATATGTGTTAACTGTGTAGTTCCACCTCATCTCATGTAATTTAAGCCTTGAAGACTGTATCAGATCCAATATTCACACACAAAAAGGGACAACAAGGAGTTCAGAGAACAGACTCGAGACTTTGTGGACTGGTGCCAGCGGAACTTCCTCCAGATCAACACTGGAAAGACCAAGGAGTTGGTGGAAGGCACAAACATTCTCCACTACAAGCATAAACTGGACTGGACTCATACCTCTGATGCCCCCTACAGGAAAGGGCAGAGCAGGATGTACTTGCTGCGGAGGCTCAGGTCTTTTGGGGTGAAGGGCTCACTCTTGAAGACCTTTTATGACTCTGTGGTGGCCTCAGCCATCTTTTATTTTGTGGTCTGCTAGGGAGGTAGGATCTCTGCTGGCGACAGGAAGAGAGTGAACAGGCTGATCCGGAGGGTCAGCTCTGTCCTAGGATGCCCTCTGGACCCAGTGGAGGTGATGAGTGACAGGAGAATGGTGGCTAAGCTATCATCCCTGCTGGACAACATCTCCCAACCCATGCAGGAGACCCTGACAGCACTGAGCTGTTCCTTCAGTGGCAGGCTGCGGCACCCACAATGTAGGACGGAGAGATTCAGAACAGCTGACTACACAAACTCACATCCAGTACACCATCTCACAAACTCACATCCAGTACATTGCACCAAGTGCAATATATCTATATCTACCCACTCTGTACATATAAATCTCACAAAAATATAGTTTATGTTTATACTGAATACTGAATATGTATATTATGAATATACATATTTTTTATTTTTACAATTGACATTCACTGTTTTTCTTCTTTTTTTTCTATTCTGGGACTACTTATTTGCATGCTTGTATATTGAACCTTATATTATGCAGTTGACATAGTGTCTGTGCTGTTGTTTTTTTGCTACTCTTATCCTGTACTGTCCACTTCCTGCCATGACAATGTAAATTTCCCACTTGTGGGACTAATAAAGGATCATCTTATCTTATCTTATCATCTTATATTATTCAGATTCAGCATCCTGATCCTGAGGGGCACACAAGTTGTGATCTGTCCTTGTCGGTCTTAACAGAGCTGTTCTTTGCCATTTGAGGGACTTGTTGCCTCATAAAGATACTGGTATTTGACCTCCTGACAAATATGTTATTAGAATGCCTGTTAACTAAATGTTAACTATACACGTTATTTATGACCTCCCTTAATTTTTATACAGTTTATTTACAGACAAACAGTTTATTGCCATTTTACAGACTCAGGCCAATGAGCGCTGTAATACCAAATCAATTGGAGGCACATAACATGCTGTAAACGTGAATTTTAAACTAAATAGAAAAAAAGAGTGAACAGGACAAAGCACAGCAGATGAAAAAACAGGCATGACACAGGGCAAACATGCATCTTAAAAGCATGACAGGAAAGTTAGCAAAAGGGCCAACATAACTAACAGTCCCTAACAGGCCAACATAAGTAACAGTACACCTTATCATATCAGTTGTAATATTATTGCAAGACCCCTTGCCTTATCATAGCTCAGCTCTAAAGCACATGTGATGGTTGTTGTACAATATTTGCAACTATCAGAATAATTCTGCACAGCGTTGCAGATGGTCTGCGGGTGTTATGGGGACTGGATAATGGGTAATGACTTTCATTGTCTCGTAGGTGTCAAATCAAGAGTTGGTTATTCTGCACATTTGATATACAAAGTCAGGGGAATTATGTCCTAATATTTCTTTCTATTCATAATTTATATTTTATATATTTATGTATGTATTTTCTTTTTTCAAATCTTTTGTGTAGTTAAAACACTTTAAGTGCTCATTCATAATATTTCTTAAGTCTACATTGTACTGTATTTTGCTGCTTCTGTTACATTTTGGGGAGCCGATTTATATTTAACCCCCCACCAGTCTTCCCATCTCTTGTCTTTTTCTGACTCTGCTGATATCAGCTTTCTTAAATCTGTCTTTATGATCTTTAACTTTATGGAGTCGACCCTAAAACCACCCTTCTCTAATGTCCTGCTGAGGTTCCTTTGTTCCACATTTTGTTTGTTGAAGTGAAACAGGCCTGTACTTGAGTTCCAGGCCTGAGCTGGAACTCATTTGTGTTGAGACCCACGGACAGGGATTAGGTAGCGTGTCAATGAGTTACCTCTGCTACAGAGCGCAACTGGGGATCAGTCTTATAGGATCAGTTTCGCCAGGTCTGTTGTAGTGTGATGAGCTCTAGCCTGAAGAATCGCACAATATCAGATGACTGAAGCAGAGAGCAGTTTTCATTATTTTATTTCTCTTCTCATGCTTCTGTAGAATGTTGGCATGAAGCTGCACTCCCCCATGCCAGAACATAATATATAACTAATGAACCTCCAGGGCAGTGAAGTGAGATTTTCATCCTAATCCCCACCCCCTCTCCACTCTGCACCCTGGCTCTACCCTATTTCATCAGCGTAACAGACAGAGGGGAAGAGTATTGGATTTTTATTAGAGGAGCAGAGAGGAGAGAGAAATTCCCCTCCTGTGAGTTGGCTGCCTATGGCTGTCGGCTCCTCCCATCCATCATTGCCACCGCCGCGTGTTTCATAGGGGGCTCCGAGATTCGGGACCCTCCTTAAGGGGCGTCCAGACTCCTCACCAGTCGCCGCTGTCAGAACGCCTTTGTGTAACTCTGCCTTCCACCCCACAGGGCTGATGAACAGGGGGTGTGTTTAAGTGTGAAGTAGTTTTTTTGTGCACATACTCGAAAATGTACGGAACGTTTACGGATGCAATGCAGTGTTGTGAGATCTGCACTCAACAGTTGACTATTTTAAGAGGCAGCTATTCATTCGTTTATTTGGTTTGCAGCCTCTCCTGGTAATAACTACAGATTGTGACACACAGTATGGATGCAAGTTTATCAGCACAAAAATTACCAGCGCAGCTGGGATACACATACGCAGCACACAGCAAGTATATTAATACTGTTCCATCATTAGTTCCTTTCTGTTGGGGTTAATAGCACACGGGTAATGTGAAGATCTCGGAGCTGAGCCAGAAAAGTATGAAGCCGCATTAGCGTGGGTCGAACTCTGGGTTGGGTCTCTGTGTAGTTCTACCATGGAGATGGTCACGCTTCAGTCTGGAGGTGTCTATGAAGATCCAGTCAGATCAACATTTTTCAGGAACAAATGAGTGTTCATTTAGCACGTTCCTTTTGGGCAATGGCCCAGCCAGTCAGATGAGCTCATTAGCACTTTCAGTTAATGTGGGCTCTTAACATCTCATCCTGTTCATATAGACGCATAATTTGAGGTAATTTAAGTTGAGGAGTATTTTTCTTGGATTTTATACCAGGTTTGTATGATATATTTTCATTCAGATGATGTGACAGCACTGAACGCAGTTATAGCAGAGATCAGCTGCACATTAAACAGCAGGACTGGCATGAGAGGAAGAAAGATAGTAAAGGAATAGAGGAAGTTTTTTTCCTGTGTGTCATGGCTGGGTGCTGCTGGTCTCCCAGTCAGCTCCGATCAGCGTGACAACAGGGCTCTAATCATGGATGCCGCTGATTAGGCGTCCACGATTAAGGCCCTGTTAAAAAGAACAAGATGGCAGCAGACAGACGCTGCTGTGGTCTTCCTTACCTTGTGGTTGATTTGTTTTGCTCCTGTCGCTATGACACATGCCTTCGGGTTTTTTTTTTGTTCTCCCCTTTTTTTCCCTGTTTTTGTCCCTCAAGCCATTTTATTGTTTTTATAATAAACTCTTTACCTTTCCCAATGTCCTGCTTTTGCGCCTTCTTCCCCCTTTAGCCCTGAGTCGGGACACTACGGTTGAATGATGCTTGAACTTTGTGTGTCAGTATTATAAAAAAAAAATATCTATTCTTTCCCATGCTGAACTGTCTCAACATAATTACAGCCCACCAAATTTTGTAACATAATGCTTCTTGTATGAAGGAAAACTGGACAGTGCAGTGCATTCATCATGATCAGTTTGTGTTTTGGATAGAGATACACAGTGCACCAATGCACTTTTTTTAACCCAAATGAGGAGCTATATAATTATTGTACATCTCACAATTCATCAAGATCTGTCTGTGGAATAGCCTGAAAATAGATGGATTATTGTTTTAATGAAGGATTTACAGAATTTACCTTGGTTTGGTACCACTTGTATTGTAAATCTCAAATCTTGAGGGAATAAAGTGCGATTTCTTTTGTTTGCAGACCTCAGGAAAACGTTTGACCAGGAGCCACTGGGGAAGGAAGTGTCTCTTGAACAGGAAGTGCTTCTGCAATGTCGCCCACCTGAAGGCATTCCTGCAGCTGAGGTAAGGATCTTTGCAAATCCGTGCCTTCTAGTTGTTTTTTGTCACTCTCTGTCTGTGGAACAATATGTTGAAATCCTAAAATTCCATAAACACCCTGCAGCCAGAGTGACAGCAAACTCAGGAGATTAACTTCACAGCTTCCGTGCATACTCGGCCAGATTAACCATGGATACCCTGTAATATTCTTCCACAATAACTGCACATGCAACTATACAAATGCATCTTATGATGCCCTGCATAGGACTCTTTTTTTGTGGCAAATATATATATATTTACCCTTCTTTAAAAACTCGATCTAAATGCTTTGTATGTGATTATGTGCAGTATAAATGTCATTGGCCAGCCTATTTGCAGGTGAGTGTGCACCTCTGATTAAACTATTTTTCAGAGTTTCCTGAGACCTCAAGTGACCGGAACAGATGAGTTAAGTGAAAGTGCTGACAAAAGGGATTGAGCCAAATTTTCCTTCTGGGTTTGGCCTGGGGGAAAGACTGACACAAAAAAACTTTCTGCAGATTACGTGCTAAAGTTTAATGCAGCAGCGCTTTAACCGAATATACTCTGATTTACGTTTAATATGCTATAAGGGTAGAAGAAATGCTTATTGATAAAAATGAGCCCATTGCTGCATCACATCTATTTCAATTCTCTAGAACACACCTCCAGTGCTCTGGCAGAATGCACCAGACAGAATGTGTGAGCACTGAGGAATGAAATGTGTGTGCGTGTGTTGGCCTTTTGCTCATTCACGCAGTGAATAAGACGCTGCAGGCCCTGAGAGCTGAAACAGAAGAGCGGGATCCACCCCCTCTCCGCTCCTCTCTGAGCGCAGTCCTACCGACGCAACTAAAGCCACATCAAAGCCTCGTTTGCTTGTCAGAGCCTGTAAAAACACCTCCAGGGCTACTGGGATTATTGGCCTCCTCTGAGATTCAAACAAGCAGCTCCATTTATGATTAGGGAATTTAGGACGTATTTACGGTGTGCTGCAGAAGACAGAGTGATATTGAGTCTCCTGTCTCTTAATGAGTAGAAACATGATTAGGGACCAAATGAAGGAGACATGAAGAGTGGCACAGGGCTGGAGAGCTTCTGTTGCTGCTCTTCAAAGTGGCCCAGAGAGAATAACTAATAAAAATGTAATAATGTTTTATGAGGTGGCAGAGACAAGTAAAGAGAGGTAAGATTCAGTAGTTCACAGTTTGCATTGGAAAAATACATTTTGAAATTTTGAAACATGCGTTTTTTGCAAAACTGTAATGGAAACAGTTTTTTTTTTCACATTAAGAGGTCACAGGGCATTTGGGTTATGGAAGGTGTTAGAAACAATGACAATGGCTAGTCATCTATAGAGGGTTCTTACAATCTATGCCAATGGTTCTTGGAGGAACTTATCACAAGAACAGAACAGTTTTTTGGCACATAACATGACTGAATGGAAATGTTTTAAGTGAGAAAATAGGGGATTTAAAAATCTGACTTTTCCTCTAGTGTCTAAAGGCTAATTCTATTAAGTGAAGTAAAGTGAAATGAAGTGAATGTCATTATGAAACACAGCACAGCACACAGTGACACAATGAAAAGTGTCCTCTGCTTTTAACCCATCACCCTTGGTGAGAAGTAGGCAGCCATGAAAGGCACCTGGGGAGTTTGGCATTTCGGGATTCCAACCAGCAAACTTCTGGTTATGAGTCCATTTCTTTACCTAGGGCAGTGATGGCCCACGCACTGATCATGGCTGCCCACTGATCACCAAGGGTGATGGTTAAATGCAGAGGACACATTTCACCATGTGCTGTGCTGCAGTATATCACTTCACTTTCACTTCACTTATTTGCTAGGCCAAAGATTGCCCCCATGGCCAACCACTGCCCCCGTCAATGCATACTTTAGTCATAGAAATACAAAAACACCACAATTGCTGCTTCTGCACATTATATGCACAGTTATGTTGCTCAGCAGGTGAGTATTTTGTGAACACACTCACTTTCTGTGAGCTTTCAGGCCCCTTCATGTCTGTCAGGCGAAATTTTGTAGAAGGTAAACAAGCTCTTGTTTCACCCAAAAAATTTTACTGTCACTACTTCTGGGACAAGAGCTAGAAAATGGGAATGAGAAAGTGGCAGGAATTGCTAAGACCCCCATTCCCCCTTCTGAAGAGACACCTGTTCAGCACCCTTGAACTTTTCTTTTACCCCCAGGGGAAACACACAGGCAGTCTTTTCATGGCTCCTTATTAAAGTGAGGATCTTTGGTGAACCCATGAAGTGGACTTAAATCTCCCCATACAAAGAACTCTACTGCCTCTTCCCCCTGTTCCCCTTTCATCTGGTCCCTGTTTCTGCCTGCTTTGGGGGCACATCACGAAGCTCAGACAAACAGCAGGTTCAGAGGTCAAGCCCGGCACAGTTGCCGTGGAGCCTGTTGTCATGGTAGCGGCTGTTCAATGCAGGCAGCTTCTTGCAGTGCTGCACTCCTGCTGCGTGGTAGATGTGAGTGAGCTGCACTTGAGAGGTCCTTCCTGGGTCCTGCAGATACCAGAGGAGCCTCCTAATGACACCGGATCTCAACGACACTATACAATCTGTGGGGGAAGAAAAACCCTGGACCAGGGATGTCAGAGGTCTAAGTTTTTAGTAGTGGATAGATAGGATACATGACCACATGGTTTCTCCTTTGAAATAAATCCTTAGTGGACCTTAAAGGTGAGTGAAGCTAAAATCTGACCCGTCAAACTTGTCTGAGTGACACCGTAAATTAGATTCTATGTGGTATGTGGATTCTGTGGTTTATATCTGTTATATATTCTGTATTAGACTGTGTATCTTTTACACCTCTCTGGTACACAGCCCCATAACGGGCACAAAAACACACAGCCACACACATATCTTGGAACGTAACAGGACGCAGATGGCACATCTGTTTACTGTGAAAAGTAGTCTGGACATTTGGTTTTATTAGGAAGGCAAACAGCGCTGTGGTAACAGGCGCAGATGAAGCTCATCCCACTGGACTGGAAGGGCTGTGAGTTCAGAGCGCAGGAGGTGGTGAATCTGGCATCTGCTCATAAACACACCAACCCCACACGCTCCTGCTGCTGACAAACACACCGTCCTAGCAGCGGATGTCAGGGTCACGTCCAGTTGTGACGAGTCTCAATGTTTCTTTTCATAGATGTGATATGTCATATTTATTCATATTTTGTACATATCTTAGACAACCTAGTTAAATTCCATGTATTTTTGATGGTCTCCATCATGGTGGTTACCTGTAAACAATAAATAGTTGGTTTAGTTTTTTATAATGCGATACAGGCACATTTACATAATTACACATCACATTTGCTACATAGTAATTATCCTAAAACCTCATAAAGATATTTGTGATTAAGTGTGGGCATGGGCGTGAGTGGGGGCCAGTCTTTGGTCATTTAGTTTGTCTGTGTGTGTTCGTGTGTGGCTGGTTTCAGTAAAGAGGGACAGGTGTGATGCTCACGCTGCTCCAAGGTCACCTTTTCACACTGACACAGGAGAGTGGTGGACCAGACAGGAGTGTGAAGAGTCTAAAGAATGTTTCTTCAGAAGAAAATGTGTGTTCATTAGAGGAGACCTCAGGGCACAAAATGTTCTAGAGCCAGACGGCATCCCAGCAGCCACCTGTAACCGGTGACCAGCCTGTAGGCACCTGGCTGTCACTCATAAAAACAGAGGGCTGCTGAAGCTGCTCCTCCATCTCCCTCCTGACCTGCTCCCTTCTTTCAAGAAAATGAGCATAAAGGCTCCTTTTTGCATTGCAATTATTATAAAAAAAAAATCTACATACAGTGTATTAATTTTAACTGTCCAGCACATAAGAATTAAACACAAGTTTTTCTTAATAGATTGCAAGGATGTTGCTAGGCTTATTGAAGGTGACCCACTAAAATGTTAGTTATCACCATCATGAATGAAAGTATATTCACTTAAATTATTAACATTTTTTTTTTTTTATTAATTGAAACCCGAAATTGCATTTCCAAACTAATTATATTCCACGAGTTTAGACTTGTGGGGGAAGCGCAAGCAGACATATTACGAAGTGGAATGTCTGAGTCCATTTGGCAACCTGGGAAATGGAAAGAGGCGAGTTGTTAGCAGTTTCAAGGTGAATGAATTTTTTAACTAATTATGTTCGTTTAAATATACTACTATTTTTTTAAAGGTAAATCAGAGATTAAATAAAGACTAGGGCTATTTCAATTAAATTATGTTTAATTATATATAGTTTCTTCTTTGTCTCCGTAGGGACAAAATGCAACACAGAGCACATAAATAACAACAAAGCAAAAGCAAGTAAGCAGTGGGAAGCATAACTTTTCACGCATGTTGATTTGGCCAACATCATGAATTTGATCATTATTGTTAGCACTGTTGGTATTGCCATGTAAAGTTTACAGTGACCAACGCATCATGCAAAATCGCAACCGCCTATGCATTAAGTCATACATGTAAAAAAAAAGTCAATTATATCACATTATATCATATCTGAAAACTGACAGCTGTCAATGGTTTCCATCAAGTCAGCAGGAATCAGTAGGAGTTCATGTTAATGTAGCTTTATCTGAAGTCTGTGGTAGACAGAAAGTGGATTTTGGTTGAAGTTCATCAGCTGATGCAGGGACTCAAAGCCAGAGCAACAATCCTCAAAAGCACGACACAAAAATCTGATCATAATTTCTTCATAATTTCATCCACCTGCAGTGGCATTTCATCATGTTTTGTGTGGATAAATATGGCTATACAATAGTTGATTCAAATGTCTATTCACAGATCTACTTTAACATTATTCTATAATTACATTGTAATGACTGAATAAAATGGGGCAGTGGTGGCCTAGCGGTTAAGGAAGCGGCCCCGTAATCAGAAGGTTGCCGGTTCGAATCCCGAGCCGCAAAGGTGCCACTGAGGTGCCACTGAGCAAAGCACCGTCCCCACACACTGCTCCCCGGGCGCTTGTCATGGCTGCCAACTGCTCACTCAGGGTGATGGGTTAAATGCAGAGGACAAATTTCACTGTGTGCACCGTGTGCTGTGTATCACGTGTGACAATCACTTCACTTTACTTTAACTTTGAATAATTATTTTTGTAATGAATTGTCTCTTTTATTACTTACGGTTACCAACAAATTGTTTAGATTGTGATTAGATTCTCTCTGCCCTCCCTCCAGTATATTTTTGATTTAGTCACGTGGAGCAACGTGATTGGTCACAGTGAATAAGGGAAACAGAGCCCGGCCGTGGGCTGGTGGAGTGTAAGTGACATTTCAGACTGTAGTGAGGCGTGAATCAGGTTAATTAATGTGGCTAATGGCAGGGCCCAGATGAATGGCGCAAAACATTGGAGAGACTTCAGCAGAAGTCATTATGAAGTCATGATAAACAGGCGAATAAATAAATAAGCGCCTGTCGGGGGAGGGGGAGGAGTCATGCAGGTCACTCGACCTTCACTGTTAATTAGATCGTCCGGCATGGCTTCCATCCAGCCCGTATTGGAGCTCAACAACACCTATCGCTCACGTCTTTCTGTGTGTAGTTCTTTGTGTTTGTGTGTGTGTAAGTGAGAAAGAAGCAGGGTGGTGGCATTTTGCCCACTCTCGTGAATATGTACCAACCTCATGCCAAAACCTGTTTTTTTTTTTTTTTTCGGTGTTGTTTTTGTAGATCAGTGGCCAACCACAAGCCCTTTCCCAGAATCCTCTGCTAACAGTGAGGGGAAATGGCTGCCTTGCTGGTTATGAAATTTTTATCAAAGCAGTTGTTCGCTGTTGTCCTTGCATGAATCTGTGATTTTTATTTATTTATGAATATCTTTCTGGAGTGGAAGTCAGCGTTTTCTTCTGCAGTCACATCTGTCCTGTTACTGAGCCTCATCAGTGAACAGCGTGTGAATAATTCAGATGCTAATGCTGCAGATGCCGCATGCTGCCGCTCTCGGCCTGAACTCCGGATAGGGTAATTAGACGTACGCTGGTGACAAATTCCTTTTTCTCTTTAAAAAATAATTGGTGGCGTTGCTCTTTGGTTGTTCGCCCTGAAGGCAGATCAGTAGCCAGTCGCATTGTTGGCTGTGCCGTAGATGTTTACCAGCTCCAAATGGGAATGCTAAATGTGTTTTGCCCTAAAGAGCAGTAATGAGCTCTGGAAGAGACTTTTTGAGCCCGATCCTGTTCATGTTCTTGTCGCACCCTCTGAAAGACCCCGACCACCACGAACATCATTTGAACACTGGTGTCATTTCAAGTCGGCCATTGTCCCTGCAAATTACTGATTTGGGGGCATTTTTTTCCTCATCCACAGAAAGAACCATATTTTTCACACACAGTCAGAATATGTTTCACACACTGGTTCTTTCTCCAGGGCATACCAGTCATACAGATGTGTCATGAATTAAAGAACCTAAATACAACATAATTAAGGTTCTGGGTACTAAAAGCCACCATGACAGCATCACTGGTCCTTGTCACAGATATTATGCAAAGGATGGATGAGATAGTGAAGATGAAAATGCTCTAATGATCCAAAATGTAGGTTTTCTGTCTGGAGATCTGGCGCCTGATGTTCACATTATGCACAGAATACATTGCAATATTTTGGATTGTCCCAGACTAAAGATGAAACAATTGTGGTGAAATCGTCATCCAAAGTTTGACATTCAGTAGTCACAGGGACAGTCCCCCTGGAATCTAAATGTAAATGATCACAGGCTTGTTGGTTGAATGGAGCAATTTTAGGATTAAGTGCCTTGCTCAGGGACACAATGGTAGTAACTGGGATTTGAACCTGGGTCTTCTGGTTCATAGGCGAGTGTATTACCACTTGGCTAATACCACCCTACCCTATTTGATCATTTTATGACAATGTCAGAAATGTAAATCTCACACTGTGTGTGCTTTTACAACTAACATTTACTGAAAGCCCAAATAGCATGGACAGGAAAAAATGGAATAATGGAATAACATTTAAGGTTCATCATTCAAAGCTTTATTGGTTTTATATCTCATTGGTTACAAATGGTTTGGTAGAGACTTGCATTGTAGCCTAAAATTGAGTAGGCCATCATATAGTCTTCATACTAGGGCATTAACAGAACAAAAAAACAGTTGGTCACCTTGTTGACATCTGATGCGCAGCTCAATGCCCCCTGAGAGAAGTTGTCAAGTTGAGTTTTTTTTCTCCTCTATCTCTGTAACAGACCTGGGGTCTGTTAGTTCTGTTATTGGACTGGTCGACTAGGAACAAGCTAACATTTTTATTGATGGACCATGGGGAGTTTTAAATGTTTTAAATTAATCTGAGATTGTGTAATATTAATGCTTTAAAATCCATATTACTTTATGATTTGACAAATGTGCAATATCATTTATTATTAACTGTTTTTGTAAAGAAATTGGTTAATGTCTGTCCAGATAAATGGTTTGTTCCAGGGCCATTGTCACGCCGGCTTGCTGACAGGGAAGGAAGCGCAGAAGCAGGACATGTTGGGAAGGGGTTTTATTATAAAATAAACAATAAATACAGATAAACAATGGCGCGGTTGCCAAGAACGGGAAATAAAGGGGAATAACTAAAACAGAAACTCAAGTTCATGCTCAGGTCCACGAAAGTTCACTAGAATGTTGGCGCTGCCGAAGGGGCGGAAATCTCCGGCTTTTATGCGCCGTCAGGATTGGCCACCGGTGATGAGCCCAGCTGCAGTCAATCCTGACCGCCATAAAGACTGGCCTAAGGTTTCAGTTGGGAAATTAGAGAGGTTGAGACTTGTTTATTATTTATTCTTAATTCATTTTTTATATAATTATTATATGAATAAGAATTATATAATTGTTTTTTTATATTATTTAATAAACAGAGTCAGCTAAAGTTAGTGTGTGTGCTGCGGTATTGACTTCGACTTGACTTTATTGACAGATAAGTTGATATGAAAAGGCTGAAATTGTTAGTTTACTAGATTCATTGTGCACAGTGTGGTTTGAAATGATCTGACACAATTATAGAAGGCAAGAAGACCAGGCATGGAATTATGCCGTTCTGTGATGGGTCTTGGAAGACACCGCATCCAACGGGTGTCTTGGTAGGGTAAAGGTGGTCACTCAGTGGCTCCTTGTACTAGCCTATAGCTATAAGGAACATTAACTTCCTCTACTCGTTCCAGTTATCTCTCATTTGCTCAGGTCCCAGTCTCACATCTGTACTGTCAGGAGTCTCTGGAGACATAAACTGGAGACATAAACATAAACATCGTTACAGGACGACGCAGAGCGCCCACCCCACTGTTTACACCGCTGCACCCATTTCTCTGCTTCCGAAGAATCCTGCTCCTTCTGACAGCTGACATGTGGCAATTTTCTCTGTTAATGACGGGAAGATGTGCCAATTACAGCGCTAGTATCCCTGTGACAATCAGCGAATAATGAGGCCAGGCTTGTGTGTGGGAGAGGGGACAGAAGGGGGGGGGGGGGGGGGGGGGGGGGGGGTGACAAACACTGATGGAGGAGACAGAAGGGAATGTGTGTTTAGAGTGAGAAGGAGAAAGAGCGACATTAAAAAAATTCATTTGGTTATTGAATAAGAGAGGAGATATTTGTTTTTCCTATCAGCGAAAATTATAACATTGAGAACATTTTGTTTCTCATCAAATGTTGAATTATGTTCATTTGTTCATACAGTTCATTTGCAAATATCTGCATTATTAAACAGAAGAGCTCCTCAGTAGTGCCCGAAAATGGCAGATCAGTCAGGGCTGTGGAAGCGGCAGAAAATGGACAAGTGTAAGATGCAGATCTCGCTCTGCTCTTTTGTTCAGTTTTAATTACCCTCGGAGCCGCACTTGACTTGTGAACGCTGCATTTCAGCCGGGGAGTTTGGCTCCATGATTTGTGAAGGATTTGATGAGCTTTACGCAGTCAATCTTGATTAGCGCAATTATTTCAACCCAGAGCACCCATTTTTCAAAAAGCCTGTCTGTCACATGTTGAACAGGGGAATTGTTTTGTTGCCTTTGTCTCACTGCGCTCTGCGATAAATTTACATTTCATTGCATTTCCGTTCCCATAAAACTGGTGTCCATCGTAGTGGTGAGTTTTATACCATTGGTGAGTGTTCTGCACAAAACTCGAGGGGCTTTTACAATCCAGACAACATTTCACATCCGTCTGACTAGTTCACAGAGCCCATGTCTCCTCAGCCTCCACTGAGACTCTTCACGAAGATCTCTGTTCTCTGTCCTGGCTTAGAGGGTTTAGAAATCATTTTTTATGAATTCTTAATAAATGTATTTATGATTTTTAAATGAAACTATGTTCAATGAAAAAAACACTAGAAGAATCTTTGTTGTTGTTTTTGTTGATCATATGTCATGCACTGAAAAAGAAACAATGGCTAAAGATTATAGATTATAATAAAAAAAAGTTACTCATAAGCATAAATTAGACAGCTTCATTTAAAAGCTTTTTCACTACTGTAATGAGAAAAACACATAAACGACAGCTACAGTTGACTTCAGTGTGGTTTTTGTGTACATGTGATGGGTATTTTTACAGCATAAAATAAGCATCTTTTGGAATCTGAACATACCACATCAAGAGGACTCTACAGACCTGAAAACTCTCTGATTCAGTCCCCTGTGGTCAGTGAGCTGAGTCTGAGTCATCGATTGGTCACTCAGGAACTGGTTTTTGGTCACATCAATTCTGGAAACAGACATATGTTCTGTATGAGTCCATGACCTCAGATTCTGTACGCAGAGGGTTTTTTCAGATGTGGCATCTAAACGATTTCCTCCCATTCAGGAAAATTAAGTTGGCTCACCTGGTTTTGAAGGCAAGAATAAGAGTAACAATGAGTGTGGATAAGGCACTGCATAAAACAGTGAATGCAGGGAAATTATTCTTCATTTTTTCCTCCATTTGGCAGGTCTCTTACATTCATGCCTTGTGTGCTGCAGGTGGAATGGCTGAAGAATGAGGAGGTGATCGATCCCGCTGATGACCGCAACTTTTACATCACCATTGACCACAACCTGATCATCAAGCAGGCTCGCCTCTCTGACACGGCCAACTATACCTGTGTGGCCAAGAACATAGTGGCTAAAAGGCGCAGCACTACAGCTACAGTCATTGTCTATGGTAAGACCTGCTTTTTTATTTGCTTCTACTTTCCACAGCCAATCGGAATACAAGCTGGGACACTGTGTTGTAGTATTGTAAACAAGGATTAAACACAATAAGTTTTTCATTTAAATTTTTTATTTTTATCTATATTTGAAAAATACTATACAGTAAACCTATAATCAACAAATTAATTCAATTCATTGAACAAAATAGTACAATAAATAGCCAGTCTTTTATTAAAGTCAGTATTTTTTATATGAGGATTATTATTATTGTTGTTGTTGTTATCATCAATTATACTTGAAAAGTTACTATTGCCATTATTTACTGGTAATCTAGAACTGATACAGTTTTTGCTCTGGACCAAGCAAAAATATTTTGTTCATCTCTTTTTATGATTACATTTGATATATTTACATTTACGGCATTTAAGTTTTAAGTGGCAGACACTCTTATCCAGAGCACCTTACAGTGATTTAAAATATCCATCATTGAATCCCTCATTTGTTTACCTGGACCCAACCTATAGATCCATTCGCTTAAATAAGGTCATATTCATGAATATTCATACATTTACTACAGTCACCCACTATTAATTAAGCAAATAAGATACCCAATAAATTAGGGGCCGCTACAGAGACATTTCAGTTAATTAAAGGCCACTTCTGTTGAGTATAGTATGCAAGATTTTCTTGATTGGGTGCTGCAGAAAATCTTCACAGATAACTTCACAGATCACTGACGTGCACCGAGTGGCAATAGATCTGCTGACACTGTAAAGCTTTTTTCAGAGGACCCCCTGATGTGGCCTTCTGACAAACGCTGAAGTCCTTGAGAGAAAGCTGTGTAGCAGTTTGTCTTGTGTGCAGCCCTCCTTCACTGTTAACTAGGCAGCAGTGACTCCTAATGTGAAAAGTCACATCAGCGTGGCGTTTATGTAAAAACATAATGTGATCAAATGTGAGCGAATAATGTGATCACTATATCAAATCCACACATCAGAAACATTAAACCCTATTGCCTAATACTGTTTAGGTCTCTTTAGTGCTGACAAAAGAGCTCTGAATCATTGATACATGAAGAGAGAGAGAGAGAGAGAGAGAGAGAGAGATAGAAAGATGCTTTATTGATCCCGAGGGAAGAGTAGGATACATCACAGGGTGTTTTGTTGCTATACAGTTTGCTGGAGTCATGGAGCAGAATGCAGCAAAAAAAAAGGAAATGTCTTCTGTGGCCACTGGTGACTTTTCCTGCCCTACTTATTCGTCCAGAAGTCCGTTTGTAAGGAGCACTTGGCTGAGGAGCGGCCTTTGATATCGTTTCATCCTCAGACGAGTGAGGCGGATTCTGGCCTCTGCTGTGGGGTTCCAGTTCTCCTGGGCAGTGAAGTTCAGATGGGAGGAGCTCAGCCCCCCTGATTAGAGAGAGTTGCTTTCAGGCCCTCCTTACAGCCCCAGCATGGAGCATCAGAAGCTGATGGGGCAGGAGGGGGCAGAGCAAGGAGAGGAAACTCAATGAGAAACAGCCTCCATCTTCTTTCCTTGAGGGTTCCAGTTTTTCAGGCCTGTGCAAGGCTCAAATTTTTGGATTACTCTGAGAAATTGGATACCAGGTTCGATGATCTGGGTATAGAGGAGAATGGTCAATCTGCTTCAAACTGACCACCCCATACTCTCTTGACAGTAAACGGAGGCTGGTCAACGTGGACCGAGTGGTCCGTGTGTAACACCCGTTGCGGGCGTGGCTACCAGAAGAGGACACGCAGCTGCACCAACCCTGCACCTCTGAATGGAGGAGCCATCTGTGAAGGACAGGCCATTCAGAAGCTGGCCTGCAACCCGCTGTGTCCAGGTGGGCAGGAAGTTGTCACCCAGTAAAATACACTATACGGTGCTTCTACTGGGAGCTCATCCAAAAACACACATCCACCTTTCACATCACCTGTTGCGTTTTACTGTAATACTGTCACAGATAACAGTGCAGCTTAATTCTCAACTAAGATGAATAAATAGTTTTTAATTAATAGAATTAATGAATTAACCCTTAGTAACATAAGATTTCACAATAATTAGTAGGTAGTAACCACAGTAAATTATTAGAACATTGTGTGTGTGTGTCTGTACATACATGTATGGCGATGTATATTCCAACATATGTACAGAGGCTGTGCGTTAAAGTCATATTTTAAGTGACATTGTGGGATAAAAGAGTCAAATAGAAGAAGAGGGAATAAGAAATTGTATAGTAATTGTGTGTGTGTGTGTGTAGTGTGTCAACATTTTATATGCTTTAATATTTGCTCATGTTATGTGTTAATGTCAATTTTGTCACCCTGGGTGACAAAAATAATTACACATCAACAAAAGCATTAGACTTTCTTATTAAAGATACAGACAACTAAAAAAACTGAAAATAATGTTCAAAATGTCTCAAACACAAGATAATCTGGTTGCAACATTTAAGACACATAAGAATATTAATGTATATATAAGAGTCATTCTCTCTCTCTGTGCATGTGTGTGTGTGTGTCTCAGTGGACGGACTCTGGACGGAGTGGAGTAAGTGGTCCACCTGTGGGACTGAGTGCACACACTGGCGCCGCAGAGAGTGTAATGCCCCCGCGCCCAAAAACGGGGGTAAGGACTGTGATGGGTTGGTGCTGCAGTCCAAGAACTGTACAGATGGGCTGTGTATGCAGAGTGAGTATACATGATACTGCACTCTCATGCAAACACACACACACACTCACATACCAGTCTCATTCATTTTCTCCTTCTTCTTCTTTTCCTTCCTCCTGCCAGTGTGTCTCCGCTTCATCATGGCGGATTGTCTCGGTCTGTCAGATTTCTCTCTCTGTACTCCCCCAGCAGGCTGTAAATGTAGAGTGTGTGAGTGTAAGGAAGCAGCAGTGTGAGTAAAGACCCTCCTGACAGAGCATGGATCAGGAGCCACAATGTGTTTCTGCGCTAATTAGTGATTATGGCACAGGTTCACTAATAAAATTGTGAGAATTAAACTCTAATGCCAACGCGTTTTATGAAGCACAGGGGGAGTACAAAAGGTGTTTTGCTCATTTACGAAACTTGTAAAACTGGAGAAAGATGCATCTTCCAGCTCCTTATCTGTTTGCTGGGTGCAATAACCACATTAAAGATTCATTGTTTCTCCCTAAACTGAAGAAATGTCCAAACACTTTGTGGTTGGGCTCTGTATTTTGCACAGACAGAGAAATGCTTTCAGGCAAAAGTTTGCTGTGATACTTTCAGCTTTTACTTCATTATACATTCAGGCCAGTGAAGACCTGAGGGAAAGGAAACATTTGGCCTTTCCATAGCTGGGTAAACCTGGTGTTCATGTTTGTGGGTGTGTGTGTGTGTGTGTGTGTGTGTGTGTGTGTGTGTTTTCTTGCACTTGTTGTTCTTATCTTGGTGCATAACAAATATCTGATATCCAGAGTGGCTTTGTTCTGTATGGGATGTGATAGTTTCAGGCTTAGAATCTCTTATTATAGTTATGCATACGCATTGCAGTTAATGCACGGGCAGTGGTGGCCTAGCGGTTAAGGAAGTGGCCAGTTCGAAGGTTGCCAGTTCGAATCCCGATCCGCCAAAGGTGCAACTGAGGTGCCACTAAGCAAAGCACCATCCCCACACACTGCTCCCCGGGCGCCTGTCATGGCTGCCCACTGCTCACTCAGGGTGATGGGTTAAATGCCAAATTTCACTGTGTGCATTGTGTGCTGTGCTACTGTGTATCACATGTGACAATCACACTCAGATTATGAGAATATGTGTGTGTGTCTGCGGGACAGGTTGCTCTTCAGTTTGATGGTCCACTGTTTGTTTAAATCTTCCACTCTCAATTTAGCCCAACTAAAGTTTGCTAGTGTATGCAATTTACAGAGGCCACACAATATGGCTGAATATGTATAACATACCGAAATCAGTGTGACATATTCTGAACTTTATTTGAGACAGCCTACAAAGATCTTGATCCTTATCTAATTAAATCCTACACTGCAGATAAATAAAGAAATAAACATAAATAAATAAACATGCAAAATACTGTAATGCATATAAATGTAAAACTATTTATTTTAATCAAACTGTGTGAAATATTTTACAAAAGTAAATTGAAATGTAAATTAAAACTAAGAACCCTTTGATATTTTGTGTGAAGGATATTTATTGCTTGTGCTTCTATATAAAGATATATCTGTTTAGAGGATGAGGAAAATTTCACATGTGAAATTACGACCTATAATATAAGTCACATACATGTTAGTGACATGATAACACAGGGACATTGAAACCTCTGCAAACACCAGGAAAAAAAAAAATTAATCGTTAACACAATAGTCGTTTTTTTGTTGTTGTTAAACTTGCAGCAGGAAATCTTGCAGATCAGTTTATCTTTCTCTTCCCAGTGAGAGCCTCCCTCCTTTTTGTGAAATGTTTTGTTGGAAGCATTAGTTTGCTGACAAATTGATGTCCAGTTTGCGGTGAATTTAAAGCCTCCAGTTGGACTGATTCACCTTCTCTCCCTCTGATTGATTTTTGCCTCTCAGCTAAAAGGGTGAAGCCACTTGTGTCCGTGCTAATGACCATTTCACTGGGCATTTAGGAGAAATCCACATTATCTAAAAGCTCACGTTATTGCGCAAATCGTTGGGAATGTGTTAACGCATGATATATGAACTCGTGAGGCTCCAAAGCCTCCACTGTTATTACGCCACAGTGTTTCTAGCAGTCCTAATGGTCGTTTAGAAGACATTGGGGTTCAGATGAGAAATGCAAGGACGTTTTCAAGATCACCTAAAAGTACTTCTTCTAGTGAGAATGGCTCGATAATCCAAGTTTTTTTCACATACACAAATTCAGGGATTTATATATAATATAATAAGGGTATTATATGCAGGCACATGATCAATTAATTATACCAAACAGGTGCTAAAGGACATCAATTTTATTGTTTTTGATTGTTAAAACGCAGTCATATTCTGGAACACAAACATCTGTGTAGGAAAGTATATGATCCGGGCTATTATAGTTTGATGTCAGCCCATCTATGTAAACAGGAGCAACAATATTTTATGGAGCGTAAACCAATAATGAAACTGAAACTGTGAACCCTGCATGCCAACCCTCTCTTTAACATGAACACGGTGGGCAAAATGAAGTGAAAGTGATTGTTTTTGTCTTTGTGATACACATGAATCACAGCACACGGTGAACACAAAGAAATGTGTCCTCTGCGTTTAGCCCTTAGTGAGCAGTGGGCAGCCATGAAAGGCCCCCGGAGCAGTTTGTGGGGACGGTACTTTGCTCACAAGGCATTCGAACCTGCAAGCCCGCTTCCTTACCTGCTAGGTTCCACCACTGAGAGCAGGAACTTCAAATCAGCACTTTCCCCCTCGATATATGATCATGTTGAATATGTTCAGTGACAACTTGGTTGAGACAGGAGCGAGTGTGCCCTCAGTGAGCCAAGTCTTTATCGCATTAAATCTCAGCCCTGCATGTTCAGTAATGGGGTGCTGACGCTGTACTCCACATTTTGATTGGAAAATCAAACGTTCTCTTGATTTACTGTTCTCTAGTAAATCGAAAACATCCTATTTGTATATTTATCTGCCTTTTTAATGGGAAGAAAAGGTATGTGTGTTATGCATCTTCTAATCTTCTAATGCTTCATTCAGCTAATCTGAGCAAATCCTCTGTTAATATTTAACTTAAATGAGCACTAACTCTGCCAGCCTGCAAACAGTTTTTGGATGTTTGCTGGTTTCAAGGTTTTTCACTGTGTTCCTGATTTATCTGCCCTCTTTTATCTGTGGATTCACTTAAATCCATTTGACCTGTGTGACTCTTCTGTTTCTCCTGTCTTACTCTGTTATGATGTTGCTTTTGAGAGCTTTGCTAGCTCAACTCAGAGACAGATGACATTTTCTCGACTTATTGATCTGCACAAAGGCCAGAGCAGACATGAATAAAGGGGGCAAGTCGATTTGCTCTGATGTGGTTGTGGAGGCTGGCGGTCTGTACCCCAGCACTTGTCCTCTTGGTGAGGGGAGCAGTCAGGGGTCCTTCAGATAACTTTTCCTGTAATATAATTAAGTAGTTTCTATGTGTTTGCCCTCATGATCTGTAAAAAAAACTTCAACTGGTTAAGACTCTGAGGATCTGAAAGTAGTTTACAAACGTTTTCTTAGGACAGCCAAAAAAAGTTGAATATTTGAATGATTTAGTTTAATTTCCCTTCCTTTGTGCTTCGTATTAAAAATTCTTGTATATTAAAAAATGTATTAGTATGTTGTTTTTTGAAAACCCTACAGTCAAGATAAATTTTTCATTTATGATTCATGTGTACTTATAATTGAGGGAAATGTTAAACTTGATGTCAGATGCTTGAGGACAGAGCTACAAGCTGATTATGTGAAGAATTGCTCTGGAGAGTAAATGGTCTTCTAAACCCAGTAGCCATCAGAGATTGTCAAAGCAATACAGTCTGACTCAAGGTTGCAGGCTAAATGTTCTCACATATAAGTCTATATATTTTTCAGTGGAAAAGGCCAATTTTGTGCAAGTTACAAAAAAACCCTGCAGATTTACAAATACGTAGGTTCCCTCTTTAATTTTCTTATTCATCTCAGACTGTCTTTTCTGTATGATATGCAATGAGAACCCAGTAAAACAAGAACTTTATTGACTTTTCTCTTACTTTTCTCTTTCTGTCCCCATCTATCTGTCCCGGTCTCTCATGTCTGTTTACACTGACACACAACTACACACATGTACACACACAACCCATTCATCACACTATCGATCCACCTGTCATCTGTGTATCACCTGTCTGCCTTTTCACAGAGTCTCCTTTGTGCTTATAGCCCCAGTGACTCGGGTCTGGATGTTATTGGTGAAAATGTGTGTGGGTTTCAGCCCAATTCAATCCTCTGCAAGAGTTTGAGTCACTTTATTCAGTTAACAGTTTGTCACTTTATCTGTGATCTTCAGTTGTAGCCTGATCTGACTGTATTTTTCCAACACAGACGGAAGTTCTGAGAGGCTGTTTATCACAGTAAACCCATCATTAGACCTAATGACACATAATGCATGCAAACACACAGCGTCCCTGTTTGCACCATCATTAGAGTTTGAAAGGGACACAGAGAGAAGGAATTTTCTTTTGTGGTCATCACTTGTGTCTTTTGTTGCCATGTTTGATTTTGTTTTGTACCATATTTTCATTTATTTTCACTACTCCATCTCCAAGGTTCTCTGTATCAGACGTCCTCTGAGCCTAAAGACACCAGTCCTTTTGGATTTCCATGTGAGTTCTTTTTTGTTGCATTCCTCTGTTTCCCTTTATCATCTCTGTTCCTTTCTGTATTAGCTCTTTAATGTACCCACGTCTTTTTTTTTTTTTTTTTTACCATGGTTTGACCTACACACTGTCTCCTCTGCACATCTATGAACACAGGCTGACCGGAGGGCGTCCGAAATGCCACTCTGCGCACTAACACCAGACATTTTCCAACCTACACTTGTTCAAAGTCTATTAATCTGCGTGATACATTTTAATGCCCAGCCCAGAAACTGCTGGACTTTATCTTCAAAGGATGCATGGCGGATTGTGCGCCTGAGGCGGGGTGTGTGTTAAACAACTACAGGGAGCCTCGCAGAGGAAGCATATTTAGATTGTATCACTGGACTTTCATCTGCTCTCCCGCAGACCGAGCGCCCTCCTCGCGTATTTTCGGGGGCTGCAGACAGGTCGAAGGCTGATAAGATGTGTGCAGACTGCGGCCCAGAGAGGCCTGTTGTGTTTGTGCAGAATGCATTTCATGTGTTTGAGATTAGCTAATGGCACCGATGACCGGCTTTAACGTAAGATGCATGTTAGACCAGTCCTAAATCCAGTTCCCCCACCAAAATGTCGTCATCCCAACCAAACCCTGCTTAAACCCCACCACATTTATTATGAAGCTTTTGAGAAACTCCTGAGCCTAGATATGGTAGGACTGGAAATAAAACTGTCAGGAACCACTCTAGGCCAAGGACTGAGAAACACTGTGCCATGTCACACACACACTTTGACTTTTATTTTGTGTGCTGGGATAGTGCAGATTGTAGGGTTAAATGATTCATTTGGATGAAATACAGCACTGGCTAAGCAACTCACTCTTTACACTCTGTCAGCCAATTCTCCGTATGGTTTGTGACCAGTGACCCCAACATTGAATATATTGAATATATTCATGAATAAATTTTACCACAATTAATGTAGTATTGGTTAATTATATATTTCAGGTAACACAAACAGTTAAATGCAAAGTTTTACAAATTACCTGATATAGTTTTACAGAACAGAACAGAAACAGGCATGAACTCTCCACACAGGCTACGTCTACTATAAATGAGAAAATTCGAAATTAGAATCATTTACACTACATTTACATCATTTATCAGACGCCCTTATCCAGAGCGACTTACAATCAGTATTCACAGGGACAGTCTCCCTGGAGCAACTTAGGGTTAAGTGTCTTGCTCAAGGACACAATGGTAGTAAGTGGGATTTGAACCTGGGTCTTCTGGTTCATAGGCGAGTGTGTTACCCACTAGGCTACTACCACCCTGTATTATTGGTCAATCACATTTATTGGCGATGTATGTAATTGAACACTTATAAGCAATTTGATTGTGGTTGAATCAAATCACAGGCACTTGCAGGCGATTTTATTTATGCTCACCACAACCCTTTGTAGTCTGCCATTTATTTTCTTTTTTCAGTGCACTGACAGTATCATTTTGGAGATAGGTACTGTCACCTGACTGTAAATTTGGAAAGGGAGGGGGGTGAGGGAGGGGTATTCACTTACCACAAGATTCCTGCTGAATAATCATCTTGATTTTAAGAAGTTGTGACTGATTTCATCATGTATCTGTCTGGTTCTCATCAGACCTGTCTCCCATGAGCCCTGTCTTATTCAGCTTATTCAGATCATTGAGCGATCAATAGGATCAGTCCCTCCTGCACCCACCGGGACACACCAGCACTGCCAAGTTTCTACTCTTCCAGATTATCTAGTAGCTCCTACTGACAACCCCATCACGTCTCTCTGAGAGTCTCGTTCAGAGGGGTGCTGGGATTTGGCAGTCTCTCTCTCTCTCTAGTAGAGTTGAAGAGGTCAGGGCGGGTATACTGAAGCCTGCATTCGGGGGATGAATCCCCTGCGTCGCTCTGATTAAACTCTCAGCAGCTCAGGAGGCCTGATGGTGCCACTGATTGGTTCTGCCTTTAAAGCAACTGCAGTCGTGGGCTGGAGGGAGAACCTGATGTTCCTTCCTTGAAGACGACCTCTACCCTGTTCTGCCTTTCGAGCAGCGGAACAATGGCCTGTAACACTCTCACGAATTAAAGGCCCTTCATTAATACAAACATTGGACCATTTAAATATTGTATAAATTTTTTTTTTTCCCTTTAATTGCTAAATTAATTACAAATTCACTTTTTTTTATTTAATATTATAAAAAGTGATATGAAGTGGAAATAATTTGGAAAAAGGCCTGAATCTTAATTTATTGTTTGTAAATGGAATTCCGAAGGTTGGCACAAGGACGGTGCGAATTTGAGCTGCATGGCTCTTTTACAAAGCGGGATGATCCATGTTATCCCAGCTGCATCTCATCCAAAGAGCACTTCATCTCTGTACTTGAATACTGATCTTCATCCTATTGAAAAAACATGTGACTTGCATACACATATTCTTAAAGTGATGAAGAAATAATTCTGAATCTCAAATACTTTGACTTTTCATTGAACATTTTTTCTGAGAGAAAATACAAGCTCGTGGCGGGTACTGCCATCTACAGACAGGGCAGTGAAGAGCAGCGTTTCACATAAAAAAAGCAGCTCTTGTAGTTTCTTTTCTGCTCCTGGTCATCTCCACTCCACTCCAACTGTGCTCAGTTCCTCCTGGCTGCCTGTGAATCAGAGATGTGAACTCCCAAACAGCAGGTTACCTCTGTTCATTTAATCTGCACTTTGAAATCAAATATGGGCTCTTTATGAGTTTTTTTTTTAGTTTGAGGAGTAGTCACATTAGCCACATGGCTCCTTAAAGGAGCAGTTCTGCCCACGGCCTGCAGCCGTGCACCTTTCATGAGCTGTCAAAGCACAGACTGAAGCCAGGTGACCTAGTGCTGCTTCTAATGATAGCTTGTCACATTTTTGCATAAAGCAGTCACTGTGCCTCATAATCACAGGGACTTTTTTCCAGCTGGAAATGTTGCAAAGGAAGAGTGTGAGGGAGATGAAATAAGAAGTGTGAAACTGGAGCTTTTTCCAGATCCTATCAGGGTACAAAGTAATGGTGGGAGAAAGACGAATGGCATGCATTCAGACACACGGAGCAGTAATTTGAAGCTACACAACACATTTTTCATAGAACCGTGGGCTGGCATTTGCTGTATTGTATGTTGACATCTTTAATCAATGTTTTGCCATTTAGATGTGTGGAGATGTGAAAAGCACACCTTCGCTGGCTCACCTCAAGCAAACATCTGACTTTTTTAGATGCACAGGATGAACCTGTTGGTCTGTGGTTTGTTGGTCTTGTCATAATGCTGTCAGGTAGCAGATTTAAGGATAAGGCCACATAAAGTGTAAGCATTGCACAGTGGATTCTGATTGTCAGGAACAACAAGACAATGAAAATCGTGCAAGATGTGGAGCACCCCTATGTCCATTTCAGGGCATCCAGGCTCCGCTTATCTCCAACAGTAACATGGTGATAAGTTGTCACAAATTCTCCAGTCTTTGTACTACATAGGTATGAAGACCAAGTCAAGTGATAGTGGCTGAGAGTTGACAGTCTAACGTATCCCATAGGCCTTATTGATTTAGGCCTTCGCTTTACTTTTTTCACCCATCTGTGGCACTGTGGTAACATACATGACTGCAGGTAATATATACTTACAATATATTGTTAATATATGTAATATAATGTATTTCAAAACCATATTGTTGTTCAAAAGCAAAAACTGGCAGCATTGAACTGGAGCTTTTTGGTCAGGAAACTCCATTCATACACACTGCAGTGTAATGAAGTCCTGCTAATATTAATATCCAACCATGTCGGAAACTGGATATTTGCAACCAGATAGGATCTTAATGTGACAGGATGTGACATGGCCTTAATAAACGTCTATCAATCAGAGAGATGAATTCTGCCTGTAGGTGGTGAGGGTATCACCTGTTGATATATTCCCTCTCCTGTGCCCCCAGCTGCACCCAGCACAGACGGTGTAGCGCTGTATGTGGGCATCGTCATCGCTGTCATCATGTGCCTGGTCATCTCCGTCATCGTGGCGCTCTTCGTATATCGGAAGAACCACCGTGACTTTGACTCAGACATCATGGACTCTTCTGGACTCAACGGCGGCTTCCAGCCTGTTAACATCAAAACAGCTCGGACAGGTAAGTAGGGGGACAGGTGGGGGTCTTACATGTGGTCTTTATTTTCCCAACATCCAGCTATTGTGCCAAGTCTGCCGATCACGCTGTGAGTTTCAGATTAATGGACGTCAGGACATGTCTGTGCGTGATCGGGATGGAGAATTCATCTGGTTTATGACTGAAAAGGCATATCTATGAGAATTTTATTGCTGAGATCGGTGTGGGGGGCTGCCTGGTGTTTCTGTATTACATTGTGTGTCAGTCAGATATGAAGGTAGTCTGTGGGCCTCGGCAGGGTGTAATTACTCCTGCACGTGCAGGGTGGTCAGTGTTAATTAGATATGTGCAGTGGGGGACTGGGTATAGGGGGAGGGGTGCTGAATTTGGTTCTGTTTGATTAATAAAAAAGGCAGCGAAAAAGGTGCCACTACAATAGTATGTGTCTGTGTGTGTGTGTTTGAGAGTATGCTGAATATATCTGTACACTTTAAAGGCCCCTCCACACTCCAGTATATTAACCAGAGGCCTCATCCAGTGCTAACGACTCGCTGCACTTAACACCTACTCCACCTGAGGTTGCTATGGAGGCAAAAGCTTTCAACCATTTATCTGCTGGTGCACCGACATGGAGACGAGATGCACTTAACACTGACTCTGCAGAGAGGAGAGGTAATCAGCAGTCAGCAGGGTAAATTGGCTCGGGTGACTGAGAACTCCGGAGGAAGAGGAGGACATGAGGAGGTGGGCGGGCGGAGGTGTCTCAGCAGGGCTGCCACACCCACTCAGCAGTTTCATGAATATTCACGCCATACCTGAGCGCATTGCCTCATTAATGTGGAGGCCATCTGCTCCCTGTGTGAGTGCGCTGAGGTTTCGCTGCTCCTCTCCGGTCCGCAACTGTGCAGTGATGAGCATGATTACATACACACACCCATCATACATAAAATGAGGATTTGAATCTCATATCTTTTTCTGCACCAAAATCTTATAATCTTATTTTGTCACTTAAATGGGACAGTGTTGGCCTATAGGCTAAAGATTCAGACCCGTAATCGGAAAGGTGCCACTGAGGTGCCACACATTGCTCCCCGGGTGCCTTTCATGGCTGCCCACTGCTCACTAAGGTAATGAGTTAAATGCAGAGGACACATTTGAACACAGAAGACACTAAATGAAATGTACTGATCCAGCAGTGTGTGGCTATCATCAGTTCTCATTATGCAATGAGCTAAGCCACATCATCAGAATGGGATCAGTGCTCAGAAATGAGGAAAGGTTACAAATTTATTAGTGCATACAAGTAGTAATGACTGGGACCATAAAATGAACAGCATTTTATATTGCTGGTAATTGCATTAATTCAGCATCCAGAAAGGTTTTCTTGGGTGATTAAAGTGCGTGAGTCATTAAAAGGAGGTCAGCAAATTCCCAACTTTTTCATCATGAAAAGCAACACCACTCAGCGAAATCCCTGTTATGGACTAATGTTTTGAACTTGCTCATGTTTTATTTAGCATGGCCCCTTGTAGCCTAGTAACCCCAAAAACCCCAAGTTGTGTCAGCAATAAATGAGTTTAGTACTTACTGTTATTTCTCACATTTTTTCTATCTCTTTCTCTCCCCAGCTGACCTCTTGACTGTGCCCCCTGACCTCACCTCTGCTGCAGCAAAGTACCGCAGCCCGGTTTATGCTCTGCATGACGTGGCCGACAAAATCCCCATGACCAACTCCCCACTGCTTGACCCACTGCCCAACCTGAAGATAAAGGTGTACAATTCATCCGGACTGGTCACCCCACAGGACGATCTGTCTGATTTATCCTCCAAACTGTCACCCAAACTGCCCCATGCCTTGATCGACAGTGACACCATCAGTCGGCGCACCCAAACCCTGATGCGCTCGGGTGACCCATCCTGCAGCGCATACGGCTCCTTTAATGCCCTTGGAGGTCACCTCATTGTCCCCAACTCAGGTGAGATCTTTTCATCAAATGAGAGGACAGAATTTCTGGTGTTTAGGTTCTGGCAAAGAGCCCCAAAACACGAGAATGTTAGCGGTTTGAACCATGCACACGGTTACAGGTCAACTCGGCCATAAAGACTATAGAGACAGACACAGGAACTTGTTGGTGCAAGTGTGACTGACATCCATCTACAGTGCATTATTCACAGAGCATCACTTTTTCCACATTTTTAAATTTATTTTCCCTCAGAATTCTACACACAACAACAGAATTCTACACACAACAACAAGTAGGTGGTAGTAGTCTAGTGTGTAAGACACTCGCCTGTGAACCATCCCACTTACTCCCATTGTGTCCCTGAGCAAGACACTTAACTTTAATTTGCTCCAGGGAGACTGTCCCTGTAACTACTGATTGTAATTCGCTCTGGATAGGGCGTCTGATAAATGCTGTAAATGTAAATGTAACCCATAATGTCAATATTAAAATGTTTACTTGAGGTTTTGGGAAATTTATAAAAAAAAAAATAATAATTGAGAAAGGACATGTACATAAGTATTCGCAGCCTTTGCTCAATACTTTGTCGATGCATCTTTTGGAGCAATTACAGCGTCAAGCTTGGCGCACCTATCCTTGGGCAGTTTGGCCAATTCCTCTTTGCAGCACCTCTCAAGCTCTATCAGGTTGGATGGGAAGCATCGGTGTAGCCAAGAGCACTCTGGACCAGGATTTTATCCAGAATGTCTCTGTACATTGCAGCAATCATCTTTCCCACTATCCTGACTAGTCTCCCAGTTTCTGCAGATGAAAAACATCCCCACAGCATGATGCTGCCACCACCATGCTTCAGTGTAAAGATGGTATTGGCCTGGTGATGAGCGGTGACTGGTTTCCTCCAAACATGAAACCTGGCATTCACATAAAGAGTTCAATCTTTGTCTCCCCAGACCAGAGAAATTTGTTCCTCATGGTCTCAGACTCCCTCAGGTGCCTTTTGGGAAACTCCAAGCAGGCTGCCATGTGCCTTTTACCTAGTTGTGACTTCCGTCAGGCCACTCTACCATACAGGCCAGATTGATTGGTGGATTGCTGCAAAGACCTCTGGAGCTCTGACAGAGTGACCATTGGGTTCTTGGTGAGCACCCTAAGAGGAGGGTCCTTCTCTCCCGATCGCTCAGTTTAGTCGGCCGGACAGCACTGGGAACTGTGGGACCTTATATAGATGGTGTGTACCTTTCAAACAACTGTTTTGTCCACAGGTGGATTCCAATTAAGCTGCAGAAACATCTCAAGGATGATCAGGGGGAACAGGATGCACCAGAGCTCAATTTTGAGCTTCATGGCAAAGGCTGTGTACTTATGTACATGTGCTTTTTATTTTTTTTATTTTTAATACTTTTGGCAAAACCTCAAGTAATTGTTTTACACATTGTCATTATGGGATGTTGTGTGTGGAATTCTGAAATAAGGCTGAAACACAACAAAATGTGGAAAAAGTGATGTGCTGTGAATACTTTTCAGATGCACTGTATCCATTTTGATGCTGTTGATGGATGGTCAGTCTGCAATGTGTGAATGTGATCATCAGCAAAAAAAAGCTACATCTAATGAGAACACAGGATGACATTTCAAGAGGTTCATGTTCTTGCATATCTTTTCATGACAGAGTGAGAACCAACAAACTTAAATGTTTAATCTCACTTTATTCTAAGGTTGTGTTATTGTATGGCTGCTAAAAATCTCTTGAGTATTCCGATTTAAATTCCCTTGGCTGGTTATTCTGGTTGTAGAATGACTAGAATACCATTTATTGTCACTATACACGTGTACAATGAGATTAAAAGCAACTCCTTCAGTACAGACATAAATGTAGGAAAAAGTACAAGAAGAAAAAAGTACAGAAATACAATACAAAATACAATAAATCAGGAATTACAAAGTGACAAGTGACAATGCTATATACATATGGGAAGAAGAAATAACTGAGTAAGGCTTTGTATACAGTGTGTGTGGATTGCACAGTATTGCACATTAGATTATTGCACCTTGTTTTCAAATTATTCACAGTAATGATGAACATGTAGTGAGTGGTGGATGTTTGACAGTGATAATGATATTGCACAGTATACAAATATTGCAGTGTTCAATGCTAAATAAATATTAATATGGCATGGCTGGAGGATAAAAGGAAGGAAAAAATCCAATTGGCTAACAATCTTAACAGTTAACAATCATGCATCAGCCTCTGTTTGGTTCATTTTTCGTTGTGCTTTGAGCTCTGTTGTGAAGATGTGCATGTACACATGAAAGACTTTAGGAGAGGGTGGAGGTTTAGGGATCTTCTGAATGCCTTTGGATTGGTTCTTAAGCAGCAGGAGTTTTTGTGACATTTCAGCTCTTCATATCTGCTATTGAGCAGAGTTCGGACCAACGTGTGTGTGTGTGTAATAACTGGATTAGTGCTTCATTCAGACACGGGTCTTATAGCTTCTCCCCCGTCTGCGTATTGAAATGGACTACTTAAGAGAGGGGGGTGTGACATTAAACACTTAACCCCTAAACGCATGTTTCATAATGAATGCATGTTTTCATGCAGGTGTGAGTTTGCTGGTGCCAGCAGGGGCCATTCCACAGGGTCGTGTGTATGAGATGTATGTTACGGTGCACAGAAAGGACAGCATGAGGTACCATTCACATACATGCGCGCACACACATATATTTTTATGTAGAATTTCTTATCAGACACATTATGTTCTCAGGCCTTTGGTGGATGCCGGTCAGACAGTCTTGAGTCCAGTGGTCAGCTGTGGTCCTCCTGGTGCACTGCTGACCCGGCCCGTCATCATCACCATGCACCACTGCGCGGACACCACCAACTCAGAGGACTGGCTCATCCAGCTACGTAGCCAATCACAGCAGGGCCAGTGGGAGGTGAGTAAAGCATCTAAAGTATTTAGCCAGCTTCTCTCATATATGACACCTGCAACCCTGATGTGGATTAAGAGTGAGTGAGTGAGTGAGTGAGTGAGTGAGTGAGTTGTACATGAGTCCATACTCAATGAACTGCCTGGACTGTGTTTGCGCAACAAATGCAACAAGATTCACAAATATAATTTATGAGTTACAAAATAAATGTAACCCACTTACTACCATTGTGAAGTAAGTGAGCAAGAAACTTAAACTGAGTGTCTCCAGGGAGATTTCCCTGTAAATATTCATTGTAAGTCATTCAACACCAAAAAAATGCATTTCTAGAAATGATTCACAAATGTCAGTGCAGTTACATTTATTCACAAACCAAGAAATCTGCATTTACAATCAACTTCAACTTCCCCTTAAAGGGAAGTTTTAAGTGAATACCTTAAAACTTCAGTGACCCAAATCAAATTCTTTGTGAATACCTTTACATATATTTGTGGATTTTTTAAACTTCCCTGATTGCGCTTGATTCACAAATGTGTTTTTTTTTATTTTTTTTCTTTTCAAAAAGTAGCCAATCAGATGTCTCCAGAGTTTACAGTCAATCACATCAACTGATGTTCAAGAGTTTGATTCAATGTTGAATCCTTTATGTTTTGTCGTGGAAGGAATTGCGAAAACACAAGTTTCATAAAATGAATCGAGACAAAAGTCATAAATATAACGAAAATCCTGCAATGTTTTGTTGTGGTAGAAACTGTGTATCTGCTATAGCTGAACTATCTCTATATGTTTATTACTTTGACCATACATGGATATCCACTGGGCTTCCAAACAGTTTGAGTTCATAAAATCGTTCAGCATTGAGACAACAGAGACAGTAATCAGAAGAGATAACCGCTTAGCAGGAAATGAGGAGTCTAAAGCTGTCAGTGAGAGAACAGCTGAGCGAGAGAACTATCCATGTGACAGTATGTGTGGCACAAATGCATTTTAGAACAGCACATATAATAGGTTTGGTAAATGAATGAAATTGTCACTCTGAGTGGAGGAAGCAACTCTACAAATAACCAGCAGCATTTTTTTCAATGTACCTGAATTACACTACGACATGTGTACACTACAGATTTATAAATGTCTTGCCACACACATAAGTTGGTTTTATATGTTGGCGGGGATCTGTTTCTGTATTTAACATATGCAACAATTCCAAATCTAACCCTACCCCTTAACCTCAGTGACCCAAATCAAATTCTTTAGTCTCTTTTTATTAACCATTTTTTTTTTTGTTGATCAGGTTTTTTCCTTGGGGGACATTTGATTCCCCCCCAAAAAACACAACACACACATTGAGTCCTGTTGTTAGCAACAATGAAGATGAAATCCTCCTTGTATTGGCAGTAGCTTAGTGGGTAACAAACTGGCCTATGAACCAGAAAACCACAAAGTGACAAGTTCAAACCCCACTTACTACCATTGTGTATTAAGTGAGCAAGAATCTTAACCTGAGTGTCTCCAGGGAGATTTCCCTATAAATATTCATTGTAAGTCATTCTGTATAATGTTGTCTGATAAATGCCATACATTTAAATGTACTGTGATCACATGCAAACACACGTACACACAAACAGATATGAGTTCTAATTAACAGCTCCACAGATACGTGGCAGCGCCCACACAAATACTTACGCCTCACCTCTCCCTACGCACAGTGCTCAGTGTGTGTGTTTGTGGTTAGCTGAATCTCAGATCCTTGGACCAGTGGGTCAGGTGTGTTGGAGCAGAGAGTGAAGAACCGGAGCACTTCAGCCTGAAAAACAACATTAAAACATGTAATTATTTCAATAGATCATTATGTGTCAGCCTGAAAAAGCTGTGGTCACAGTGTGTGGGTTGTCTTAGAAACAATTTGAAACAAATCAACTTCATTTCATCCCGACGTTCCAAGCAGCTGTCAGATCCTTTCTTTTGACAGGGCTGGGGATCACCCGCTCATATCCCCGCAGACCGCGATTCCATTGAAGCTGCTTAGCAACCGTCTGTGACCTTGTCTGATCTTATCAAACATGAAGCCTTGTTGGCCGGTGTTCAGCCGTTTAACAGAGTAAATGCTGTAGCGAGGGGCTTGTGGCCAGTTAAAGGCGGTCCAAGAAAATATGGGAGACGTGGGATTCGTTTCTGTTTTACAGAACACAATCGGATCCCTGTGTTCTTCAGACTGTGGTCCTGCTGCTGCCTGCTGATTTTCAAAATGTTCTAAATCTTCACCAAGGTCATTCATCAGCCTCCAGCCTGTCTGGAGTTCTGTGAAGAAATTCAGACTTACCCTAAAGCAGCATCTGCCAATCTGAGATAGTTAACGTTTTTTTTTTTTAGTCATGAACAGAGTTTAAAATCAGAGGAGCCTTTTGATTGGCAGATCTCAGACATGCTACCTGCGCATATCAGCACCTGCGTCTATCAGTACATCACATGGCCAAACACCTTCAAAAATTATGTTTTGGGTGACAAATAATTACACACCAATGAACAGGATAGTAGGTTTATCTTATTCAAAATATACTTTAGTATCAATTATTAAATAAACCCTCAGATTAAGATTACATGTGTCACTAACCACTTTTGTCACAGAGGCAAGACAGAGCAGGAAGAACAGATGACACGTTTGCATGACTCTTCACAAGATAGGGGATTTACTTTCAACAAAAACACATAATACAAGACAAGGTACACAGACAGACATCCATGCAATGACCTGGCAAGGACTAGAAACAATAGGACTACATTTATACATTCACATCGGGTGCACACACTCAGGATGACAACACTGACTTGATAACTTTATATCTTTACCCTCATACAATGTTGTTGTGAAATACTGGCCTCTTAAACACAGCCTTGGTCCTTACACATCACAGTGGGAAGAGTTACGTAATGCTATGCAGTAGTATACCTCTTCATCAGCCATAGCATTTATCATTAGGTAAGAATGTAGAGATGTGAAAAATCTTTTGCCATGCCATACTGGGGCAAGCGGCCTGTCTTGTAAAGAGAAGAATTACTGCTTTCTAACGCTGTTTAAATAAATTTTGTCTTTTTTATCAGCCTGCCTTGCAAACAAGTTTCATAAACCCCTTTGAGGATGAGATGGGTAACATCAGGGGGTACCAGCTTTTGAACCTGGAACCTCATGATCTCCTGTTTAATTCGCACACACACAAAAAAAAAATGGACCTTTTCAGAGGGAAACACATACAGTAGCTGCTGATGATGGATTCGTCGTCACTCTGCCAGAACCTGCTTAAATCTGCAAAAACACACATGATCTCATTAACTGCGGAAAGAGACGTATCGATGGTGAACGTGGAAAACAGGTCATAATGGAGGGCCTCATTGTGTTTCCATGACGGTGATGGATTCCCTGTGAGCAGCCAATAAAGCGTAATACACCCGTCGAGCCTTTAAACTAAGAAATAACTATAGATTATATCTCCCTGCTGTCACGCGGCTGCACTAATATCCGCCAGTGATGGCAGGTAGATGTGTGCAGAGGCCGCAGATGAGTTTATATTCAGCCCTGGCTGATCACATGCGGCTACTAACATATTTCTCCACCGGCCTACCGTCACACAAAGTTGCTCCATCAAAGAATAGATTCGTTGTGACGGGGTATGAGGCACTCTCAGAGAGACCGCACTCTTCGGTAAATATTTTTATTTTCGTCAGGACGGGATGAAGGATGGGCTTTTTTATTCAATGTGTGTTTCAGACAAGGCCGGGTTTCATATTAAAATGACTTGTGTGTAGACTCTTCCCCCATGAAGTAACACACCAGGACAATTTATACACAACACTGCAGCACAGGCTTGACTAATGTGCGTCAAAAAAGTGCTTTTTCTTTAGGTTTGCTGTGAAAGGCAGGTGAAAAGCAGACAAGTTTGGTTTCTGTCGAGTCTCGGCGCTGTGTTTCTGCCCTGTTTAAATTCGTCACAGTCGCTGTCTCCTACCGCCCGTCCCTCAGGATGAGCTAACGAGGCTAATGATTGCCCTTCCCTCCGCCGCCCCACAATCAACCGCTTTGGTTCCCTTTGTCCTGCTCTTAATGGGAGGTTATTAATGACCAGCATGTGGATTATAAATAATAATGCAGGGGAGAGAAGTGCACAGTAACACACACATACAAACACACAGATAACAATATCAGGGATCATAAGTGGTTTATAGGAATAACCATTGTTGTTAATATTATTATCTTAATCTTTATAATAGGATCTTCAGTGAATTTTTTCAGTAATAAATACATACACATTTGCTTTATAATCTGTATTTTTAAAGTAATATAGAGCAATGGTGTGACCCCATATACACATACTGAAAAAGTGAAAGTGAAGTGATTGTCATTGTGATACACAGCACAGCACATGGTGACACAACGAAATGTGTCCTCTGCTTTTAACTATCACCCTTGGTGAGCAGTGGGAAGTCATGACAGGCGCCCGGGGAGCAATGTGTGAGGACAGTACTTTTCTCAGTGGCACCTCAGTGAGAGGCAATGACAACCTGATTAGGGGGCTGCTAGGCCACCACTGCCCCTGTTAGGCCACCAATGGCTCTTGAAAGACTTGAGCTGTAAAGTCTGATGTTCTCTCTCTGTGTGCTCATGTGCTCAGGACGTGGTGGTGGTTGGTGAGGAGAACTTCACCAGCCCTTGCTACGTGCAAATGGATGAGGAAGCCTGCCACGTGTTGACAGAGACCCTGGGCACCTACAGCCTGGTGGGGCAGTCCATCAGCGTCGCCACATCTAAGAGGCTGAAATTGGCCATCTTTGGCCCAGTCACCTGCTCCACGCTGGAGTACAACATCCGCGTCTACTGCCTCGACGACACACAAGACGCCTTGAAGGTGAGTGAGGTCGGAAGATGCATGGATCTTGTTTTGGGTAAAGTGTGCTGGGCTGTAAGTGTGCAATTTATCTCTTATCTGGGTTTGTCTGCTTGTCTGGGTTTCTCCCAAGCATTGGGTTTCCCAAGCATTGGGTTTCTCCCAATTCCATGCCTTCTCCCAAAGGCATGCAATTTAGGTTAATATGTGATGCACAACCCTATCTGTATGATGTGTAGGTATGGGTGAGTGTGTGGCTGCCCCCGGTTCTCTCTATTCCTTCTGTTACTGGGCTCCAGTTCCCTCCACTGGAATAAGTGGGCGTGGAGAATGAGAGGATGGATGTATGTGGCCATTTGGTCAAGTTCTGTTAAAGCACAAATGGGACTGAAGACACACATATCATAACTGTTGACTGAACTTTGAAAGGCTATGAGCTCAGTTCCGGGTTTGTGGATTTGAGAAATGAAATCCAAATGTGATAAGTAATATGAATCAAGATGTGTGTAGCAAGGTTGTGTGGGAAAGTTAGATTTGTGTTTGTGCATGTATGTGTATATATGTGTAAACAGGGTTGTGTGTGTCTGTGAGTATATGTGTAGGCAGGTTAGTGTGTGGGCAGGGTTCTGTGTGTGGGATTGTGTCTGTGTGTCAGAGAAGCACAGATGAGCAGTAGGAGGCAATCAGTGCGTATGTGTGTGTGCTGTGAATGAGAGAGACAGAGAAGAACCAGAGAGGATTCATTAGAATATAATTTCCCATCATGCCGATCTTTGTGAGATAGAGATGAGGGCCGTTGCCATTTTTCCTTCAATAATGAGCTGCTGTCTTCATTTGTAGGAGGAAAATGATTAGCGTTGCCTGAAAGGGCTACTGGCCAATACCTGACATGAGCAGATACTGCAGATATCAACCAGAGAAAGAGAAGTGCTGAGCCTCGCTCTGTATTTGGACTTGAACAGCACTTCCTGCAGTCAACTCTGAGATTATAATCGCTGGGATTTGCACTGTGGCTGGTTGTCAGGGTAGGAGTGATTATCGGTCGGAGTCTGAGTGTCGCACTTCTTTCCCTGTAGGAGGCGCTACAGATGGAGAAACAGATGGGAGGGAAGCTGCTGGATGAACCAAAGACCCTGACCTTTAAGGACAGCAGCCACAACCTGCGCCTGTCCGTCCATGATATCCCTCACACACACTGGAAGAGCAAACTGCTGGCCAAGTACCAGGTACCCACCACCCATCTGCACCAAGATATCTACCCCTAGGGTCATATCACTTGCACTTCAGCCAAGGGTATTCATGATCCTTGTATAACCTAGTACAGTGCTACCATTATGACTAGCATTAAAAAGAACAGTGGAGTAGGCCTATTTCACTAGATCAAACAGGAGGCAAAATAATATTCATATCATAATATTTAGTATTGAGTATTATACACTATGAATACACACAGTAAGTGAGGACAAGTAAGGAAGGCTTGAGTACCAAGGTGCTGGTGTACCTATTAACATACATATAGTTACGTTTATCAGGCTTTTGGCACATGTTTAAAATATGAAAGCTGTAATAATGAAATACCTTAACAGTGTCTTAAGATACCCTTTGTCCCCTCTTACTTCATACCCTAATTCACAACTAATCATAAGTGCACAGTGTACAACACTGTATAGGGTTAGTTTTAGACATTGAAATTGCCTGATTTATGTAACACTGGCTTGGGTTGGAATGATATAAACTATAGCCACATGATATAAACTGTGAATGATATAAACTAAAAAATATATAGAATGATATAAACTGTGTATTCACGTTTGAGTAAGGGAATTTAAAATGTATATACTTTTATGTATTAAAACCATACTCTCCTATATTGAGTTTAGTTAAAGCTCGGCCAAAAAAGCGTATTCATTGTTGTACTTTTTTGTCATGGTGGCCCATGGGCATAAGTGACACCTTATCCACCTCCTGAATTAAGTGCTGGGCTGTGTGACAGGAATGGCGGCTGCGTGTGGCTGTGAGGTGTTGTGGTTTGTGGGATAAACCTGCTTGGGGGGCGTGTGGTAAATCCCAGTCCTCTCCACGTCTGTAGGAGCTGTCATTCCAGCAGGTGTGGGGCGGAACTCAGAGGAACCTCCACTGCACCTTCACCCTGGAACGCCTCAGCGCCTGCACCACCGAGCTCAGCTGCAAACTGTGTGTGCGGCAGGTGGAGGGGGAGGGGCAGATCTTCCAGCTCAACGCCACCTTGTCAGAGGTAGACGCCCACGCACATACACACACACACAGGGAATCACACAAGCCCCCACACACACTCTCACTTTCTTCATGAGTCGCATAGACTCGAATAGGAAAGAACCTCATACACACACACACATCACCGCCACCCAAAAGAAGGAATATACACACACATAGATACACATAAAGTACAAGAGTTACATTCGTGGCTTTCAATCATTAACTGCAGTAACGAGTTTCGATGAGTGAAAACAGGGACTGTCCTCTGGGAAAAAGGTCTTGCTAAGGGACACAGTCATCTGAGCCTGTGACCAACACATTTGGGAGTGTTGTGTGGCGTTGTGTCTCTAGACAGTGTCCCTTCATCACGTCTCATCACCAGCCCCACGTCCTTGCTGGCATTTGGGCCGTCACGTGAGGCTCAGCCAGTGAGCTGCAGGGCTGGTGTGCGTCGTGTCATGAAGTGAATTATGGGCTCTGGCGCCTCCGCCATGACCTTCAGCTCTGTGTGCTGGCGCAGGCAGCCCCTGTTGTGTTTATGAAGCACATTTATAAAACTTTAACAGGGAGGTCCAAGATGAATGCAGCTGGGTTTCCTCATATGGCCCAGCAGCACAAAGGTGTACCTCGGGTCACAGATTTGTGTCACACGTTTAATTTATCACTTCTATGAAAAAGGGAAATCATGCAAAGATTCTCTTAAACAGAACACAGATGTTATAGAAAACATGACTGTGGCTGTGAATGTCACGCCAAGAATTTATTATGCACACTGTTACTCCTTTCAACCATAAGTTATTTTTCCAAGGAGCAGATATCACCACAACAGTGACACTGACATTGTGGTGGAATTTCGTTATTACTGGCTAAACCACAAACAACCATAAATATGCAACTTTCATGAATTCTAATGATATCTCTGTAATTAAATTAAGTTTAAAATGTTTAAAAGTTGCTTGGCTACTTTCTCAGTAAATTGTTCTTCTTCTCTCCACCCTGCAGGACACACCGTGCATCGACACATCCCTACTGGACCCAGCCAGCAACATCACCACACTTGTGGGTCCCGGTGCGTTCCGCATCCCTCTGTCCATCCGTCAGAAGCTGTGCAGCAGCCTGGATGCACCTCAGAGCCGCGGCAACGACTGGAGAATGCTGGCACACAAGCTCAACCTGGACAGGTGAGCAGGAGAGTCATGCAGCAGCCTACGGGAGAGGAGCAGATGGCCTCCAGCCTCCAGTCCACACCACGGTCATTCATGTCACGGGACCCGCGTCCTTTTGAATGACTGTAGCGAGAGCATGGCAGACGAATAGAGGGAACGGAGAGGAGGCTTTAGGGTGCCAAAGCAGAGCTTTTCTCTCTCTCTTTTTCGCTCTCTCTTCTATTCTCTCTACGCTTGTGTGAGGGGAAAAAAAAGTGTGTTCAGTTATTGAGTTCACATCCCAGCAGGGTGGCCTCATCCAAAACAGGAGCTTGAGCTACAGCAGAGCATAGGAGTCTCAGAACAGATAGATTCTCCCTGGTTCTGCCTCCCTCTCTTCCTGCTCTCCAGTGAAATGTAATAAAATGGATTAATGAATGTTTTTGTTCGTCTCTCATTTTTGCTGCAGATATCTAAACTACTTTGCAACCAAGTCGAGTCCGACCGGCGTCATTTTGGATCTGTGGGAGGCACAGCATTTTCCTGACGGTAACTTAACCCGCCTGGCAGCAGTATTGGAGGAGATGGGCCGCAGCGAGAACTTAGTGGCAATGGCAATGGATCACTGACACCTGTCATTGGGAGACAAGGAAGCTGAACAGCGAGGAGAGCAGCTCAAGATGCCATACATGACTGCTGCTCGCATTGGTGGAATTTTCTGGTGGGGATAAATAGGAAATGAAGATTTATGGATTTTCTAAGCCTCTTACTGTTCCTGGCACAGTTTGTATTTCTCAATACAGTTTCCTAGGAAACGCACAAAGCTGTTGTCCATATATTGGACATCCTACCCCAGCTTTTGGGACATGTAGGGTAATCAGAGACTGTCTGGGCTAAAAAGGGGGGGCATATAAGGGAGGTGTGGCCAAAGACAGGGCATTCATTAGACAGGAGAAGGCCCACCACCTAATATTTTGGGGAAAATAAATTAAGTCTTGATTTTTTTTCCTATACATTATGTTCATATGAATTATTCATTTAGATTTTTTAAAACTTAATAATAATGCCTTTATTTCTACATTTATACACAATTACTTCTCTATAGATTGTCAACTACCTTTTGTGGCAGTTTGCATTGCTCCACAGTGCCACCTACAGGATATTCTCATTAACACCAATCTCTCTGTACTGTATGCAAAACAAACCGGCAGCCTGTAAATATGCGTCCAGCAGCACTCAAATTGTAAAGCCTGTATGATTATTATCATGGATTTGCTGTTAATTAACTTTTATTTTGGTGTGATTTTATTATTTGCCACAAACTGAGTATTACATACTTAATTGTGTTTGGTGCCCAGTTTGTGTGATTTCTGAACTATTTGTTTTTGTGAAGAGGGCAAAATGTATCTTTGAAACCTGCAGAGCTGAGGGAAGGCAAATACATCAAATGGATTAGAGCAGGTTACCTTTTGAGTCTTGAGTTGCTTTTAAATACCTAGTTATTAAACAGATTTGATGAGCACATCAACCACAGGGCTCTGATGTGCCAGAGAGACAGCTTCAGATGGTGAAAGTTTCATTCATATTTCATCTAAAGTTGTTCTCATTCCTATCACTGGCTATGCAAATCTGCAAATTCACGTACAAACGCAACAGGTCAGCCCAGTTCTGGTGTTCTAGTTATAGCGTGGACGTTTCTTATAATTTTATGGCACGTTTGTGGTATTTAAAAAAAAAAAAACTGCATTTGCTCTCTGAAGTTTCTGTACAAATTGTAAAATAATTTTTAAATCAGGTAATAAATTATATTTATATGCAACACTGAATTATGGAAGATGCAGTGTGTTTATTTCAGCTTCAGATGCATATGTTTGGATGGATGGAAATAAAATAAATAAAAGCAGCCCACATTTCAATGAATGATTTGTTGATTATTGATATGGTGCTAAAGAATCAAGGTGCATTAAAAACTGTATCACATCAAAACATAAACCTCAGATCTGAGAAATATGGTGGTTACAGTGTTCAGTGTACATATAGGTAAAAAGCATGGTACTTAATTATTTTATTAATTTCAGATTGAACATCCTGTTTCCAAACATTAACTAGAGGCAAATGCTGCATTTGGGAGGACGATGCTTTGGCAGTTTGTGCTTATCAGCTATTAAATAACAACAATGATAGATATATATGAATATTTGATAATATCTATATAGCACCACCAAGGTCACTGAATTTCTTAGTTCAAAGTTTTTATATCCAGGGACAAGACATCATGCAAAGGGAGAGTATTCCATACAGCAGGGGCAGCAGCACTGAAGGCTCTTTCACCAAAGGACGCCAGTCCTGTATGGGTCTTGTATATACATAACACTTATACTGGCATAGAAATAAACATTATTTTATTAGAAAACCAGATACTGAAAGTCATAGGTTACGCAACAAAATAGACATTTTCACTTGTTAAATAAGGCACATATCAAATTAAAAGGATCAGCAAACATCTTCAGCAGCACAGTATCGTATTTAACAATTATACTCTTAATCACAAGCTAATATTTACTGCCTGGCCCAATCATAATGATCACCATAATTATTCAATTTAAGTTTTTTTTATCTCTCTTTAAGAAATTTCTTTCCCTGAAGTGTACATAAATAAATACTTTTTGCTTTTTTGTGGTGAGTACTAAATATAATGCCAGGGTACATACAAGTCCACTTGAAAAACATTTTGCATTATGTATATGAATAGCATAAAAATCCCATTAATAATACAGAACTACAAATGAAATGCTATAATGACAGCAAATAAGGAGATAAATCAGTTTTAAGTGCTCTTAAGATACAGTCTCATGTTTCACAAGACACCAAGACACACTGCAAGTATGCCAGAGTACATCTCTCCTGATTGTATTTGATGTGTGTCTTGATTAAAAGACCTAGGCTTTTGCTGGCTTAGTTTTATTCCCCCGGATTGTTTTGTTGAACGGTTTTTGGTATTTGACATGGACAACAGTTCACTCAAACTACAGCTGAGTGAAGCTGAAGCTGCTTGCTTAAAGGAAATTGGGTGGATCTCTATTCTGAGATCCCAACACTGTCAGGTCACTGTTATTAAAATGGCTTTAAAGATGAAGGCAGAATGTACCAGCAGGGGGCGCTGTCCCACCACTACCATTCGGATGGGTACACTGAGGCACTTTCACAGAAAGTAAAACTAGATCCATCCTTTCTGGACGCCTTACATGTCCTGAGCCATTTTTGGTCACATTTACAAGCTGGGCGCAACCTTCTGAGGACAGGCTTATTCAGACTTCATCTTTCACCCAAAACCTGTTGGGTCGATGTTCAAGAATCCACCCCGGAGTCACAGCTTAATGTCCTGCAACTCAGACATCTTGGTCAGAGTCTTCTTGACCCTCAGAGCCGTTAGACGAGAGGCAGGATTCTGGGCCCAGCACTCAGACATCAGTTTACCCAGTTGCCTGAGACACTGTGAAAATAAATAAGAAGGCTATAATTAAATTGCACTTGCTGGTGTCTGTTAATAATGCACATCCTTTTGAAATATGTTGAAAGCTCATACCTCATCACTGCTCCAGCGGTTCGGAAATGAGGGCCTGAGTTTCTTAATGCACACAACCTCTCTCATGTCCTCATAGGAAGGGTCAGGGGGCACCAGGTCATGGTAAGGGAGCTGGTTCTCCTCCACTATACCTGCAGCAACAGATTATGGCATTAGTTATGGCTCTAACAGGAGATAATGACTCAATTAATTACTTATTTTTATAAGCCGAGCTAAAGCACAAGTGGGATGTGCTTACAGAAGAGCTTTCAACCTTAATTAAAACCAATTACAGCATTTCTAGGGAACAGGGAGAACTCAAATCCATAAATAGACTTGTGCTGAAAAACACACATACTCTCTCAAGAGCATTTACAGACACCCACCTCCCAAAACACATCTGCGTGCCATCTCCCACAAGATGAGTCCAAAACTATACATGTCGGCCATGATATAGGACTGGAAGTGGCTTCTGTTTAAACTCTCATCCAGCACCTCAGGGGGCATGTAGCGCTTGGTGCCCACCCGAGTGTTGGGTGGAACGTCCACCTCGTTGGTATCACTGGAAACAATACGGGAGAAATCCTTTGTCACTTGCGAGAACAAATCGTTTATATGAGTGATTTAGCTTCTTTTCTCATTAATTTCCCATGTAGCAGGTGTTAAGGCTACATGACACAAAAAATACACTCACTTCAAGAAGTAAATCTTAGCATTTATAAGAGAATAAAATATTGCGTTAAGCACTATTTCTGCCATATACATTAAAGTTGAGGGTCTAAAGAATTTAAAGAACTGGTTTACATAGCATCATTCATCTATATTTTAAATAATTAATTGATCAAAATCACCAGCTGAATAGGCATTACCCCCTCCACAGAAACCCATATGTATTCCTCCTACATTGTTTAATACAGAATGGAAAAGCAAATCCCATTTAACCAGTAACCCTGCAGGCCCAGCTGGCAAATGAAGTGCATTCTCAAACCCACGTCTGACCTGATGAATTTGACAGCGAGGCCCAGGTCTGCAATGCAGCAGGTTCCATTGCGCTTAACCAGGATGTTCTTGCTCTTGAGGTCCCGGTGGGCAATGGCAGGTTTCCCCTGTGTGCCGAAGATCTCTGTGTGGAGGTGACACAGGCCAGAGATGGAGGAGTGGGCCAAACGTAGCAGTGCGCGGGTGTCCAACGCAGTAGACCTGAGATAGTCGTACAGGGAGCCATTCTCGTGATAGTCTGTGATCAGGTAGAGCTGTGTCCACGAGCCTGTGCCCTTAATGTCAGCTGCAATGAAGCCTGAAGAAGCAAAGTCAAGAGCAAGACCTTAATTCCTGATATTTTACTGATATATGGTACCGTAGAACATACAAATAAACCAATTAAATAAACACAAATATATCAGAATTCATATAATTACAAATTTGAATACAATATTGCATATTGTTAGAAATGGCATGATCTCATTACCACATAATCAGTGGTTTATTGTTGTAAAGTAGACAATGGAGATGGATTTCCTACAGACCTGAAGATTTATGCTGAACACATAAATCTTGATGACAATATTTATGACAATAGTGAACAAAGTAGCCATGAAAGTAAAAGTGGCCTGTCAGAAGGTTGCCATTTCAAATTCCAAATCGCCAAGGTGCCACTGAGGCGCCACTGCACCGTCTGTCACCGTCAAAGCACCGTCCCCACACACTGCTCCCCGTGCGCCTGTCATGGCTGCCCACTGCTCACCAAGAGTGTGTGCACTGTGTGCTGTGATGAAGTGTTTCACAATAACAATCACTTCACTTTCAAAAAGAGGCAGACAGATTAAAACTAAATGTGTTTGGATTCTTCAAAATGGTGTACATCCATAACAGCCAGAGAGTAGATATATCCCAAACATTTCACTGGTAGTGTATATCGATTCACATGAAAAGATTTTTAGAAAGCTGTGAGCTTAAAGGATTCCTTTTAAGGTCTCTAGAGCCTAGAGCATGTGTTGTGACGGTTTTGTGAGTCTTCCATTTTTTTCAGAAAAGGCTGCTTACCCAAAATGTTCTCATGCCTCATCAGCACGGTCTGGTAAATCTCAGTCTCCCTGAACCAGCTGGCCTCCTCCATGGTGAAGAAGACTTTCACAGCCACCTTCTCCCCACGCCAGCGTCCCATCCACACCTCTCCATACCGACCCTTCCCAATCTGCCGCACCATCTGAATCTGCTTAGCAATGGTGCGCTGGACCTGATCATACACCAGAAGAAGAAGAGCAACGGGAAATATTCACTTTTAACCTTGAGAATATACATACTAACACACAAGAACCATATAACCTTTTCATTGTGAGCCTTTTGTCCTATGTACTGTAATGTGCACTGTACTTTGGGGAATTGCTGAGAATAGTCAGTTAGTTCTGACCTTGCATTGTTGGGAATGTTGAAAGCAGCAATCTGATAACATATCTTCAACTTTACCACATTCTACCAGTCACAGGGTAAAAACAACAGTTGTTCATTAACACATATTTAAACTGTAGTAAAAAAGCGATACGACTGAACTGCACTTGGGGAAATGACTGTTTGAACTATGTAATTGCAGTCAGTCTTGTAGACTAAATGAATGATGGTGCTTAGCAACAACACAATAAGTTAAATTAAGTTAAGTTAATTATTAAGTCTTTTTTAGTTTTGGCATTGTGATTGTAGGTATGCAAAGAGTCTCCATCGGTTCTCAGCTGAAAGATTTCAGACACTCACCAGCAGGGGGAGCCCCGAGCCACTGCCCGAGCTCTGAGACTGTTCTATCAGGTCTTTCAAGGACTCTCCCACAGGAATGAAGCTATCATCCTGCTCCAGGCTCAAGCTGTACCGTGGCCTGGAACCCTGTCTTCGGGACCTAAAATACCACCATATCTCATCATATTCTAAGCATCAACTCAAGCATATGCATATGTATACCCAAAGTTCTGTCAAGATCTTCAGTTTTACTGTGAACAGGCAACACTGATTTAAACCCACCTGAAGTAGCAGAAGAGCACAAGGAGGATGAGGAAGCTGCAGATGGTGACAGAGATGAGCAGGGCGAGGTAGTGAGTGCTGATACCCACAAAGCCTAAAGAACAGAGAGAAGCCGTGAGCCACAGAACCCCGGGGAGACGCTGAGTTAATGCAGCATTAGAGCCCTTGTGTCAGCTGTCATGTTCCCAATCACTCCTTCATCGCTCCGCTGTCTTCACTGTCCCTCGCTGCTCTCGGATTACAACCGCCCCCCTTGCTGCGATGTCCAGCGTTTGAGGGAGCAGCAGCTGAGGGACACTGCTTCACTTAGTCAAGCCCTCTCTAGACCCAGGTGATCAGGTTCCTGACAGATCCTGAACAACCTCAGACACTCTGGGACTCTTCCCTTACTGTCACTGAGAAGTCATTCATGGACACACACACTTTTAAGATTCACATGAAACATATTGGCACACACCCACACACAGAAAAATGCAAACATGTAGCTGGATAGTCCAACACTGTGGAGGTGTTCTAAAGCAGGAAAATAATGAAACTCTGATTGATAAAAAATATGTATGAACTGGGATGTTCACAAACAAGTGTGCTCTCTCTCTCTCTCTCTCTCTCACACACACACACACACACACACACACACACAAGCACACACACAACATAAATGCAACATAAGTGGGCATGCACACTTTCACAGACACACAGATATGCCCCAACCCCCAACACACAAAGATTTGTCTGTGACAAATTCTGGGACAGATATCCTGTTCGTGCAGAAGCCAGAAACCCAAGCATCCCTACGGGAGTTGCTGTCCTGACCATCAGCAACTGAGAACTGAGGTGGGTGTGCAGCAGAATTTCACCCCCAGTTCCTCCCATAGACCAGGGTCTGCGGTCAGCAGCCGCTTGAGCTGTCAGACACCATCAGACAAACAGGAGAGGACTGATTCTCTCAGGCAGGTGTGTGTATGTGTATGTGTGTGTGTGTGTGTGTGTGTGTGACTGTCTCTCTCACTCTGTGACTGCAGTGGTGGTAGGGTGGGACGCAGGTCTCTGTTGCAGTAATCCTGATCTGTGCAACATTCTAGAATCCTCCGTAGATGAGCATTTCCTGTGTCCTATATGAATAGAAAACCAGAAATTTACACCATGATATTGTCAAATGTGTGTCTGTGTGTATGTGTATGTGTGTGTATGCAGTCACCCTGCACTGGAACTGGGAGCCCACAAGCCCCAAACAGCCAGAAGTGTGAACCTGTGTCCCCCCATCCTCTTCTTCTATCATGGTGAAACAATATCCATCAGTCCTGTAGAGCGATCAATAATATAATATAAATATCATCATTTCATAACACCTCCATTCAAAATTGGTAATACAACTAGCAACTATTATCAGCGTAGTGATGTATATTATTTATATAATTGATTCCCCTCCCTATTATCAACAGTATGCTATTGTCACTGTAACTGTGCATGTGGAATATTGACAGGAGTCGGTTTACATCGTGTAGAATGATGAAGTACGTTGTGTGATAGAGGTCAATCATCACCATGGGTTCCTCCTATTCTAAACTTTGCTGAAAACGTTGTTAAAGTTCTTCTTCTGGTTGTCGGAGATAGCAACAGCTCAACTTAATTGCCTGGGTGGGTCTTCTCTCTAATGTACTAGCAAGTTGTTAATTTTTTTGTCTGTTTTTTAAATCTGTAAATCATAATTATTATTTTTTACAGATTTTTTAAAGACATAACCCTACCTAGTACAGCTCCAGGAAAGACAGGCCCCTAGAGGTCAGGTATTATCCATTATCATATCAAAATCAGGACAGCTATCTCCACTATCATGTCTCATCACCACTGGAGACAGAATCACAGACAGCATCCAGTGACTATTTTGCATTAATTGCATCTAGTTGATATCAGGACAGTCCATTACCTGCAGGTGTTGTTGGTGGAGTCCTCAGGACAGTGGTGGTTACAGTGACACCATAGCATCCTCTCAGCAGGGGCAGGAGCCTCCCCATCGCCCTCCCCTCCAACACCCTCCATCATGACTTTCCCAGAATCCCTCAGCAGCATGGCATCCAACACATGGGCTGAAGGAAGAAAGTGAAGTGGCTCTGTTTAATGACAAGGTCAAATAATTTCACCAGCCATGTGTACATCACAGCACACTCTGTTCTGTGTTGGTTTGTGCGAAATGACCAGTCAGTAAATCTCTGAAAAACTCTGCAGTTCACACAACCTATACCATCAAATGACTCAAAATTTCATTAAAATCACTTAAACTGTATTGAAATGTTTAAAAAATAATGCGTTTTTACCTTCATGCACCAAGGAGGTCAAGTAACAACCAACACTTTCCCAAAGCTGCAGTGAGGGTGAGAAACTGCTGTTGTTAAGGCATGTGTTTACTTATCCCTACCAGACCACTAGGGCTTAAAGCCCTAAAGTAGAACCCCAGAGGAACTGATAAAAATGGGGCTCCTTTCTATGAGCTTCACTTTCACTGGAATGACTATGAACTATGGCCACTGGGTAAACTCCACTGCTGAGAACCAGTCTTTATCATGCAGCTTTGCTGGGGGAAACCAGGTTATAGGGTGACCTGGGCAGAAGTAAAGGTTTATGTGGAGAAGGCAAGTTTAGCAGTATATCCACAACTGTACTGGGTGAGAGGACTCTGAATGTCAGGGTACTTTTGGCCCCTTTCAGAAAGCTTCCCTCAGGGTCCAGCCCTCTGTGCACTGACCCTTCCCAGAGCGCAGGGTCAGGGCAGGGTGTGTTAATGACCCCCAACGCCGTCAGGCATGGTCTTACAAGCTATAAACACAACAGGGGGTGACTAAGGTCTGTTCCATTTCAGAAAAATTGAGTCATTTTATTGGCCTCCTCAACAGTGAGGGCTATTCTTTAGCCACTGTTTTGCGGATTTTATGCCGTGATGGGGCCTGAGCTTCATTTTTGTGTTTCCTGATAAGCCAAACCGCAGCATTATTCCCAAATAAGCATGCTGATAAAGAGTCATAAGTAGTCAGTAAAAATCCACAACAGCTGCTGCTGTCTGAAAGTCTGGAAGAAATCCAGTAAAGTATTAGAATACACTGTTGTGTCACACATACAACCACAGACAATCTCAGACCACTTTTTTTGCTGTTTTCTAGTCCTGTTGGCTCAGATTAGGCAGCAGATACAGATAAACGGACCATTAAATCTGAGACAAGTAATCCTCTGAGATAATGCACCTTCTTAATTCCCTTGATAACACATCACCACACTATAATGATGCGGGAGGGATTTATGTTTTAGGGCAAATCGCAATACTACAGTAGCTTCCTTGGCCCTTTCTCCACAGAAAAAGAGTCTCAAATTTAAATGTTTTAGAGACTGATGTGGTGGACAGACAGGTGTGTGGACATTAGATTTCACACAGGAAATTCTTCTATGTGACGGTCTTCAAAAGGCCTGCAGCAGCCTTTCTAACCCTAAACATCACTCCACATATCAGACATACTATATACCAGCACCCTCCCACATACACTCCCCAAGACATCGAAGGCCCTTCTCACTTTAAAGACCAGATGGTTTCTTTACACATTCTTTTTGCATTAAATGTATAAAACATACACATGATCTAGCGTCAAAACTGTGATCAATTACAATTCTGCAAACAAAAAATTCTAAATGGACAGGGATGTGGGTAGTACAAGAAACATCTGGAGTGATCACCATATGGAGAGAGCGTCTGAAGTCTGTTGTTTCTGAACAGCAGCCACACAGGAGGAGCAGAAGAATTCCAAGGGCAGATATCAGTTATCAGTATTGAACCAGAACATACAAACATCAGACAAATCAAGGGCACAATTTTTTGACTAATCAAAAGCAAGCTGGAACAAACATGGAAAGAAACAGAGACACTTCTGTCACGGTGGCCAGACCTGGCATATGTGTGGCATCACAAGAGAGGGGTTTATTACATGAAAGACATGACAGGGGGGATTCACCCGACGGCAAACATAAACGAATAGGGCAGCTTCAAACAGAAAAAAATCAGGAATCTTAATAATACAGGAAAAACACGAAACTCTGGTCCAAACCCTGGATCTGGAGTAGCCCATTCTGGACTGGATCCTGAAACTCCTACTAGCTCTTATACTTTCTCTAAAGCCACAGGTGCAAGCAGCCCTCCTCCATCGCAGGAGCGCCTTCGGACGGGGATCAGGTTCTGTTTGGGGAACATGAGCTGCATCCTGTCAGGAAGTCTGCTGGACAGGCCGGGAACGCCTCAGAGCCCAGCCTCCCACACAGAGCTCCCATTTCTCCCAACACCCGGCCTGTCTGCTCCAAATTTCATAGCTGCGGAGAAACTATGCTTGTATAGGCTTTCCCCTTCAGGAAAGCAGAGCAGTATTTTAATAAGAGATTCTACATTAAAACGCAAAGGCAGATCCCCAGAAAACCAGTCAAAGAAGCCCTGACCACGGGAGAAAATTAAGTTAATATGGCGACTCAAAAATCTCTGATCTTGTGGCGCCATTTTTATCAGCAGCCTTCAAGGTTGTGGAGAAGATATGCACAGACTACAGTGACCTCAACTCCACAGTTCTCCAGACTTCATACAGACTGAACGTCTGTGAAAAAGAAACATATACATTCACCCAACATCATAGAGATGAAGAATGATGTAGACGAACACAGCAGTCAGAAGGACAACTCAGATTTCGGCAGGACGAGGGACAAACTGTTCTTCTCGTTCTGCTGGGACTGTCCAGCTACCGGCTCAGCTCCATCGATCCATGGAGTGAACAGCTTGGACAGCAGTTACTGAAAAAATTCTACATTTCTTTTTTTAGAAAAAAAAATAGCTAATGATTTACATTTTCGCACTATTAATATTAACCAACTAATAACATGACATACATTTTTCTATTAAATTAAGCTCATCAAAATATACTGAACAAGCAACAATGAAAAAATGTGCACAAAACCAGAATGATATATATCAAGCTGATTAAGGGAAGTTCTGTAGCCTCTAAAAAAGCAAAAATAAAAGAATGTGTGACAAAAGGCATACACACCAGCACAAAGATGTCCTGAATCTCCAAATACACCCTCCTGTACCGGTGTGGCCTGACTGAGCTCTGGGTTCACCCTGCAGAAATGTTCCTCTGCACTACTTACCCAAAGCAGGAGGACAGAAGGTAGTCTGATCATCAGCAATGCCTTTCTGCAGCAGGCACCATCCACAGCGAGCAATTGCAGTCCCATCACACACACATACGCACATACACTCACTCACACACAGTACATCCTTCACTGCCACTCCGGTGGTAAAAAGGGAGGGGAAGGAGAATAAAGTTACACCCTCTTTCTTAGTTCATTTTCTCCCTCCCTCAGTCTCACAATCATCTGTCACACAGCCTGGTCTGAGTGGACAGCAAATGCAGACAACAATACATTTTAAAAAGCAGCTGTGAGACAGAGAGCTCAGATGGGAAATAAATATGCATATCCATATTTAAAAGACTGATTGTGAAGTTGAACATGACTCCCAGGTCTAAGACTCTCCTCTGTCTTGCAAATAGCTGAAGGCACGTTTTGCACTATAAAAATCTTTTGGTCCTGGAAACAGTATTTTCGGTGGGTGTAAAAAAAATTCAATCAGACGGCTGGGCCTGCTAATTAATTGCCAATTGGCTAAATTCCACAATATCGAGAGAGAAACTGGAAGAGTCTTTTCACATTTGAGAAGAACATGTGTCTTAAATCGGCCCTTGTCTCTTGCTTCAAAATGCTAAAAAAAAAAAAAAAAAAAAAAAAAAAAACAACTGAAAAATGAAACGTCTGACAGCAGGGAAAGCAACGATTAAACAAACCTAAACAACATTCTTCACACTCTATAGAGTTCTCATTGAGCTCATACTGGGTTGATGCCCAATGCAACCCACTGGTCATTTAGTTCTTAACAAACCAATTCATCCACAGAAAGACAAATATTCCTCCGGAACAAATCACAAAGTCTTACTTAGCTTCCAAAAGCCTGAGATCAACGTTTTCTTTGGTCACTGGGACAGGCGATAAAACCAGTCGTGGCTTTGAGTTGTGAGCTATCCAGACACAATTTAACTGCAAGATTAATTTCATTTGCTTGAAAACTGACTTCTATTCCATTCTATTCTATTTCTATTCTATATAGTTTCAGTTTAGAATGATTCTAGAATTAGATTTCTGTTTCAGAAGCCTGTTCTGTTTATTTGGTTTTAGTAAGTTCAAGTCTGTCGATTGTCTGTCAGTTTAATCCTTTTACACATTAAATCAATTTAAGCTCCTCGATTATTCAAGACACTTCCATTGTGGGAGATTAAACATTATTTCACAAATTTCAATCACTCACTTTCCATAACCACTTACTCCTGTTACTCAGGTCGCGGCTGCCAGAGCCCATCCCACTCGCACTGTGCGGTTATAGTTGTGTTCAGTGCTTAGGTTGTTTACTGTGTTTCATGAGTTAGACCCTTTGCTAGTGTGTGGTTTGGTGTTTTTGATTCACTTCTGTTTTGTATCACCCCCTCCTTCGTTAGTGTAAGTTCTGTTAATGGTTGTAAATATTCACTGTAAATAGAAGGACTGGTTGTATATTTCGGCCTTGTGAGTGTCTCATCCCTCTCCCCTCTCCTCACCTCAACACCCCTAGACAGGGATGTGACACACTGTAGACACACTGTGTCAGGATTGACTGCAGCTGGGCTCATCACCAGTGGCCAATCCTGACTGTGCATAAAGACCGCAGAATTCCGCCCCTTCGGAAGGGACGACATTTTCGTGGACTGTTGTGAGTGCACTGTTGTGTGTTAGTGTATTTTCAGTTCTGGCAATCACCACACGCCTGCAGGCAAGTTTGTGTTCTTTATTTAAGTTAAATTGTTCTCGAGCCACGTTTATTTGTATTTATTGTTTATTTCATAATAAAACCCCGTTCCCAGCATGTCAGACCTCTGCACTTCCTTCCCCCATAAGTCCGTAGTCGTGACAAACTGCAGCTAATTGTATAATTATTTTTTTGTCCTTATCACTGGAAAGATCAACAAAATATTATACAAAAAAGGTATAATGTTAGTTGTAATATATTGCAGCACATGATAAGTGTGATAAGATGTGATGCATAGTGAATACTTGGTCTATGTGATTCTGCTGTATGGTGAAAGTCTGAGACTTATGTTGTGCCTGTTTTGTGCATTAAAAAGACATTAAATGGGTCAAAATTCCAGTCTACACATTATCATGATATAAATGACTGTAATAGCTAGAAATGGCAAATTAATGGAATATCATTAGCAACAATCAGTCTTAAAATCCAAAGGAATTCTGCATTTGTTAACCCAAGACTATAACTTGAAAAACTTCAATGTTAGAAAACTATTATATAGTACTAGTATGATAGTAACGTTTGGTATTCAATACAGTGTACAGTGTCTTGGGCTTCAGCAGATGTAGGTTTGACTATGTCATTATTTCGGACTTTGTCAATGATTATTTACTATTCTTTTCATAATATATGAAAAAGAAAAACGATGCAGGTGATTCTCAACTTCTCATACTTGAGAAAATCTGAGAGACAACCACAAAATTCCCATCTTCAGTCAGGAACAGAGCAGGAGAAATTTCCATGGCAGCCTTGACTCTAGAGTTACAGCAACTGCGGCTGGAATGTGAGCCATGAGCCGGGTTCTAGGCACAGCAGAACTGACTACAGGGCATTTATTTCCCTCTGGGTGTCTCAGCAGTTAAATCTCACTCAGACGTCTGCGAAAGACATTGACTTCCGCAGCAGGGCAGCTGTGTGCAGGTGGAAACCAGGCCAGGGATCCTTACATCACTCCCGGCTCTCGGAGGCGCAGACGCCCCCTCCTTCCTCCAACATTACCCTCTTTTCCCTCATCACCCCAGTCTGGTCCTGGGAAGAAGGGATTCCAGCCTTCAGTGCACTGATGACAACACCAGCAGTCTTAAGTCAGTTTGGCGTGAGATGGTGCTTCCTCAATAAATAAAGTCCATACCTACAGATGATAAGAGAAACAATCGTTCTGTGCTGTAATACTGTTAGGACCAGGATGAGATAAAGTCTTGCAAGAACATTAATTAATCCCAAAACATCTACAAGGCATTTTCCTGGGTTTGGCTTCAAATCAGCATCCTTGTCCTGTACAGAGCTGGCCCTGCTCTCAATCACACTATTTATATTCTTCTGAGTACAAGTTTAAATGTAATTAGATTCTGTACACACAAACAGACTGGTGATAGTAATTATACTCATTTACAAATTTACAATAGGAAATGTATTGAACAGATCATCCAGATTTCACACCTCCACTGCTTTCCACTGAGCGTTTGTACGTGAAAGAAAATACAAAATGTGGGAGCACTCCCACCCAAATACACCCAAATGAATCAGCCACCCAGCAGTGCCATTCATGACATTCACAAAATGAGTCTTCATGAATATGCAAGACCCTGAAAGTAAACTGGCCAAGTTTCCTTTTCTTCCAACCAAGCTTTGAAGATGAAAAAGGCACAAAGAAAAAAGGAGAGAAAATAAGTTTCTCAAGAGGAAAAAGCTGCTGTCACAGCCAGGGACTCTCTGGAGACACAAAAAGTATGGGAACTTCAGGAAAGCTCTCCTGCGAGCTGAACTCTGATTAATATTACAGCACTGGCCACAAAAATAGCTAACAAAATACCCATAAATGCTAAAAATGTATTCCATTTGTATTGCATTACAAATAATAATTAAATAAGCTAGGGTGTTAATATTTTATGGTCTTAATCATATATGACACAGGACAAAAAAGTTGTTTAGTTTAAAAATATCTGCTGGCAAAAAATGTATATATCCATTTCTCAGGATTGCACAAGCAGAGAAAAAGGCTAGACATACCATAATTAGTCACCCATTCACAAAAACAATAGCACATCCTAATTTTTTACCTGCTAGTTTGTAATGCCACTCATAGAGCTAATTACAGGCTTACGTCTGGTTGATATGTGGTGTGTTCAGCTCTCACAGCTTTCAGGATCCAGACACAGCTCTGCCACAGAACATGACGTTCTCTACCTTTACTGTCTTATATTTCAGTTTCATAACAAGTGAAAATTATAAGTGTGGGCCTGTCACAAGCCCACACAGTGTAGCACCACCGCTGGCTGCCAGGGGAAAAGGCTGCGATGTCATGATGTGATTGACACACTTCGTAAACACCTCGTTCGCGGGCGGCTCATACCTCAGAAAATGTTCCCCCCATGTCAACACAACCAGTAGCCAAGGGAAATGACGGCAACCCTGCCACAAATGAATGCATCTTTGGAGCGTGTCTGAGGACCTGTGAGGTGCCATTGATGGTGCTAGAACCTCTCTGGCTGTCAGGCCCGGTCTGCTGAACCTCGTATACAACAGCAGTGAGCGGGTGGACAATTACAGCCATCTACTGACACCGGCGGGGAACCGAGTGGGCGAGCACTCCTGCTGTAAAAGTGAAGATCACCTCAGGCATGACTCATAACCAACATGTTAACAAACCATCTGCATTCGTGGGCACTTTGACTTTTATTGCGTTTCTCAACAGCATTTTTTTTTTGTCTAAAAATGATGCCTGCTGCAAGCGGCAGCCTTTTATTACAGCCATAAAGCACAGAGAGGCTCCATACCCAGCCGCATCAGGGCTGAGCACAAACTAAGTGCAGTAAACCAGGCGTGGATCTCATCCTTATTTAAAAGGCAAAGTGGGCTGCTGTTATAATAGACAGCCAGAGACTTTTAAACACCTCAAATGAGTTATTTAATAAAGCGTGCGTACATATCCAAATTCCTCATAAATTACACCGCAAATTACACCACAATCAATGCACCCCAGATTCTGACAAGTGTTTCAATTATCCATACTTTTGGTAGGATAATTTTTTTTTTAATTATCTAGAACTTTCTAAAAAAACATTCTAAATTAATTACTTAGAGTGATAAACATGATCACAATGAACTGTTCTGAAAAGTTTGAACTTTAGTTACTAACACAGAGAAAGTGGTATCTAATTCATCAGTTCCAAAAATATAGATGTACTTCCAGTAAATATTTTCCATGTCATATCTCCATTCTTCAGAATGCAAACCTTAACAGCAATATCAGAACAGATTCTACAGTCAATGGCAAAGCTTCATTTCAGAGGAAATGAAAACTGCAGGTCCACACAGAGCTGTAACAGAGCGTGTCAAACACATCTGACAATAAGCTCAATTAGCCAACCATATATACAAAGAAGCTGAATGCAGTTTTATATTGAAAAATGGCAGCAATAAGGCTGAAGAAATAAATTAAATGACATAACAGCAGGCTGACAGCTGGCATCAGTATTAAATCTGCACTGAATGAGTCACGTCACATGGATAATGGAAAAATGTCTCCACTCTCTAAACATCCTGAGGCAATACCAAGAACCCCAATCAACTTAAATTCACACTTATGTCAGTAAATGTGACAGACAGACACAGTGTCACAATGAAAAACCATCTGTAACGGTCTGTAAACAAGCTGGGAAACCATGTAGAAAACTCATTAGTACAAACTAATTATAAGACAGCGGGCTGAATGCATTTCTGGAAGGCTAAACAAATCCCCAGTAGGACAGTGAGGACAGTAACAGAGAAAGGTATTTGTTGTAATTATTTTGTTCCCTCTATTGTGTGGGGGTCTGTTGGACATAGCTGCTGAATGAGCTACAGACAAACACAAATTGTTTAACGACACAATTGTCAGGTCAGCACAAGCTCCCCGTCACCCTCTGATTCCATTTCTGTTGTGGTCATTTTCCCTTCACCCCTCGGAGTCCATGACAACAGTGGTCCAGCAGAAATAGCTTTAGAAACATCTGAGCAAAGCCGACCAGCAGGCCTTAATCCAGATCTCCTGGTCAAATGACCTGGAAGATTCTACTGTTCATCACAGATCCGACTCTTTACACGGAAACTTAAAACTTACAGGTAAGTTTCCTTACAGGGACAGTCCCCCTGGAGTAACTCAGGGTTAAGTATCTTGCTCAGAGACACAGTGGTAGTAAGTGAGGTTTGACCCTGTGACTTTGTTTGTTTATCATGTCTGTTTATGATCCAGACTGCCAGACCCAGCCTCCATCAATTTTCAGTCTACTATGATCTGAAGTGCAGACAGGCTGAGAACTTTAAAGAGGCTTTAAACTGAAAACCATATGCTGCTCTGAACGATCAGGTCTGTGACTCAGAGATGGTGACTCGAGTCTGAGATTCGCACTCGAATCATACAAACAATGTGACTTGTGTGTAGTCTTGCCCTCAACAACTGGAGACTTGACTTGGACTTGGGACTAAAGACTTGACTTGACATTGTCACTCAAGACTTGAGACTTGACTTGGAATCAAGCACAAAGACTGGAGACTTGACTTGGACTTGGAAAACCATTGTGTCCCTGAGCAAGACACTTAACCCTAAGTTGCTCCAGGGGGACTGTCCCTGTAACTACTGATTGTAAGTCGCTCTGGATAAGGGCGTCTGATAAATGCTGTAAATGTAAATGTAATGTAAATGACTCCGTGGCAGCAGCTATGGATGGAGTCCTGTTTGATGATGGCTGGATGATGGTTCCCTTCATAATGACCAGCAAATGAATAGTTTGGATCAATCTGCAGGAGTAATGTTATATAAACGTCTCCTACTAAAGAATCTGGATTTGACAGCAGGTTCTGCTCTGCTTATTGTTTTCTGCTTATTAAAAGGTCCCCTGCCATGAAATCCTTCCAAAATTCAGCCTTGGTGCAGAATTACAGCCACCTTTAGCCGGTCCCACAATGAGAGTTCCAGAGAACGCGCCACTTCAGTGCGTGTAGCTTTGGATGTTAAAGAGGAGGAGAATGGTGGGATGAGAAGGAGAGTGGCCTATAGAAGTTGAGGGGTCATTTGCAGAAATTATATCATCAATACCATTCACCAACCACAATGTTTAGTGCAGTCGTGTCTGCGTTTGTCCCAAAAAATAAAATAAAATTCACCCACTGGTTCTCGTGTGATAGAAGACCAGAAGTTTAATTCTTTTCATGCATAGAGTATACAGGGCAAAAAACAAAAGTAATGCAAAGTAAAGGTTAATGCAATGTGTTGTTTTTTTTTCTGCAGTACCAGCTTACGAAAACACAGGAAGCAGCACCGATCGATCGGTGCACTGTCAGAGGATGAAGATGAGTTTCCCCTTGTCTGCCTTGGGAATTTTTCTCTTTCTCTGTCTATTTTTTGCCTAATGTGTCTCTATAAGCTTGCCGTGAGCTGTCAATAAGTGCTGGAAACAAAATCCATCTGAAACTTCACTCCTGCATTTACTGTAAGGGTGGAGACAAAAGGCCCTACGAGGCAAATATGAGCGACCAGGCAGCTGTACTTTCCACAAAGACAGACACATTCAGCCCGAGCTTTTCTCTGTTTGCTCTCAACAGGACCTGCTCTTGTGCACAGATTTCTTCAGCACCAGGGGAATAGCAGCACATGAGGTGGGATAGAAGAATCATTTTACCTATTTTCTTACCCATTACCTATACTTACCTATTTTCTTGTTTTCAAACAAATTCAAAATATAAGGTGCATTCAGGTAAAATCAACAGATATTTACCCATTGTGAGCATTTGTTGTTTAAAAAAAAGCACAATGAATAACATAAAATGAATAGCAAGATGGATTCTTTATGACCTCACAGTACAGTGTATTGTAAAGCCCTTCGGTTTCATAATCTGATAAAATTACAAAAGCATAATAAATATTGACCAAAACAGAATAACTCTGATTCAATTTTTCAGGCCCAGTGGCTGCAGTAAAAGGATTCAGGAGACTGAGGAGGTAATGAACCTCTGCGAACAAACAAATTCACTGACAGAGGCCAGACGGGCAGATCCATAAGCACTTTCCAGGACAGCTTGATTAAATTATGAGCCTGGGGCTGAAGGAGCTCAACGTAGAAAGCAAGCTGGACATTTGTCAAAGCTAGAATTTCTTATTTACATATGTAAAGACAATATCAAATTGACTGGGCAGGTTTTATAACAGAATTGGCTCTTAGAGCCTCTAATATCTTTTAAACTGTGCAACATCTGCTTCAGGTATCTTACAAGGACAGTGGGGAGGTGAGGTAATAAAATGGCACCATTACATCACAAATCTCCTCTGCTTCCAAATGTCTTTAAATAAACTCTCCCCTTTAATAATAAATGTCTTTTTTACAGAAGCTTTCACTGTCAATGAGAGTGCAAGGAAAAGCAATTTAAAATTTTAGGTGAAGGTGTGGCGGTCGTCACCTTCTACTTCAGCCTGATGATGGAACCATCTGTAATAAAACTGTTGATATATGGGCTCAACAGAGATGGTGAGGAGCTTCATTTGTCACTGCCACGATGTGACAAATGTAGCTTTGACAAGATAATTAAATTATTTTCTTAAAATGTGGGCATAAGTTTTCTCAAACACAGAGGATCTCATGAAAAATACTTTCCCTGAACTATTCAATGAGGCATATTCAGATACTTCATGTGAAAACCTCACTCTGGTTTAATACATAGAAAACTTACAGAAATGAGGATGAGGGCCCTTGCATTTTACTCCATTTTTATCTACAGTGTAAACTTTACCCACTCGAGGCATTGCCTAGGCAGAGCACTGAACAACAGTTAGTAATTCCCAAGAGTAGACGTGTGTGTGTGAGGTATTCCAGTAAATAAGTCTGCTGGGCCTCAGGACACACCTTGGCCATCAAATTTGGAAACTTGCTGGCAAAAATTTCCCGTTATAACCCCCCATCAGTCAGTCTAGGAGCTAGATACCAGCACAGAGTTGTGCTCCAGTAAATTACAGTGTAGTCATTTAATACATGTGTCCTGCTGTGTGCAAACAGTAAAGATTATATTTCTGCAGTGATGCATTCCGGTCATTTGGAAGGTTTGTAACTCAACCTAAGCTCAAACTGAAGGAGACATCAGTAAAATCCTGTAGACTCAACGCTTAAACAGTTGCTTCAGACTGTAACAAATCACAAGCGTGTGCTTATGAAACATGAAGCACAAAAACTGAAATAGACAATATTTGTGGAGGATCTTTTAAGCTCTACATTGTAAAAAAATCCTCTTTAATGTAAAAATTCATACAACATCTAATACATTACTTGGAGTTAGTTTTGATATTGTGCCAGTTTGAAGAAAGTATGATCATTATCATTACTGATGAAATTTGAAATGTTAAGTACTTTTTGCTAAAAAAAAGATATACAACTATTGCACACATTTTGAGTCTTGTTATTTGCCTGCCACTGTCATTTATACTTTCCACATTTCCACATTCTACGTTATTCCATTGTGCATTTAATTGGACTGCCCAAAACTGTTTCATAGTGTGCTTCAAACCCATTGTACATGGCATCTGCCAATGTGTTTTAAAACAAAAAGTATTGCCTCTCTCAAATTTGATGGCTTTAAATGGCTCATCAGTTGAAAACTAAAGAGCTTCAACCAGCTGATCACTGGCCTTTTATTTGAAATTTAAGCCTTCACCAATTAGTCGTATTTTTTATTAGAGATCTACATAATTAAGATGGACAGTTATGGGCTGTTGCACATTTGACAGTTTGTCAATGAGTCACATCAGTAAACACTCATCAGAGAGAAGTGAGAAAAGACAAGACAAGGGAAGTTGGTTGTTGGTGTTTGTGATTTGTGCCGTACTGTTTCTGATGTAATATGTGACGTCTGAAAATGCCAAACAATAGTGTATAACAGGCCGACGGTAATCCTGCTCGCTAATCCTGCGTTTCTGCAGACCTTAGTGCTGAAAGCTTGTTTTGACAGCCCATCTGAGTCTCTTTCTACCGCATGGGAGGTGTAACACAGTGGCTTAGACTGTAAGAGGAGACGTGTGTTTGAATAACTGGTCCTTACATACACAAAGCAGAATATAACAGCAATTCTCTACTAAAAATTTACAGAACTTTGTAAGTGGGGGTTGTCTACTACTGTAATGTCAAAGGTGTCCTCAGCATCTACAGAAATAGAAAAATAAAAAGAACCAGTAAACAGTTATCTGTTTCTCAAAGAAGTGAAAGTACCTACCCTCTGTTTCTGTGTAATTATTTCCTTCTACTAGTACATGATCTTTAATTATGTTTTCATTACACTTTAAAATTAACACTTATCAGTATGCCTTATACAGTGCAACTGACAATGCAGTATATACATGGAAGTAAGTGGGGTCTGAACCTGTGGCTCTATGGCCTTCTGGTTTATAGGCATGTGTCTCTTCCCCTAAGCTACTACCACCCTCTCATGCACACTATTTTCAAATTTTGTATTATGTGTGACAGCATCATCAAATGTGTAATCTATTGTTATGCAAATCCAGTGGAGATCTTTGATCTTTCACTTGCCCCAAAAATGTCCCATTGCATACACAGGACAAATGCCCTTATCCACTTGCCCCAAAAAGAGGAATGACTTACAGGGATATTCCCCCTGGAGACACTCAGGGTTAAGTGTCTTGCTCAGGGACAAAATGGTAGTAAGTGGGGTTTGAACCTGTGACTTTGTGGTCTTCTGGTTCAGAAGCGGGAGTGTTACCCACTTGGCTACTACCACCCTACTAATGCTACCACCATCCTCATCTTCACCTGTAGGTTGCCTGCTCTGCTACCCACTGTGTTTGACAGCTGCTGTTTTGGAAGATATTGTCCATCTCACATTACTGCCTGACAAGAGGATTAGCAGCCACACATGGCCTGGGGCGTCCACAGCAACAGCCTTTCAAGGGTGGCCTGCTGCGTGTGGGACTATCTGTGTTTGACACTACACATTTCTATAACAAAACCCCTCAGCACATCCCACGGCACTGACTCAGCTGCTGTGGTGGGACACGTCTTGCTGTATCTGTAAGCTTTGCAGATACAGCAAAACAGGGTGGTAGTAGCCTAGTGGGTAACACACTCGTCTATGAACCAGAAGACCCAGGTTCAAATCCCGCTTACTACCATTGTGTCCCTGAGCAAGACACTTAACCCTAAATTGCTCCAGGGGGACTGTCCCCTGTAACTACTGATTGTAAGTCGCTCTGGATAATGGCGTCTGATAAATGCCGTAAATGTAAATGTAAATGCAAACAGATTTTAAAACCAAAACGAACTCTTCACATGGTGCATCTCTGAATATTAACATTTCCTTAAATGGATCGAACTGGAAACATCATTGTAACTTACTGTTTGTCATGTCTCAGCTTCCCTCCAGGTGCTTGAGGTGTGTGTGTGTGTGTGTGTGTGTGTGTGTGTGTGTGTGTGTGTGTGTGTTTCCTGGGGCTCAGGGAGGATTACCTCATAATGCCTCCTTTCATTTTCTGCACTTGTCTGACACTGTCAGGTGTCACAGCTGACAGGTAGTTTCATAGACACTAATTCTTGAAATTGTCTCTGCACCAAACAAAAGGTTTCCTCTGGTAAATCCCTCAACCCAAACATGTCTGGCCTCAGGTGACAAGTGTGTGTGTATGTTTGAGTTGAGTTTGGAGAGTCTTCGTCTGTGCTTGACAATGTCAGCTTGATCTTGTCATAACAGAAAGAGCAGTGCCAGCATCTGCTCATGTGATGAAGTGGTTTGCATGTGTTTTTATATACATTGCTGATCAGCAGCATAAGGTCAAGGGTAACGAACACCACCAGACAAAAAAACACACAGATTTTCTGTTGCCATGAGACATGAAATTAAGAGGAAGTCATCAGCAGAGCAGTCCAAACTTTTACAGTGTTATACAGTGTCTTTTACAGTTATACGGTATCCAAACTTTTGGCATGTACTGTAGACATTCAGACATTCAGGCTTTTGGGGTTAAATAAAAAATAGAACCACAGTATGAAGAACTGCAATGGTTATGGAGACACTTCATATCTGAATTACAACAAAAGTGTCTCCATTATGTGTAAGTGACACTCAGACACGGTCAAGTGCAATGTCTGACTAGAAAATAAAGAATTGCAGCTACATTCATTAAATTAAAAACAGTCACAACAGACTCCCATTACAAGTGCTGAAAATGACATGGTACCGGTCTGACCCAGACAGGATTCAGAAGATTACTGAAGGATGCTTCATATTGAGAGACACCTGGAAGGCCTCAGACCTTCATATTCATATCATCAATCCTCAAGGGCCAGAAAGGGCTGAAGTGTAGCAACACCATACCAATGTAGGCCAGTGTCCCCCTGAGGAAATATTGTCACTGAAAAAATAATCAGGATTCTGCATCATCTCACAATACCGCTGTAATGACATCTTCCTCTCTGAGACCTGACTGATAAACAACTAATGATACATTCAGATTACAATGTACAATGTGTTAAAACTATAACAAAGACGAGTGTGAGTGATGATTGATGATTTTTTTTAATAAAACACGCTACACACTAACTAATAAATAAAGTGAAGATATGCAAAATAAAAATGTAGTGTAAATACAGATTATGCTAATTTGGACGATATGGATGAGTGTGCATTGCAAACACACTGCAAGAGTGTTGCTGCCATGTCTGAGCAGCAGCTGTGTCCCCCCATTTGAAAATTATGTAAATGAGTCTACAAAGAATTTTGCATGTATGTAGTATTTCTGACTCCAGATTAAATTAGATAATTAAATTACTCTCAGCAATTAACATTAGTTTTGACAACCCAAGTAAATGCAGTATTCCCCTGAATGAATTAAAAGGAACTAAACAATTCAGTGTCAGTGAAAATGTATTGTCTCTAGTCATGGTTGTCACTGGTGCAGGGGCATAAATAACTTCATGGCTGCTTACTGCATAAATATGTGCACTGTGTTGTGGGTTAGCCTGGGTCTGTTGCACGTGAACATCATCCTCTGTTTGTGTGAGCTATGGGTGACATGAAATGTTGAGCAGCTGCAGATGGCACTGTTCTTTACCTCCACGCAGCCTCGTCTGCTCCGCAGCTCCCTGTTCTGCAGAAACGGTCTCCTTTTCAGTCTGGTGCTGTTTTTCAGGGCTGGAAAGGAAATAAATAAGAGAAACTGTTGACAGAGGAGTAGCTTTCACGACTTCTGAATGCCCTTTCACAAAATAAAATAAAATGTCTGACTCAAATAAAGATGAAATTTGAAAAACTAAGAACCAGAGATATTTACATTTACATTTACAGCATTTATCATACGCCCTCATCCAGAGCGACTTACAATCAGTAGTTACAGGGTCAGTCCCCTGGAGCAACTAACGGTTAAGTGTCTTGCTCAGGTACTACCACACTGATAAGATATGAGAACCAGAGAAAGCAATGTTGTGAATTGTTAAAGGTTCCCTGACATGAAATTAGTTTTTGCTTTTATATAGGTCATAGTGGTCCCCTAATACTATATCTGAAGTATCTCGGAGGAGATAATGTTTTTTGGGTAAGGGTGGGAAATTTTCGATGCGTAAAAAGCAGGAGAAACGGGTGGTAACCTTTCCGCTTAAGATGACATAAGGGGACAAATTCCCTGAAAGGAGGAACAGAACGGCCAAAGCACTCTTCACATCTATCGCCATTTCTAGCCACTGCAGGACCATAGACAGGCTCAGGGAACTCGTATTAATGTAAAATAATATCACAAAGTGAACTTTTCATAATAGGGGACCTTTAACATAAAACACAGGGGTTATCATTTACATTTAAGGCATTTGGCAGACGCCCTTATCCAGAGCGATCAATGAAGTGATCAATTCTGGTTCACTAGGACCCCCAACTATGAATACAATCTTTTTATTCACTATGTTGTAGATTCTATACATAAGTCAGACAATAAGAAGGTTACAAGTTAATCTAAATATAATCTAAATAAGAGGAAGGTCTTGAGATGCCGTTTGAAAGTGCTCAGTGACTGAGCTGTTCTGACCTCCATTCCACCACCGAGGGGCCAAGACAAAGAAGAGACTATATGAAAGTCTTCCTTTTACCTTTAGTTATGGCGGAGTATACGACATGCAGTGTGAGGTGTAATAAGGGCTGTGAGGTAGGATGGTGCTACTCCATGTTTGGCTTTGTAGGCCAGCATCAGTATTTTGAATCTGATGCATGCAGCTACTGGGACCCAGTGGAGGGAAAGTAGCAGAGGGGCGGTGTGGGAGAATTTGGGGCGGTTGAAGATCAGTCATGCTGCTGCATTTTGTATTAGTTGTAGAGGTTGGATGGTACATACAGGGAGTGCAGAATTATTAGGCAAATGAGTATTTTGTCCACATCATCCTCTTCATGCATGTCGTCTTACTCCAAGCTGTATAGGCTCGAAAGCCTACTACCAATTAAGCATATTAGGTGATGTGCATCTCTGTAATGAGAAGGGGTGTGGTCTAATGACATCAATACCCTATATCAGGTGTGAATAATTATTAGGCAACTTCCTTTCCTTTGGCAAAATGAGTCAAAAGAAGGGCTTGACAGGCTCAGAAAAGTAAAAAATAGTGAGAAATCTTGCAGAGGGATGCAGCACTCTTAAAAATGCAAAGCTTCTGAAGCGTGATCATTGAACAATCAAGCAAGAAGCGGGTGGAAAAACCAAGGTGCAAAATAACTGCCCATGAACTGAGAAAAGTCAAGCGTGCAGCTGCCAAGATGCCACTTACCACCAGTTTGGCCATATTTCAGAGCTGCAACATCACTGGAGTGCCCAAAAGCACAAGGTGTGCAATACTCAGAGACATGGCCAAGGTAAGAAAGGCTGAAAGACGAGCACCACTGAACAAGACACACAAGCTGAAAGGTCAAGACTGGGCCAAGAAATATCTCAAGATTTTTCTAAGGTTTTATGGACTGATGAAATGAGAGTGAGTCCCGTGGCTGGATTGGTAAAGGGCAGAGAGCTCCAGTCCGACTCAGACCCCAGCAAGGTTTGTGGGGCCTTTTCGGGTTGAGGATGGAGTCAAGCTCAACTCCCAGTCCTACTGCCAGTTTCTGGAAGACACCTTCAAGCAGTGGTACAGGAAGAAGACTGCATCCTTCAAGAAAAACATGATTTTCATGCAGGACAATGCTCCATCACACGCATCCAAGTACTCCACAGCGTGGCTGGCAAGAAAGGGTATAAAAGAAGAAAAACTAATGACATGGCCTCCTTGTTCATCTGATCTGAACCCCATTGAGAACCTGTGGTCCATCATCAAATGTGAGATTTACAAGGAGGGAAAACAGTACACCTCTCTGAACAGTGTCTGGGAGGCTGTGGTTGCTGCTGCACGCAATGTTGATGGTGAACAGATCAAAACACTGACAGAATCCATGGATGGCAGGCTTTTGAGTGTCCTTGCAAAGAAAGGTGGCTATATTGGTTGCTGATTTGTTTTTGAATGTCAGAAATGTATATTTGTGAATGTGGAGATGTTATATTGGTTTCACTGGTAAAAATAAATAATTGAAATGTGTATATATATTTTTTTTGTTAAGTTGCCTAATAATAGTCACAGTAATAGTCACCTGCACACACAGATATCCCCCTAAAATAGCTAAAAATAAAAACAAACAGTTTTGATATTAATTAGTTTTTTGGGTTCACTGAGAACATGGTTGTTGTTCAATAATAAAATTATTCCTCAAAAATACAACTTAATAATTCTGCACTCCCTGTAAAGGTAGAATCCCATACATGTCCATTCAGTGTATCTGATTTAAAAAATAAGATTGTCGTGTGCTTTCTCTTTCTGAAAATCTTCTGAGCAGTCATTATTACCATCATCATCACAGAGAAAGGTGCTCACCTCACCTGAACTAACATATCACTTACTGTGTTCCATTATCAATGAGCGCTACCAACCACATCTTACACCCAGTCCGACCCCTGTCATGTAAAAACGAACTTTAAAATACACCTGCACCCCTCTTGCTGCACTGTTTGCTACAGTTTGCTAAGTGAAAAGCAATTATGCTATGTATTTAGGTGGCTTTTTAAATACACACACCCACAAGTACAGTTGTACAATTAGGCATAAATAATAAAAAATGTTGGTTATATAATACAATATTATGAAATTGCATTTTATTTAATGCTATTTCAAATCAAAGCAAAAAACGGATGGACCGGTTAGTTAAGGAAGACCTTTTTTTTTTTTACCCATTTCCAGAAACGTAGTTGTGCTGTAGATGCCACCTGAGGGAGCTTTGGTTTGTTCTTGTCCCCTGCAGACAAGCATTCTGTTTAGTTAATAATATTCAGATAATGGGCAAGTGCCATTTGCTTTTAAATGGGATGGTGGATGTGACATGTCAAGGAAAAACATATCCATGATTAATTCAGAGAATAAAAACCCTTGTGAACCATGCACCTGGTCTAGTGGTTATTATTCATACTGTAAAAAGTTGGGGAAAAGTGAATATATAATTCACATCATGAACATCAGATCAGTATAACAGGAATGTTCAGCATGGTCGGCGTGTCCATTAAGGAACATGTCCTGCAAATGTTCTTGCCACTATGAGGAGAACGAACAGAGGTCACAACCGGTTGAATCCCTGAAGGGTCCTCAAATCATTTTACCAGAGACTGCACATCTCTCTGAGGGATCTTGACTACTTTCATTACAGCACTGCCCTGTGCTGACCACTGCTGTCCCATGGATTTCTGACCATGGGAAAAATACAGCAGTTCATCAATTTCTTTAAGAGAAAAGAAGAATCCCTCTTCAGAGAAACACAAATATTCTGCAGAGCTACAGTGTTCATTTGTACAGCTGTTTTCACTGCAACTTAAACTCATTTGGCATGGTGTCCTCATAAATAACACAGAAAGTGCAGCCTATACTAGCCCAGTGTAGCCCAGGAGTGTCAGAAATTTATCCAGAGCGACTTACAATCAGTAGTTACAGGGACAGTCCCCACCCTGGAGCAACTTAGGGTTAAGTGTCTTGCTCAGGGACATGGTAGTAAGCGGGATTTGAACCTGGGTCTTCTGGTTCATAGGCGAGTGTGTTACCCACTAGGCTACTACCACCATGAAATGAGCACTGTACACTCAAACACGCACAGGCGGAACAAATCTTGCGAAGTCAACATGCAGTGTCACTTTGTCACACACAGCCCTGCCTTATTTAATTTAACTTCATGTTTTGCTCCTTTTTCAATGGACAAGGTGCTACCAAGGACGTAAAACGCGGGTGAACTTGCTGGTTTTAAGACTCATGCAGGGAGAAAATACAAAACCTCTTCATGACAATCCTGACAATCCTCACACATCTGCCACTATGTTTTCCTTTCAGGTTCCTCAAGGCTATTCCTCACTTCTACACCATGACACCACATTCATTAGGGCTTAATCCAGGCTTAGGTCTGCTGCCTGGAGAAACAGAGAGCTGTGCTTAATTTTAGGGTACCATATAGTATATGGTTAACTATAAGCAGCTGTAGTAAAGTCTGTGTTAAAATTGCAAAAGTTTTAGACAGTCTGAAAGTTACCAAAGTTGTGGTAAAGTCTATGGAAGTATTGTGGGCACTATGGATTAGTTAAACCATAGTTGGTGTTAATCTGTGTTGATAAAGTTGAGGGTGTTGTGGTAAAGTATATGGTTAACTCCTTTGTGCACTACAGCACCAGTGGTGGACATGGGAGTCTAAATGTTGCTCAGTTGTTATAATATTGATATAAAAGAAAAATATAAACCCATTTGACAAAACACAACCTCAATTTTTTTAGTACAATTGTCACCATATGCACAGAAAATTTCAAGGAGATTAGTACAACTTGATACGTGAACTAATTCCATTCTCCACTTTACGCACTCTAACTCACAATAACTGCCATTTAAATATATTTTACAATGCCATCAAAAAAGCATAAAGGCTTGAACTCATTGAAAGACTGAGAATGTGAAGACCTAGCTCTTGGAAACCTTGCTGCTCAACAACCCTCACTGGGTACAGCCTTGAATGACAAAAGACTTTTATCAACATTGACCTGTGACATTGACCTCTTCTGATCTGCCATAGTTTTGTTTTTTTGGAAGCTGGACCTTCATCTGGTGCTATTAGTAGGCCTGTAACAACAACAAATTTTGCTGTCCCAGGAGTTATTACAATAAACAATAATATGGTAGAATCAAATGATGTAATGATAATGGCACATTAATGCAAGTACACCCTTTCAGTGATCAATAAACTATCATTTCTAAAGAATTTTTCAACACTGGGACTGGAATAAAAAAAATAATATCTAAAACAACAACCAAAAACAATAAATAAAATGAAAATGGACTCACAGTCTCTGATAACAAAAAAATGCACTTCAATTCAAAACCAAACACAACCAAAAACCATAAATAAAATGGATTATGAAGTCTCTGTAAACAAAATTGCCCTTAAAATATTAAACATTGGACACATACTAGGAAAACGGGCAAAACATAGAACATAGAAAGTACATTCAGTCTGAAACCAGCTTTAGCTTTCAGGAGATGTACGGTTGTCTCATTAGCTATTTATCCATCTTTCTTTACATCCATGATAAATATTCTTCAACAGTATCTCTTAAGAGTTTGTTCGCAAAAAGCATGTTCCCCAGGGGCATGCAACCCCACCCCCTGGCATTGCTTGAGAAATTGAGAAGCGCTGGGTTAAATGAAGAGACAGTTTTTTTTTTTAAAGAGAGAAAGAACTGGATCTTCTTGCTGAACTGAGCCAAATGAGCCAGTTCTAGAGAGAGAATTTAAAATGAAATAAATATACAGGGAGTGCAGAATTATTAGGCAAGTTGTATTTATGAGGAATAATTTTATTATTGAACAACAACCATGTTCTCAATGAAACCAAAAAACTCATTAATATCAAAGCTGAATGTTTATGGAAGTAGTTTTTAGTTTGTTTTTATTTTTAGCTATTTTAGGGGGATATCTGTGTGTGCAGGTGACTATTACTGTGCATAATTATTAGGCAACTTAACAAAAAACAAATATATACCCATTTCAATTATTTATTTTTTCCAGTGAAACCAATATAACATCTCCACATTCACAAATATACATTTCTGACATTCAAAAACAAAACAAAAACAAATCAGCGACCAATATAGCCACCTTTCTTTGCAAGGACACTCAAAAGCCTGCCATCCATGGATTCTGTCAGTGTTTTGATCTGTTCACCATCAACATTGCATGCAGCAGCAACCACAGCCTCCCAGACACTGTTCAGAGAGGTGTACTGTTTTCCCTCCTTGTAAATCTCACATTTGATGATGGACCACAGGTTCTCAATGGGGTTCAGATCAGATGAACAAGGAGGCCATGTCATTAGTTTTTCTTCTTTTATACCCTTTCTTGCCAGCCACGCTGTGGAGTACTTGGATGCGTGTGATGGAGCATTGTCCTGCATGAAAATCATGTTTTTCTTGAAGGATGCAGACTTCTTCCTGTACCACTGCTTGAAGAAGGTGTATTCCATAAACTGGCAGTAGGACTGGGAGTTGAGCTTGACTCCATCCTCCGAAAAGGCCCCACAAGCTCATCTTTGATGATACCAGCCCAAACCTTGCTGGCGTCTGAGTCGGACTGGAGCTCTATGCCCTTTACCAATCCAGCCACGGGCCCATCCATCTGGCCCATCAAGACTCACTCTCAGTCCATAAAAATGAGAAAAATCAGTCTTGAGATATTTCTTGGCCCAATCTTGACGTTTCAGCTTGTGTGTCTTGTTCAGTGGTGCTCGTCTTTCAGCCTTTTCTTACCTTGGCCATAACTCGGAGTATTGCACACCTTGTGCTTTTGGGCACTCCAGTGATGTTGCAGCTCTGAAATATGGCCAAACTGGTGGCAAGTGGCATCTTGGCAGCTGCACGCATGACTTTTCTCAGTTCATGGGCAGTTATTTTGCGCCTTGGTTTTTCCACATGCTTCTTGCGACTTGAATGAAACACTTGATTGTTCGATGATCACGCTTCAGAAGCTTTGCAATTTTAAGAGTGCTGCATCCCTCTGCAAGATATCTCACTATTTTTGACTTTTCTGAGCCTGTCAAGTCCTTCTTTTGACCCATTTTGCCAAAGGAAAGGAAGTTGCCCAATAATTATGCACACCTGATATAGGGTGTTGATGTCACCACACCCCTTCTCATTACAGAGATGCACATCACCTAATATGCTTAATTGGTAGTAGGCTTTCGAGCCCATAATGAACTATTATCATGCCATGACATGACACCCCATTTCGCTGCTACAGCATACAGAATTAACTATCGAAGCATTTCTTACCTCCACATTTGTTTTTTCTCAAATTGGAAGGTCAATTCTTAAATGGCAAAGAAAAAAAACACAGGGAACACTGGGTGCAGGCCACGCCCCCATATTTCCCTGCACCTGTAGACCCTCTGCTATAAAAGAGGTCCTACACCAGTGTTGCTGGTTCTGGTATTGAACTGTGAACAGCAAAAAACAGAGTGAGATGTCAGTGGTGCTCCTCAGATTTTGGTTTCATTATTTTGTCTCATTCGGAGTCAGTGGGACTCTGGTTCCTGTGAATGTTTAAGATTGTCTTGCATTTCATAGTGTCTTGTTATTTCAGGTTGAGGTCTATGGTGCAAAACGCAAGACATTTACATTTACATTTAAGGCATTTGGCAGACGCCCTTATCCAGAGCGACTTACAAAGTTACCATCGATGAAGAGATCAATTCCGGTTCACTAGGACCCCAACTATGAATACAATCTTTTTATTCACTCTGTTGTAGATTCTGTACACAAGTTCGACAATAAGAAAGTTACAAGTTAATCTAAATATTCTTTAAAGAGGAAGGTCTTGAGCTGTCGTTTGAAGGTGCTCAGTCACTGAGCTGTTCTGACCTCGAGGGGAAGTTCATTCCACCACCGAGGGGCCAAGACAGAGAAGAGTCTAGATGAATGTTTTCCTTTTACCTTTAGCGATGGAGGGACCAGGCGAGCAGTACTGGAGGCTCGGAGTATACGAGGTGCAGTGCGAGGTGTAATAAGGGCTGTGAGGTAGGATGGTGCTACTCCATGTTTGGCTTTGTAGGCCAGCATCAGTATTTTGAACCTGATGCGTGCAGCTACTGCGAGCCAGTGGAGGGAGCATAGCAGAGGGGTGGTGTGGGAGAATTTGGGAAGGTTGAAGATCAGTCGTGCTGCTGCATTTTGTATTAGTTGTAGAGGTCAAATGGTGCATAGAGGTAGACCAGCTAGTAGGGAGTTACAGTAATTCAGTCTTGAGATTACTAAGGACTGAACCAGGATCTGGGTGGCCTGTGTTGACAGATAAGGGCGGATTCGTTTGATATTGTAGAGAAGGAATCTACATGAGCGGGAAAGATTGCTGATGTGAGTCGAGAAGGAGAGTTGGTTGTCTATTGTTACACCAAGGTTGCAGGCTGTTGCAGAAGGAGAGAGCTGCGAGTTGTCCAGGTAAATAGCAAGATCCTGATGTGGTGAAGAATCTGCTGGAATGAATATTAGTTCAGTTTTGGTGGGATTGAGTTGGAGGTGATGGGCTGCCATCCAAGACGAGATGTCGGTTAGACATGCAGAGATTTTGGAAGCAGCATGAGAGTGGAATGAGTGTGGTGTGTGCCCCCCAAGTGAGTCTGTTCCTTCCCTTTCCCCATTTCCAATTTTCCCAATATAGAGCCCTATATGTTTGTCCCAGATAAGTAATAATCTAAGTGGCACGTACCTGTGCTTGGGTCCATTATTTCTGTTTCATGACAATAAAGCTGATGGTGTAGAAGCATAGTTTGTGTTATTGGGGGGAGATCTGGGGAGTCTGGGGTTATGTTGAGTATGTTTTATTTGTCATAGCATTAATGAACTTGGAGAAACTGAGGAAGTTGTAGTAATTCTGTGGTTAATAGTTAATGTTAGTCCTGTATGCTCCTCTCACAGACTGGTGCCTCCTCAGATCCGTGTCAGATCAGAATAACCCTCAGGATTAAGGTCTTCCCCACACCACGTCCTCCTCAAACTTGACGGGGATCCACAGAGGCGCTCTGCCTGCACTGAGCACTGACAGTTCAAAAGCTTCCCAAATCCCTCTCTGATTTCACAGTGGATATAGTGTCACTGGTTGGGATGCAAGGGGGAACGATGCAGCCAGAAAAGCACAGCCACACCCATTCAGCACAGAGACAATCACAGACAGGTCATCCAGAGTGGATCAGGACAGCTGTGCTGTCACTTAATGTCTCCAGAGTGAAAAATCATGAGAAGAAATGTATTAAACTGCCGGGTTCAGACCAGTTTCGCCTTGTCTCACAGGCTTCACAGTACACAGAACAACCATCAGAACACCACACACTGGGCTTCAGCAAGCATCAGTCAGAATACAGTCAAGTTTTCTAATACATGGGCATTGTCATTTTTACATCCTCAGCTTGGAAAGCAGCTTGGTTTGTATCAAGCGGATGATTTTAGCAGAAATTTGCAAATGAACACAGCTGTTCTCTTTGGAATGTGGTACTGCACACAGATTTTCCATTTTTCCATTGTCCAGGTTTGTGTAATTAAATCCTCTGACTGCGAGCCCCTTAGCGCTGTGCTGAAAAGGGGCTCTGGCTCCTCTCCGAAGGCTGAAGTGAGCCTCAAGCCATTTTAAAAAACAGCAAGCCTCTAGCGACACAGGACAGTTTAGATCTACATGCAGAGTCAAGGTGGTGTTCATCAGAGGCCAGAAAACCAATAAAAGCCCATGCTGAGCCTTTAAAACAAAAGCAACCGAGATGCCTTCCAGAAGAGTTCAGCCTACAAAATTCTGAGCATGGTTCTGAGGCATCACGTCATTCAACCTGATCTTTTAAAAATATACAAGAGAACCACTGTTCTGCTAGGGAGCAGAGCACAGGTGGAAAATTGAAATAACATTGTTACACATATTTTATACTGCAAAAGCCCAAGGAAACATTCTAAACAAACTCAGAAAGAGGGGATTTCCCACCACATCGCAAGCCAATGCTCTCAGAACATGGCTGGCACTGTGCATGTGTGTGTGGCAGAGAGCACCAACTCACTAGACGAGGGGACTTTTTGCTGGTCCCCAAAAAGAAAACGTGTGAAGAAAAAGAATAAACCATTCATAATATACACATTACATTATATATGTATTGTTTCAAGCATTGCCAGGTTGAAATGATAGAATAAATCGAACATTTAAACACAATCTACCTAGCACACCGCACTCATATCAAACGCTGCAAAAAAAACAAAACAATGGGCTTGTGTGCACAATGTGGTGACTTTACTGTTACTTGGGATATGAACGGGGCAGTGAACAGAGTGCGAAGTGAAAGTTGTGTTATGTTTGCTCTGTGGTCTGTCTGCTGCCGTGAAAAATGATTGGGGATTAGATCACTAATACACCTGTTATTGTTAAAAATGTCTGCAGAGCTTGAAGCCCAAATCTTCCCAGCAGCGCTGCACCACGGGAGGGAAGACAGAGGAAAACAAAGACCTTACATGGAAATCTGACAGAGGCGGCCTCTCATGACCAATGAGGTTCAGCGGAGAGAAATGTTCGCAACATCAAGCTTAGAAGAACCAAAGTCAGATCAAACACACATGGCCACGATTAATAAAGATTCCAAAAGATTTGCAGGTGTGCAGCACGTAGCGTCCACCTATAAATCATCACACCAAATATTCGTGTGTTTGGGGGACACCAGCGGAGAGTTGAGGTTTTGCTCCAGGAGCTCCACTGCATAGAACCAGGGGTGTGATGTGGCCACACAGGCAGGTTTACAATGAAGCCCGGACAGTCACCCAGCCTCCATTCTTCGGAGGACCCGCGGGGCTCTTAGCATGCAGCCACAGACAAAATCAGTGGTGCCTCTGAGTCAAAAGTTACCCTCATTGTTGTTAATAAATTTTACTCTATTGTGTTTCTGGTCAAACATTTATCATTATCTTACTGAATATTGTGATAAATTCAGACAATTAATTAATGGAATTGCGTCTGGTGTGTTAATACTTTTATTATTATAATTGTGGCAATACAGAGCACTAAAACGAGGTCAATGCACCCCACAGACATTAGTACACACTTCCAATTTCCATCCGAACTTCCAAGAACAGCACAGCCTGGATAACCAAGGGCCATTGTCTAAAAAGGTAACAATCCCCATTTTTATTTAAAGCAACTAGGCAATACCGTAAAATAATATTGCTTGTTGTGCCTTGGGCTGTTATAATAATAATAAAATGAAATAAAAATGGACTAACGCAAAAAACACTCGCATGTATGCTTCACATCTGCCAAATATATACTTTTTTTTAAATAAAGTGCCACCTGAGCTGCCAGAACAATAAATAATTCATTAAAATATAAAGAACAATACAAATCAGAAAACCTTTTGTTTGAATGTCAGGACTTGTTCTCTACACTACACTGCAGACGCACACACACATACTTACTCTCTCTCTCCCCCTTTCTTCAGACAGTTTGCATTGCAATGCAAAATTGTGAGCATGTCCACATGGTCCGGACTCAGGTTCGCTCTTTGAGGCTGTGTTGCCTGCTGCAGAAAACAGACACTCAGATGTTGTTGATGTGGCAGGGATGCAGATTAAGAAGTGAAGCGATTGTCATTGTGAAACACCGCAGCACACGGTGACAAAACGAAATGTGTCCTCTGCTTTTAACCATCACCCTTAGTGACAGGTGCCCAGGGAGCAGCGCGTGGGGACGGTGCTGCTTCATTACCAGCTAGTCAACCACTGTCCCACTTGGCTAGCCTGGCCAACATGAGATATTTCATTGTTAGATAGTTCTTTAATAATCAAATGTCTCCGGGTCATGCAACACAACGAATCGACTATGAAATTCATTGCCAACTCTTTTAGTAATCAATTTTTCATCTATTTAGTCAGTTCATCATTTACATTTACATTTAAGGCATTTGGCAGACGCCCTTATCCAGAGCGACTTACAACATGCTTTCAAGTTACCATCGATGAAGAGGTCAATTCAGGTTCACTAGGACCCCCAACTATGAATACATCTTTTTATTCACTCTGTTGTAGATTATGTACACAAGTTCGACAATCATCAGTTCATTGTTGAACTAACTATTGAATCAGTTCAATCTAAAACACAGAAAGTCAGATGACCACTCAATGCAAAAGAGTCTCTGGTGTTGTTTAGAAAGGCAACTCAACCAAAGACAGTCTAAAGAACCCTGGTATCTGTACTAAACTACAATAGGCTCACTCACTCATTTTCAATAACCACTTAATCCACATCTGGATGCAGGGCCATTCCAGGTAATCGGGCACAGGGTGGGCCACCCCAGGGCCACAAAAAGAGTGAAATTCAAATGAGTAACATGTAAAAATGTGTGTAAAACCTCCTCCTCTAGACCACTTCTCACTCAAATACTATTAAAGGTGAGGAGTCTTTCTGTAGTGTCTGCCGTTGGGGTGTTAACCAATAGGGGAGTTTATAGCAGGTCCTGTAGGGGCAGGTTCATTGCTCAATAGCTCAGGAATGCCAATTAAACGCAGCAGGAAGTGGAGTCCAGCACTGGGAAAAAACAGCTCTGCTCTAGAGAAAGACCTCTGACATTCAGACAAACAACAGATTCTACAGAGTGCTATCTTCACAGCTAACATAATACCATACAGTTTCACGTGAATTATGACAAAGGGTTTACAACCGTGTGCCACCACGCTCTGCTCATCCAGTGAAACATGAATAGCCTTAATTGAACATGGAATGTACGTAAACAGAACAAATGAAAATGGATGCATTGTATTATCCCGACTGATCGTGATAAAATTTGCTCCTTTCGGGATGCTGTACAAACACTGACATGAACCACATCGATCACTGTTGCAGCCTCACCACCTTTTCCTATACGTGGGTGGAGCGCACAGTCTGTCTGATGGTGGTTGAAAGTGCTGGAAGAAGATCTATCAGTCCCAGTTGCTGTGTAACAAATCGCTCATTAATCCGTCACAACTAGAACATTTAAAGGCCAGCAGGAGGAGAAACGAGATCTCATGTTTCATAATTGTTATCGCATTGGCTGAAGAAGCAACTGCCACCATGGAGGGCTGAGGGTATGTGGGGCTTTCAGAACGGGCAGAACAAAATGAGAAGATAAAACAACTTTTCAAGCTCAATCACCCTGACATGTGATTTAAACACAGGCAGGGACACATTTCACCCAAAACAGTGACGGGGTTGTGTTTCGCGAAATGAAATGGTAATGTGGCGTCTGTGCAAGCGTGCGCCTCGGTTTCTGTGTGCGCCCCGGCCTTCGTGTTTGTGTGAATGTCTGAGTGGGCCATGCTGTGCATTGTCAGAACTTGTCTGGATGATGGATGCGCCGGTGTGAAATCAAAGGAGACCCTCCACGTCCAGCCCCAACCAAACCTGCACCCTGAAACCAGACCCCACTCATGCACTTCAGCCATCAGAGTCCGAGTGAGGGCTGCTTTGTGTTTTGATAGCTGTTCAAACAAGCGCGATATAAAATACACCCCTGACCTCCAGCGCCGTCTTTCTCACCTCCCTTACTATAAGCAAAGGCCTGCAGAAGCTTTAAGGCTAAAGGGCTGTGTGGGAAGGTGCCCAACGTTTTCGGCAAAATACTCGAATGATGTGCACATTCACAGATACACACACAGATAAAGAGATATAAAACACTCAACACGCTGTACTAATGATTCTGTGAATATGTTCACAGTAATTAGCTGCACTATCAAGAATTGTTTAAGGTTTTGTTTTAGGTATTTCCTTCCAAATGTTATATTATGTTAATAATAGTAGACCAAACTTAATTCGTACTGCTGCAACCTAATAATAAAAAAAAGGCCAACTATAAAAAAGTAAAATCAAAACAAGCACTCTCACAGGTGAATAATACATATTTTAAAATATGAACAATAAAAATTAAGTGTACTTCACAAAATTCTGTCCGTGTATTCTAATTAGCAATACACTATTTCACTATGTCACTATGTCCAGCCACACACCAGCGACACCTGAAATTGCTGCAGTTGATATTAAAATGAATTGATCATTTGATCATTTGTTCATTCAAATGACACACAGCTGGAGGACATAAAGTAAGCAGCAGCCGTACAGCATCTGCAGATCGAGCGCTTTGTTCTCAAAGCTCATTTGTCTCCCTGTGTGGGGGTCGCACTCTTAAGAGATATCAAAGCAGCGAGGGCCACAAATCTCTCAGTGCCGCGGAGTCGGGAGAATTTCCGTCTGCAGGCGGACACACCGAGAGGACGATGGGTAACAAATGGCTTTTCATCCGACCGGCAGCATGGGCAGATGAGGGCCGGTCCCACACTCTTCCAGACATCCCGAGCCGGGGCGGCTTCACGGCACATAAACACGCTGGAGATCCGATACGCACAGTCTGTTCACTAATAATCGCAGCGTGTCTCTGCATCTTAACACTGTGACCGATAACAAACGATTCTTCTTGCCATCGCTCATCCGCTTTTGGCATGGCGGCCCTGAACATGTCACGTACCCTTCCAAAATATTTGCCCTAAACTTGGCAACACGAAGTGGAACAGAGTTCAGCTTAACAGCATAATTTGTAATAAATGAACCGGTTCACCGATCATTTTATAACGTGTGCATACGGTACAGCGTGCTGTCCTTTCAGATCACCGTGTGTGTTGAAAGTGATCAGCCTTGTCCTACCACGACGAATGAAGAAGGTACGAATATGTTGTATATCATGAACATTTTCTTTATTCCAAAGAGGACAACTGTGAAGTTTCAGACCACATCCCCACCACCGTCGCCCAAAAGTGAAGAGTAAAGGAATCTAGACAATGGAGTTTGCTTTGTGTAAAATGTGAATGATGGCGATTAGTCGACATACTGGAGACCAGCCTCCCCGGCCAATCACAGGCCGCACTGAGATCGTTAAGGTAGGGCTTCTCTCGCTTCCTGTAATTACAAGCCGGGAAGCCAAGAGTTCACAGGTCACGTGACGTGGCGAGTTCAGTCCGGATCCTCCCCAGCCAGTCCACATGTGGAGGAGGCCAAGGCTGCAGCTGTGACCCTGGGGAGCAACTCCCAGGATGGATGGTCCTCGCAAAAGTGCATTTAAAAAGAAACAACCACGTAGCCTTGAGCACCCAGGGATGAAGCGGCGTATGTCATGGGGAGGAGGGGCTATGTGGGATGGGGGGGGGGGGTCGATGCAGATGTGATGGAGCAGACGCTCGGCTCTCTGTGCTGAAAGTGAACTGTGAACTTTTCCTGATCTCATTTAGCAAATGAACCCTTTTTTTTTTCGTCTGGAGATCCTCCGTTTTCTAGACAGCCGGTGTTTGTTAAAGTGCTGGAACAGCCTTCAGGCCTCTGCTGAAAGAGAATCTCTTCTCCCAGAGCGGCCTTGGAACACAAAAGCATCATCTCCTTGCGTACCCCACATCCTGTTCTTACTCTTACTGCAGGCCCATCCACCTTATCAACCAATAGTGAAATAATATTTATGAGACTTCAGAGGCATATAGTCTGTAATTAATTATTAGTAATCTTTTTTTTTTTTTTTTTTTTCAGCCAAATCTTTCAAAGATTAATTCATTTGACCAACTGAGCTCTCACTGTGCAGAACTTTTGATAGCCAGGCTTCTTCTGGTCATGATAAAATGCACAAACATGGATGCTCGATCATCACTTTTAATCAATAATTGATAAACGTAATAAAACAACATATGTTAAAAAGTCCTGTGAAGTGATGCCTTGTGATTTCAGGAGAAAAAAAAAAGAGTGAAGCCCAGCGTGCGACCCCTGCGCGAACATCATTACAGGAACATCATTACTGTAGCTGGACATGGTCTCCTGTGGTAGGAAAACTGCGGTAAAGCCGCACGTGTGCCATCCAGCCAGGCCTGCGGCCCAACGGCCCTCAGACTCTTAACTTGTGAGCAGTGGCTCTTCGCCTGAAAATAGAAATCTAAACCTTCATTATTCGTGGTTGCGCCCATTCCAACATGGGTTAAATGCAGAGGGCAAATTTCACTGTGTGCATCGTGTGCTGTGCTGCTGTGTATCACATGTGACAATCACTTCACTTTAACTTTAACATGCAGAGACGTGATGAAGTTGCGGCCCAACGGCCCTCAGACTCTTAACTTGTGAGCAGTGGCTCTTCGCCTGAAAATAGAAATCTAAACCTTCATTATTCGTGGTTGCGCCCATTCCAACATGCAGAGACGTGATGAAGTTGTAACCACTCAGCTGACGCGACAGGTCACAGGTTCGAATCCCACTTGCTACCTACTTCGCAGAGCAGGGCTTACCCTGCATTTCCTCAGCATCAGCGAAACGCTGCAAAAGTTTATCTCTGCCCCATGAGCACAGGGAATGTTCTGATGTTTCGGCGGTGCTTGACGAGTGTGTCTGGACCTCGGATTTACACAGCCAGGATTTATCATCTCATTTTCAGAAGCCAAATACGAGACCCACACAGTCGGGTTTTCCTGCCAAGAGACTCACGGAGGAGAACCCGACAATGACGATGTTTGTGGCAGAAATGTGTTTTACTTTTCTCCACATAACGATATTCTAACTCTGACAATGAAAGTATGACATATTTGGTGGAAGAGAACGTGCTATGACTGGACTGCGACGTGTGTTGAAGCTGGAGTAGAAACTTCGAGCGATATGAAGAACTGGCTGCTCTGGCGTAAACTCGCTTTGGATTACATGTGTGCAAAAGTGCGTTCATGCGCGTTCCGCAGAGATAAAACGAACTCTAGTCACTCACCTTTGTCACAGTCTGGGGGATAAAAAAAGGTCCTCCCGTCGTTTTTAGTTCTCGCTCTCGGTCGAAAATCCGCAGCTCTGTTCTCTCAGCGCAGCTGCGCGATCGGTGCTTCGCGCCGCTAATTCGGCGGGCCAAACAGCGCCTCCCGCTGGCGTTGCCTGGTACTACACCGCCACCCACCGGAGCACTTGCCACACTCATCTCCCCTTCACACCAGACTCATTTACATTTACAGCATTTATCAGATGCCCTTATCCAGAGCGACTTACAATCAGTAGTTACAGGGACAGTCCCCCTGGAGCAACTTAGGGATAATAGTCCTGCTCAGGGACAAATTTTTGGGGCAGTGGTGGCCTAGCGGTTAAGGAAGCCTAATCAGAAGGTTGCTGGTTCGAATCCCAATCCACCAAGGTGCCACATCCCCACGCACTGCTTCCCGGACGCCTGTCATGGCTGCCCACTGCTCACTCAGGGTGATGGGTTAAATGCAGAGGACAAATTTCACTGTGTGCACTGTGTACTGTGCTGCTGTGTATCACATGTGACAACCACTTCACTTAAAATGGTAGTACGTGGGATTTGAACCTGGGACTTCTGGTTCATAGGCGAGTGCTTTACCTGCTAGACTACTAGCACCCTTTACCAGACTCACTGGTAAACACCCACAAACAAGAGATATGTGAAAATACGAAAGATATGACTATTATGCTTCCCTTTAAAATTATTTGCCAGCACAGACTCGCCCAAGGTACAATAATTCCTACATAAATAGCAAACAAAGCAACAATCTTATAAAGATTAATGAGCACAAGGGTTCACAGATCTCCAGAACAGTTTATTAGTGGCCACGTTTTGAAGTTTTAGTTTTAATGTAAGAATTTACCTTGAACAAAACAAGTAGCAAAATTATAAATCAAAAGAACTGAACAGACGTCCAAGCATGATTTCAAATTTCACACATTTTTGCAAACTGCCAAAAGGAGAGTTTAATGCAAATCAAGCTTTATTTTAAATAGTAGTTGATAGCCCTTTGATAGACAAATAATCCCTATGCGGAGGTGGGATGATTTAAGAGTTTCTTAGTTCATGAAGGTCACCTTAAACCTACGACAGCAAATATAGTGTCACATGAAGACATCGTTGACTATTCAAACAGCTAAAGTAAACATCAGTACACAGAGAGATGTGCAAAACAGTCAGAAAATTATTTCATTTGGCCTCAGCACATTTGAGGAAGGAACAGGGCTTGGGGGTTTCAATGACAAATCAGGCCTTTCCTTGAATTTTACAGTCCAGGATAAGACAAAGATGAGATAAAGTATATTTAGAGGAACAACACTGTGCAGAAATAACCATGAAATAGAGTAAATGGTGACAAAATCCTGTATGCTTAAATAACATTCAAATAAAACTGAATTAGCTTTTAATTCCACAAACATATTTAGGGGAGTGAAAAAAACATAACTATAAAAACATTTCTTAATATACTGTTTTATTCATCCAAAAAAAATACTATTAAATAATAATCATCCAGTTACCCCTGCAGGATAGAGACCACGCCAGAGAAGAACCCCCCCCAAAAGTATGCTTGTAACAAATCATTAAATTCTTACTGTATATAGTAAATCACTCTCTTTAACAGCCAAAATATTAACACCTCATAAAACAGGCTCTCTTTTATCATAAAACAGGCTCGCTGTTCCAGGGTCAGATTGCGACGGTGTGGGCATGCTTCTTGCACAGAGGTTTGTCCTTTTTGGAGAAGAAGGTCTGACCTTCCAGACTGGTGCTGCAAACCTGAATGAATGAAGTCATGTATAAGACAGATATAAAAATAATTTCATTATTGATCATTTAGAGGTCCTCAGAATAACCTGTCCTAACAATAACCTACCGCACACACAAAACAGGTGTCATGCCAGGTGAACCCAAGGGCCTCCAGGAACTTGTCCCCAGCTTCAATGGGAAAATCGCAACCATGGCAACTGGTTCCAAAGAGGTTATAATAATCTGAGGGGTGAAAAAACAAAGGACGACAATGTCCACTGATTTGCACTGAGGTAAGATGGTTGTTAAGAAGAGCAGAGTGCCATGTGCTCACACCTTTCTCACAGTAAGGCCGGCCGTCCTCCATGTGGAACGTGTTGTTCCGTATTGGCTGCTGACAGGCAGTGCACACAAAACAGTAGCTGTGCCATGTCTGCTTGAGTGCGTTGATCACTTCCTGTCATCATCAAAAAAAAAAAAAAACACAGCACGTCACAAAAACAATGTCACAGCATGACGCACATGCAGTATAAGGTAGGTTTTAAGCTCACGCCTTTAACAACAACAGACGCCTCTCAGGCACCTTTTAATCTCCAGTGGCACAAAGTACCCACAGACGCTTCAAGCCCAGAGAGGCATCCTGGCAGCAGAGTTATGAAGAAACAGAAAGGAGAATATAAACAGAGATCAGAAGAGCAGAAAGCGCAATAGGAACAGAGGAACACTGAGGACTTCAGAGCTGGAAGTAGGAAATGAGAACCTCTCATGATTTTAATGACAATCACAAAAGCACCAAACTTACCCCCAGGACCTTTTGCTGACAGTGACAGCAGACTGGGGCGAAGAAGGCCTCGTAGCAGTGCTCACAATACACACTACCTCGCTCCTCCACAAAGCCCACACTTGCCAGAGATGTGCGGCAGCGAGCACAGTTAAACTCCTCGGGGTGCCACGACTTCCCCATGGCCACCAAGAACGGGCCCCTGCAATTGATGATAGGTAAATATTTAAGTATCAGTAAAACAAAAAGTTAAATGAGAGTTCATCTTGATACTAAATACTATAAGGAGAAACATACGTACACACACAAACACATCGAAATTTTTAACTGGACAAGAGTAGATATCATGATGATACTCTCATCCAGCCTCTAATCAGAAGTACTAGAACCTGCTGTAGTCTGACCAAGAGGAAAACAACAAGGATGCCAGAGGTTATCTTACACAGAGAACAGGAGACGTTACGCCCAAGAGCCATAGACTCCTTCCTCACAGCAAACTACTGTGTTGTGTAACTGTACACGACACCACCGCCAATTGGAACCCTTTGCGTGAGAGATTAGAACCCTGGTCAAGGCTACCAAACTATAGCTGCCCAGAGAGCAGCCTGAAATTACAGGGTTCTGAGGGCACAGTGGTGTTGGCACACAGAATTAATCAGATATTATTGCCTCTCACATTAAACCGTTTTCCACCAGGGCCATAGCACTAGGCCAAAATTGCCAAATTATTCTGATCATTTCACACGAGCTGCTGCAGGAACAGACACGGCTCAGTTCTGCTCAAAGTTTCATGATGTTAAGATCACTCCAGACAAGATGTTCAAGATGAACATCAGCACTCATTCAGAGCAAGCTTGCTTAGGTTTTGGATATTTATAGAATTGAGGGATGAAGTTTAGATTTAGATTCTGTGAAGCTGATAAAACTTTTGCTCGGTATATTCATATGTTACTAGTGCTTCTCTCTTTCCAGTTTCATTCGAAACAATTAAAACAAAAATAAATAAATAATAAAATAAATAATAAAATAGATAAAAAAAATTTAATATTTCTCAGCATTATTTTAACCATGTACAATACACAAACAATGTGTAAATAAATAAAATTAATAGTCAGCATGTTTAATGAAGTAATAATGATTAAACTAATGATATAATCCTATTCAGAACAAGACAGTTAGCACTCAGACTGACTGATGATGAAAATGACATGATTTTAGATCAGTACTAAGCTGTGTAGGGTGATTTTCTGACCTGATGATAGCATTGCAGTGTCCACACATGGGCGTACGGGTTCCGGCTGGCATGTGCTCTGCCCTCTGCACTAGTGAATCCTGATCTTTTGGGTGGGGCTGAGGTGCTGGCCGTTCCAGAGCCTTTGGCAATCCACCAGTCACACGACCAACTGAGGGCTGCCCACCCAGTTTAGGGCCACCTGTGGAAAAAGGAGAAGTGCCTCACTGTCAGACATAAAAACAGCATTTAAAAACAGCAGATAATGAACCATTGGGCAAGAGTGGAGTTAATGGTGGCAAACTGAACAAGAGGAAACTTTCAGTCCAGAACAGTCTCAAACCCCCAAGTCAGCATCTCTACCCTAAAATGACTAGAGGGGACACCTGTCAAAAAAGCCACCCTGCTTTGAGACTCAGAATGGAACAGGGTCCCCAACTGAAAAGCAACAGTGGTCAGAGGCCATGTTACTCCAGAAGCAAGTGAAATATGAGAAGAAAGAAGAATTTAATAGAGTTTTAGTGCAAACCTCCTGCCAATTTAAAGGTAAAAGATCTGAATAAACAAGGCAGCCTGAAGGCTGCAACAGAGGCGCACTGGGCCCAGAGATGTGATGCCCCGGCTGAATCCAAAATCAACAGACCGAGAGTAGACCTGTCAGTGACTCACATGCAAGAGAAATGCATACTAAGAAAATGTAAAAACTCTGATAAACTACTAGAGAGAACGGAATGGGACAGCAACTTTCAACACCACAATCCCCCTATGACTAAAAAGTCTGTGTGGGTGAAAGTCATGACAGATACAGAGGACTACAAGTAGCATTATAAGATATTTCACCGCAATTCTAGTTGTAATGATATTTTTGGTATATTAAGACACATCATTTTATTCATCCATTCAACTCCAACCATGCATTGATCATACAACTATTTTTTTGGACAGTTCTGTATTTCTAATCATTTGACATTGTACAAATATTAAATCATGGTGGTACCTGGAAATTGATTATTATTAATATCTACACGCATGTAGATCAACAACATATAGTCTGGAGATAAAATGGAATGCTGTGTTTGTTAACCCAAGTCTGTCACTAACAGCTTCATTCATTATTCGAAACCTTTTTCAATTATTTTAGTACAACTGAAAACAATTGCATGGATTAAAAAAGCAATAATATCGGTCAAGTCACACTATCTAGTGCTTCAGCCATTTTGGAATTGACTAGCTAATTATTTAAAACAGTTAATGATTATTATTCTTTTTGCAATTTTTTTTTATTTGGTATGGACTACATTTATTCATGCTGTGCAATATGAGCAATCAAGCAGCGAGGAATATCAAGGACAACACTAATATTAACAGATGTTTTTGTTCTGTGCACCACAATTTATTAAATAAGCCCTAAACTCCTTGGCCAGACAGGGTTAAAGCTGGACAGTGTGATGTCCTGTTTTTGACCTATTAGCTGCTCATTGTGGGTCTGGAATTACACTACCAGGCAAGCCAAAATTAAAACAAACTTCAACAATCCCCACTTCTTACTGTCTTAGTCTGTGAACCACTGTCATACAGAACAGAAATCAGAGACTCAGGAGACATGGCGGATCCACTGCACAATCCCCTTTGACTAGAGGCTGACTGGGCAGTGTTTCATATGTCACATTAAATTACTTTTAGTTGTAAGAGCTGTACAATGCTGTCACCTATAGGACGCTGCTGGAACAAGTCGGAGAGAATCCAGTTTGTTTTTTCACATTACAGTCGGCCCACCAAAGGCACTGGTGCCACTTTTACAGATTCAGGAACAGCCTCAGATCATTTTCCCCATGTTCGTATTCTCTAAACGATACACTATAACATCTATTTGCATTGTCATAGCAGTCTAGGAATCATTTATGGGTGAATGTGCACAAATATTATACCAATTTATACAAGGAACTTGTAGATTTTTCCAAAGGGGGTCCTGGAAACTAAACCCAGTAACTATTCTACTGTACTGTTACATTTACATTTACAGCATTTACTGTTAATATGGCATTCCCTCTGTAATGCCTGAACTGACTGGCACTTACCTGCTGGATTAACTACTGGCCTGGTTTTTGCCAAAGCTGGGGGGACACCATTGGTGTTTTGAGGTCCTGAGATTTTGGTCATGGACCTTGTTGCAGATGTGGTGTGAGATTTGGGTTGGGCCACCTCTACAGCCTCACTGAGGAAAAGAAAAGAAGAGGTTCTTAATTCAACCTAAAGTAACAATAAATGAATGATTCTAATTGGCAGCATAGTCAGCTCAGAGGCAAATTGTGATGGATCAAACTCTGCACACAGAGACTGATGCTTAACAGATGCTATACTGCATAAAAATCGCAAAACACTTCTCCCTGTTCTAGTCTCCGGGAGTCCACAAATTGGTTTACCAGTTGGTTTTTCAATCCAATACAACATCTGTTAAGAATAATCCTCAACCTGTGTAATGTTCTGAGACTGTTCTTTCACCATATTGACCACTACGTATTTTTAGGCACCTGTCCAAACAACCATCTTGACACAGAGTTAAGGACACTGCGCAGACTACTCCCCTTAAGCTTATTTGCTTATTTGAGGGACAAACAAAAGCAGACTGTCTATGTGATTGTAGCAAAGAGTCTACATTTATCATGAAAATCAAGGTCCTCTCATAACCCAAAGAAATGATGGGAAGAAGATTCCGGTGAGAATGATATCAGGATGAAATGATGAAACATAATAGACTAAGCTTGGGAGCGAAACCTATCCTGAACTTTTCTGAAGAGTTGGGTGATAAAATAGAAATAGTAGTGATATTAAGATATTATTACCAAGGTGAACTTTTGAACATTTGCATCTAAGTGTTTCTAAACCTTTAAAACAGTTTACACACTCTATGGCCCTTCAGAAAGGGTTTAGCTCCTTTACACCACATGGTGAAGCTAATGAGCTCTGTCCCCATCAGGAGAGGCATTGAGACATTCGCATCACAAAGCACACCATGACTCAGTATAATGACTCTTGTTTATGCCAGTCCTCAAATGCCTGATCACTTTTACTTCACTGCTTTCATAACCGTACCCATTTCGTAACCAAGATGACGTCAAGAGTTTCTAGTGGTAAAATAGATGACCTCACCTATGTGTGGTAATCATAATCCAGATATTTGAGACTCTAAAGACAAAGGTCAGCATGTCAGTTGGGGTTAGGTTGTAAAGTAATTCAGAATGACAAACTAGTATATCTGCCAAAATATCTGTTCAGATTGGTGTAGAAGATAGTACAGATACAGTAACTATCATTAGTGTAAGTTTTACCATTTCCCTAATAGAAGTACTGTTTCAAAAATTGTAAAAATGTATACATGTACTCTGATGATCAACCAATTAAGTTTAAAGTGGATTCATATTGAAATGCTAGTTGTATGACCCTGTTATCTGTATTAAAAGTAATTTTTTATAAAGCAAGTAACATTGCTAATCACTTATTGGCACCTACTGGAAGCGATATAATAATTACTATTTTAATTAGATTATATCATTATAATTAGGGATTAGATGATTACATATGGGCAAGTAGCATGAAAGCAAAGTGATATTGTGGTTTGTTAATACTTTGTAAGAGTGGAATGGTGAATCCAGACATATGGCCTAATATACAGTTACAATGAAATGACGCATAGGAGTAGGAAGAAAACTTTCCACCAATCACCTTTTGGTTCCAATCCACAGGAAATGAGGGTTTTTTCCAAATTCTTATCCACAAAATCAGTGAGTTCATGTGAAAGAAATAACCCACACTTTACTATCAGCTCCGTGATCCGTATTTCCATCTGGAAGACTGCACATCTGCCTAATTTCCAATCCCAAACATAAACAAGCTTCACGGTGTCATGAAGAGAGCGGTGGTATTTTTTTGGAAACATTCCATCAGCCATAATCTCCATTAATTGCCCCCATATTCCTTTCCAACAGTGTACACATCTCAAGTTAACAGGGATATGAAGAGTGGAGTGGAAAAACAGATCTCCCTCTGTGCAGGTGGGGTTAAGCTCCACGACCTTCGCCAGGTCTGCTGGGGTTTCTCCATGCAGACTCAACACTCATCACCAGACCACAATACTGCAGCTCTGTTAAACCCACAGCACAGCAAACAGGGTGAAGAGTTGAAAACCCTCATTATCCACATAGCAACAATAACACAAATCATACTGTTCCCAGAACCACATCCCATCCAGACAGACCACCTCAACCTACTTTTTTGCTGGGCCGCTCTCTTGATTTTGATCTGGGGAGACAAAAAAATGAGACTATTAACATGCATCAACATAAATACATACAGTCCACACAGGTTTTAAAAGCACTTATTCGACACCCGAGTCAAAACCGACGCTACATGGTTGTATAAAGCGGCAGGATACATTTTCAATCACTTGTCCTACATTTACATTTAAGGCATTTATCAGACGCTCTTATCCAGAGCGACTTACAATCAGTAGTGACAGGGACAGTCCCCCTGGAGCAACTCAGGGTTAAGTGTCTTGCTCAGGGACACAATGGTAGTAAGTGGGATTTGAACCTGTGACTCTGTAGTCTTCTGGTTCATAGGCAAGTGTGTTACCCACTAGGCTACTACCATCCTGCTGTCCTACATTGACCATGCAGCTTTCACCGAAGGTCACAATAGCACCACTTTCCTGTGCTTTGGTTATGTTGTAAGAATTTAACGCCATCCCTATGTGGATGCACAGAAACCAGTAACACCAGCAGTAAAAACACACATCACACGACAACACAATGTTGGTGTGAGTCTCCATCACCCACTACCAGTTCAAGGAGATACAACAACATTAGAGTAAACAACTAGGTAGTGTTGCAGTAATAATTGAGTAAAAGGTGGACTAAGTTGGAGGAATAAAAACAGACCATTCTCTGTGCCAGTCATCTGAGCCAGCATGCGGAAAGATCTGGATTGGCCAGTGCCTGATCGAGGATGCCAGTCCTCTGTGTCGTCCACTAGACGCTTCTTACTGGAGTCACTGAATGAGCTGTGGGTCACCTCCACACCTGTGTGGGCTTGCGGCTTCTGGGCTGTCCTGGATCAGTTAAATAGCAAGGACTCAGTCATTTTTGTTTCCTGTCACATTCACAGTCATCAGCTACAACATCAAAACATACATACAATAGAAAAGCAAATGTCACACAGTCTATTATGGCTGTCGGTGGTAAACACACACACAGACCAATATTTGTAGAAGACCTAAAGAAAATTCAAAACACATGACATATAAATATCTGAGTCACCATAAGTACCACTGGGACACATAATGAGATAATAACATGATTTGATGAGACAAAAACATGCTGAATGTACATAAGTCACTCACTTTCTATAATGGCTTAATCAGCATGACGTTTGCAGGTAGGTCGCACAAACCATTACCCTACATATTCACACCTTCATCCAAATTATAGTTGCTAATTCATCTAATGTGCATGCATGTGCATAATGGGCACCACCAACATTGGGAGAACATGCAAGTTCCACACAAACCAGGACTTTGCTCCTTTGCTGAGATAATCCATCCCACCTCACAGGTGTGGCACATCAGTATAAAAATAGCCTCAGTTCTGAATATGTTTGTGTATGCTGAAGAATAAACAGAAGCGTTTCTATGTACTGATACTTTTTCTCTCATTCAAACAAGCAGGATCCAAATCACGTGACACACACACATACATGCAATGTCTGAGCATTCATCTTACTCATCTTACAGAACTTTGTACGCATGACCTGACACCTGCTGCATGGTCATGCCACAGTCATGCGAGTGTGAATGAGTGAGATTTACAGCGGCCAACTCCCATTAGTGTGATCCTAATCTGTCACACAAGCAGTGAAAACACCACATTGTGCCACATTGAGAGAGAAAAACGCAGTAGCACTATTAACCAACAGAGGGCAACATACAATAACAGCACACACTGAACATAGCAACGTCACTAAATTGAAAAAATGTTCCTCTTTCAGAAACTGATAAGAAAAACTACCCCATGAAAGAGAGCAAGATAAAGGTCAAAAAAAGAAAAAAAAAAAAACAACTCTGTACGAAGTCTATCCGTTTTTGCCCCTAGGCCAGCTTCTGTTTCTCTAAGCATCCACAACCATAAAAACTCTACATGTTAATTAAAAGTTCTCTCACACACACACAACTGACACTAACAGAAGCTCCTCATACAATGAAGTTACGCTGATGTCCCTGAGGGAAGCACTGAGCTACACACAACACCAAAGTAGCTCTGATGCTCACAGACTTTAAATCAGCTTCTTTAAAACCATGAACATGTGACCGTAATCATGTAAATATGGGGGTTAATTACAGCTTTATCATCACTCAATCATCTGTCTACCCTTGCAACTTTTAGGAAGTGAGTTGAAAGCAAAAAAACTAAAATCTACAAACATTAACAGCTGCCGACAGCCACGACACCGAGTAGGACTACGTGGTTATGGGAAGTTGAGTTAGTGATTGAATGTATGTTTTTGTTAAAGTGAATGCATGTCTTACCCATTGCTCTTCTCCACTACTGTGTTACCTTCCAACAGTCCCCTCTGCTGGCCCATTGCAACCTCACAGGCATTTTGGGTGGAGTAGAGGTTGATGGGGGTGTTGTATACTGATGGCTGTGGCACGGTGGGAGCTGATGAGGGAGAAGCAGTCATCCTAGCAGGTTTGGAGGTACCGGAGGAGAATGCAGAGTTGACAGTGCTTGCTTTAGGTGGCTCAGAACGAGGAGGCGCCAGTTGGGCTGCGGGTGCTGCAGGCTTCAGTTGAGGTGTTGGCTGGGAGATGCTGGCTGGAGTGAAGGCTGAGGATGCTGAGGGGATGGAGGCCACTTTGGGTACCGAAACTGGGGTACTTATGCTCCCCACAGGACTTCCCCCTCCAAAAGGCCGTGCAGTCTTGTTGTAGGCCATACTGGGTCCACCTGGGGGGGCAGTGTGGGGCTGGATGATGGGCACAGGCTTTATGATCTCCTGAGCCTGATCCTGAATGGTAAAGGGCATAGACTGCTCAAAACAGCACACATCACACACAGTTACACACATTACCTCCTACACACAGAGAAAGACACAGTTCAGATAAGGGTATTAAGTTTCATGTAAACACAACACACATATAATTTAAATGAAAACTGAATCTGAGCACAATCAGTACAAATACAGAAAAACTAAATCACATCCCTGGTGTCATGTCAACTCTCAGTGAAGGAGCATTACAATTCATTCAAACAATTCAACCAGTTCTTCGTTTTGTATGTATTTCTGCCACCCTTACCTTTGGAGCTGTATCAACTTTTAAATAACTGGATACCCTATAAAGGAGAGAAAAATAAAGGATGAATACCTTATACTCAGTTCAATTAGGGCCAGACATTAGATTCAGTAAACAACAACTGTTTATGTTAACATTCATGGCATTTATTAGACACCCTTATCCAATCAGTAGTTACAGGGATATTTCCCAGGAGCAATTCAGGGTGAAGTGTCTTGCTCAGGATCTGAACTCGAGTCTTCTGGTTCATAGACGAGTGCGTTAACACTAGGTTACAACCACCCATATTGTGATATGGTGATACTATTGTGATACTACCACCCATAAGAGGTGATACACAACTAATTGCTCAACCACAGACACATGAATCACAAACAAAACCGCCCTTTCAGTTTCCTGTTTGGCACAATGCACTTCTTTTTCCAAATAAATGCATGTGACTCAGCATGATTGGTTCAGGAACGTGTCATGCTCCATATTACTGTGTCACAGGCAGTTAGGAAGACAGGAACAAACACACAGTGTGTGGAGCAGTTTATGGGTTGTGTCCTCAGTGCAGGAGAACCCTTGCACAAGTGAACTGAGCTGAACAGAGTACATTCCTACAATGAGTCACTGTGTAGACTGCAGTTCCAAGCACACCAGGGAAACATGACTTTGCTGTATGTGGCCCCACAACTCTGGTCAGTAAATTAGAATGGCGTTCCAGAACACCACCTCCAGCTTTGTCTGTGAACAGGCTTTCAACATCAGTATTGACATTCAACACCCTCAAGGACTCTTTATTGCATCTATAAACACTACAAAAACAAGGGAAATGTTCCACCGAAAACCTAATAGCCCAGCAAGAAGACGCCAAGGCCCTGTTGAAGATGTCCATAGAGAAGCATATTAAACTATCAATAGGAAGTCAAATGTTGGAGGTGTTCTTGAGACCTCAAGGCAAAGTGGAGCATGACAGAGCTTCTGAAATACCAAATTTTACAAATAGTCCAGAAAGTCTACCACGCCATTTATTCTGGAGGTGTACTGCTGTACTCACACACATGCCCGCAGAGCCATAAATAAGCAGATGCTTCATAATGTGCCCCCCCGCCCAGATTTTATGAATGTCTCAGTGGATGGCAGTCTGTGTAATTAAGGTCATATGAGAACCTGGGCTGGAAGAGCCTTTGGGCTTGTACCTGTTTTTCTTTAATCGAAAACACATCCACAGTATAAATGTCAGAATTCTCATCATCTGAGTTCAAGAGTCCAGTTTCCCTGCTCATGATGAAGAAGTCCATTAAAAACAAAAGAACCAAACCAGAAGTGCACCAGACATGATTGCACACTGGTGTGGTATTGAATTCTGCATAACAGTGGCAAACATCTCTTTGCATACATGTAACACACAGCTCATTCACCACCTCACCTCTACTGAGAACTTGTCCACATGTCTGAGGGACACCAAGACACAGTAAAATAATCTGTCGGCAGATGGAGAGCCACAGTAAAGCAGCTAATAAACCAAACACAAATGTACACAATCAAATACAGCGGCTATTTCATACCAGACGTTTGGGAGGGGTAAGAAAGAAGCAAGTCTAGAATTAGAGACAAGATATCTCGAGTCAGTGGTGGGGGCAGTGGTGGCCTAGCGGTTAAGGATGTGGCCCCGTAGTCAGAAGGTTGCCAGTTCGAATCCCGATCCGCCAAGGTTCCACTGAGGTGCCACTGAGCAAAGCACCGTCCCCACACACTGCTCCCCGGGCGCCTGTCATGGCTGCCCACTGCTCACTCAGGGTGATGGGTTAAATGCAGAGGACAAATTTCACTGTGTGCACCGTGTGCTGTGCATCACATGTGGCAATCACTTTCACTTTAGAGTCCAGCAGATGACAGTGTGTGTGCTGCATAATACAGCAGACGGAATCCCCTGATTCCATACCACACACCACATGCTGAGATAATGCTCTGCATTTTCATCAGTCTGTGGAGAAAGTCAGACTGCATGCGTGTGAAAGGCGTGGGGCAAGATTTGTCTGGCATGCTCTCTAGAGTTTGACTGCTCTACTATGGCATCACAACAATTTTGAGTGCGCGCACATGCCTCTCCTGTGAAAGCACAGATTCACATTTGTTTTCACTTCACATCGGTGAACTTCATGACCATTTTTTTTATTGGTCGTATTTACATTGGAATTTACACTGTCCCACATCATTCCACAAAGTTCCACAAATGGTCTGTTTGCATCGTCAACCTATTTGTTTCACAGAAGATTAAAATAAATAAATTAAAAAAGTCGAAACATGCCTGTTTAAAATGTCATTATTTCAGAAATGTTGTTCATAAACGGAAAATGCAGATGTGCTTCTAGGTTCTCAAAAATGCAGCTTTTCAAAATGATTTGTGTTTCATGATTAACTGTTATTTATCTAGATTTTGTTTTGAGAGCTCGGTCCTTTTGACCAGTTCACCCAGGCCTACGTAAAACAGCTTTATTTCCAGACATTGTGAAAGCAACATTGACAAACTGAGGACCTGTGGCACAAACTGAAACTATCTGCTCATATCCACATCTAAACCGAGCTAAACTGGAACGACTCATTGTACAACAGATACTTTTTTATTTTTAACTATTTTATAAAAAAATTACCATCACCTTCATCTCAAATGATGATGTTTCCAGCCACAGTGGCAGCTCTTCACAACTGGAAGTTTAGAGTGTGAAAATTAAATGTGTGACGCAATACCAAACCTCAGGCGCCATCCTGAAGCAGAGCCACAGAACGCTTCGTGGAAACCAACCACAAGAAAATCTGTGCAGGAAACAGTGCAGCCCCAAGTGCTGATTAAAACACTCCTGATCAGAGGAGGCCAGTTGTGGAGGGTTGGGTTTGGTTGTCGGGAGTTTTGATGAAGGGAGCACTCCCTAAAGCACGTTTTATGCTGCCAGATCAGAATTCTTCACGCTTCCACTCAGTCAAGCGCCAACACTGAATGCCTTCTCGTCAAGACATGCTGTACTAGCACATAAATTTCTTCTTTTGCAGCCACCTCCACACCTGAGGCAGGTAGCATGAACAAGGCAAGCAGTCATTACCTGAGCCAGGTGTGCACAGGGCTATAACAGATTTTAAAATGCGGACCTGCCGGTCTGTGTGTTTCAAGGCCACTATGCTGAAAAATAATAAAGCATGTGAGGGATTGGAATAGCGTTACGGACACAAGGATTGTACAAGTATTCATTTGGTATTACTGTATAACCTTCAGGGTGAGTGCAAACCCCACTGCCTCTAACATTCTTTTCATACTGTAGCTCAAGACCAAAGAAATTGAAATTGCATTATTATTAGTTTTCACTCTAAATAATAATGCAAATTAGGGCATGTGATATTTAAAGAGAAATGAATGACATCATTCTATAATTTAAAATCATTAGAGCTGTGTATTCTGTGTATTCACCACATGTTCGAAAATGTCTGTTAGTTCCAAACACCTGGACTGAAAAGAGGAACTCCCAGCAACAGACAGGTTAGAGAGCATATAAAATCCTTCCGCCAGACTGTGAGTGGCAAAGACCTTTACAGCACTTCATAGCAGCTCAGTGCAGGACTGTTCTGGGCTGTTTGAAGTGTTTGGTTAACACAGTTTGGGGAAAAGACCCCAAAGCAGCACTGCACTTTTGTCTTTGCACAAAGTTATCTTAAAAAGTAAAGTGGGATACTGCTGGAATCGGAGACATTTCTTTAGCAGGGCAGACCAGACCTTGATGAGTTTTGCAGACCAGCAAAACCGAACACTGTCTCCACATGAAAAATGAAACAAAAACAAGTCTAAAAGATTTATTTCAACATTCACTAAGAAGATGTGAAATTTAAGACATTGTGCAAAGCATATCCTAATCTATCTTCACCACTAGCCATCCAAATTTTTTGGTTTCTGAGGTTAACCATATCCCCTCACATTCAGAGAATAAAACGGCCCCAGTAAACTAAGACATGAAGAAACAGAAGTCATGCTCGTAAGGTTGACACAAGCATGATTGGAAAAGAAAAAAAGTATTTCTAACAGTAACATTTAATGACCAAAACTAAGAACATCTGATGCTACGTCACTGATGCTAGGTCACATTTTCAAATGACTTGATCTATAGTCACTTTACTACACGTCATTACTATATATTATTTATTACTTTGTTAGGTTGTTCTTTTAGATTATATTTATATTTGCACTATTACTACTGTTCTTATTTTCTCTCATTGATTTGAGAATGCTTTTAGAACAAAATAATTTCCTTCCCGATAAATATAGGTTTTTCTAATCGTATTACCATAATCTAGTCCTATCACATTCAGATGTACAACTGGTAAATCGCTTATAAAGAACACACCAAATAAGTACTGCCTTCTGCTTTAAATGCTATTTACTGAATCTTATCTCCAAGGTCACGCACCAGTGAGGCGTCTGTGCAGACTGAGCAGATGTGACATTGTGTTCAGTTAAACTATTAATTAAATGTCATCCCATTCATCATCATCCCATTCCTGAAGTGCTATGATTTCCCTCTACGCCTCTGATGGGTTCTTACCTCTGCAGGGTGAGGTTCAGGCTGCCGGTGCAAGCTTTAATCTTGTTTTGGGCCTCCAGGTGGGTCATGCCCTCTGTAGAGATGCCGTCAATAGACAGCACCTTGTCTCCCACACCGACGTTGGCTTTGGCCGCCTTGCCGCCATCTGTCAACTAACAAAGGAAACAGAATCATTAGAGCAGACTGTCAGCTAAGCATTATGGCAGCTGCGAACACAGAATCTGTCACTCATTACCTGAGCCTCTGCAAAACTAACGCTGGAGATGAAATCATCAGATGATGGACAGAGCTCAGTAAGAAATTCTCACATATAATTTTAGGGTCACTAAGACCCCAAATTTAAACACCAAATGAGCATTTCAGTTTTAACACACATTCGCTCACATGGGTGACTAAAGGTGTCTTTAGATGGACAAACACATTACTGAAAGGGAAGTACAGAGAAAAATGAGCCATTCCGACCTCTTCAGAGTGTTCTCAAGGAACAGGCCTCAGCACATCAATCACTTTATCGGTCCTCTCATGTCAGACAGGGCAGTGTGCAACATATCCCCAAAGCTAATGATTAAAGAAGTAGCCATGGACTTCTCTTTAAACAGTGAATTGAGACACTCAGCAAACTCCACATTCCACAAATGACATGAGTCCACACGCCTTGAGTCTACAGACACCAATTGTCAACAACAGACCAGCAGGTACAGACAGGTCCAGTAGCGTCTAGTATCTGTGCCAGAAAAGCTACGCAAAATCTGTAAACTAGAACTATAAATTGTGTGTGCAGTGAAATTAAATCAGTGTTCACAAGGGTCCTTGACTGCTTTATCAGATTTTCTTCAGGAGCTGGTGAGATGACATGATTGCTAGTTTGCTGGATTTAACATTCAGACCTGAATTATGTTGATAAAGGTGAACCAGCAGTCCTGACAATGATGAAGGTTGTGCTAGGCGGACACTATAGGTGGATATGGATTGCTGGATTTCATTGATTGAAGTCTGTAGGCTGAAAAAATGACTGAAATCAAACCCTGTGGCTGAGTTACCAGACTCTCACAATGTCTTGCATTCAATGGGATTATTAAACTTCCTGGTTGATTTCACAGGAGATAAGGAACATGGCCCACAAGTTGATTGAATCTTACCAGGAATGATGAAGCACTGCAGACTATGGCAGTGGATATTGTTTATGAGATAATGATAATGAGATAATGAAAACACTGACCAGGCCATCCTGTTCCAAGAGCAGGAATGCAAGGTTTTAGACAAGCTCTAGACCACCATAGACTGAATTTAGACATATAATTCGTCATTAATCCCCAAATCATCTTTATCTACTCCTAAAATATGTTATGAACACCAACATCGATCACTCACTTTGCATAACTCAGGGTTGCGCCTGCTGGAGTCCATCCCAGGACACTGGGTCTAGAGCAGGGACTTGCCCGGGCCACCGCAGGACGTACACACACATACACACCATATGCTCACACCAACAGACAATTAAGTGTCATCAATTCACCTAGCATGCACGCCTCTGGACGTGAAGAAACCGGAGAGCCTGGAGTCAACACGCAAACATGCAAACTCTGCACATGCAACGTTCTGAGCAGTTTCGAACTTTGTAGATGTATATAGGTGTAAACAATATATTCCTGATGAAGAAAATGTAAAAGGGTGTTTAAAACACCAGAAGCCACATTAACAGGTTTTGTTGCCTCCTGTGTAAAACGACGTGCAGTAGGAATAATAGTTGGAACACAGGCATATTTCTTTTCCTGCATGTAAAAATAAATTACCCATAACAAACATGATCCAACAGGCGTGCTGATCGCTGGCACAGAGTGCCTTCTGCTGCAATGTTCCCATCAGGCCGTGCCCGGACAGGAAGTGCACTGACGCAACCATGACAACCGCATGAGATGGCTCCAGGTGCGGCTGGGTGAAATGACAACTGCCTTGCTCAGTGCCTCCTTACAGAGGTCTTCAAATCAGCCCTTAATTTAACATGTGATTTACGTACAGAACACGTTTCTTTTTCCTTTACAAAAGGCTTCTCTACTAACTTAGCTTCCAGTTTTTTCCTCGTAGACATTACTAAACATCAGCTGCACACAGCAGGCTATGGCGCAGTTGTGAACATTCTATTCAGACTTTTGGAAGGGCTTTGGCAGTAGCTGCTGAATAGAGTTAGACCACACAAAACGACTCCTTCAAGTAGGGAGGCCTTTGCTGTTGATGCCTGTGCCCACACACACATGCCAACCAACATGGACACTATTCATTTAAATCAAAGTTAGGGGCTCCTGAGCATCAACTGAGGAGCTTGAGATGTTCACTATGAACGGACACTATGGGGTAGGTTAAATCAGATGAGGCGGCCTGTCAATCCTGTGAAGGAACAGAGGGATTACACACTCCTGAGTCACTGGTACTGCCAACCCACTTGTGAGTCATCCATGTCAGGCTAAGTACTAAAACAGAAGACCTGGCCTCAAAGTGACCACAGAGGCTTTTCATCTGGTGAAAAGGGGGAAATCTAGGGGCCAGGTTTTGCCCAGAGCATCAGACAGCACACGGTCAACAGAGGGTTACTCTTTTGAAAGAGTAAAAAGAAAAAAGGAAAAACACGATCACACCCCAGGGCCCATGGGAAGACCTTTATGCCTTTACGTACTTTATGTTAGCTGAAACCATAAAAACAGATGACAAACAACCACCGCTCAAAGCAGTATGCAAGACATGTCACAAACTGGACTAAAATGGGCTAAGCAAAAGAAAGCAAGGGGTAGTTAGTTAGGGGTAGTAACCCAAGACTGGTAGCATAGAAATATGCTAGGTAATATTTGCAGAGAGCAGAAATCTAAAAAAACAGATATTTTTTGGGGCTCAACTGAAATTATGAGCAAGTCTCACCCTTTCAGAAATGTAGTCAATTAGCCAATCAGGACACAGAACACCCCTAATTATGCTATTTAAAACAAAGGAGGCATTGCTAAGATTGTATATTCTGTAAATGCAGTTATTATGACATATTATAAAGGCAACACAAATCATTTCACTGAACATTTTCACTGAATCAAGCACCCAGACCACCTCCAGAGTCCAATGAAGAGACCACCAGATGAATCCTAGTCTCTAGCAACGAGACAACTCAGCATGAAATGTACCAGAGTGTCAATACAGCCACCACCAAGGCTAAAGCCTCAGGGATCTCCAAATTAACCAGTAGAATTATAACGGACATTCAATGTACACCATGACACTAGACTAAAACTTACTCTGCGCTGTCCAGTACCTTCACACATGGACAGATGTCCATGTACTTTGGACGTTTCTACCACTACACACAGTGGACAAATCATCACCAACCCTGCACTGACACCATTTGCAAGCTCATTCTACCCTGGAAGGGCGTCCCTCTCTGTTTCAGTCCTTCCCAAGGTTTCTTCCTTTCTTTTTTTCTCTCTCCTAGATTTTTGTTGAGTGGAGTTTTTCCTTGAGTGCAGAGGGGTCAAGTGTGGCGGGTGTCAACTGTAGGGCCTGTCAAAGCCCATTGAGACATACTGTATGTGATTATGAGCTATACAAAAAATAAATGTTGTTGTTGTAGTTTTGATCAATAAATACAGATATCCCAGAGCTTCAGTCAACTAATGGGAAGTGACTTCCCTCATTCTTTGTCTGGCACATCCCAATCCATGAGCTGCCAAAAGAGAGCTTAGCTGGCATTCTTCTGGGAATCACATTTTTCTGAACTGAAGCCACAGGAAGCCAGTTGTGGCAAGTGCTTGTGAAACTGGTTTGACGTCATTGTCAGTGCCTTACTTATTCCTTATATGGCAATCCAGGACATAAATCCTTCCCAAATTCTCTTCTAAAAGGACAGTAAAAGGGCCCAGAGGACAATTTCCAGACACCATTCTAAATGCCTTTAAATGGCAAGGAATAATTTATGAATTATGACCATGGATTCTCCTATGTCCCAGGTACCCTGAAATCTGATGAGTTACATGGGACAGACAGCAGCCAGCTGTGCTGCAAATTCATCACTGCTCAGAGAGCAGCACATCTGAGAAAATAAACTCTCAAACATTAGAAATCCTTCATCCGACTTCGGACTAGCCTGGACGCCTAGCAGGCCTGTCTGTGTGCAAGCTGCTGGGAGGTGTGAGGTACAGTGGCCCAAAGGTGGAGTCAAGGTCCTCCAGTTCCACAGCAACACAGCACAGTACAAAACATCACAGCAACACAGACAGACAGATGTTGCTAGCAGTAAGAAGTGTGAAAGCACTCAATCTCGACACAATTCCAGATGTCAATCACAGCCTGCACCATCGGAAGTGGACCTGTAATCAGAAGGTTGCCGTTTCAAATCCCACTGAGGTGCCATCAAGCAAAGCCCCACACACTGCTCCCTGGGTGCCACTGCTCACCAAGGGTGATGGTTAAATACAGAGGACACATTTCACTGTGTGCACCGAGTGCCCTGCTGCGGTGTTTCACTTTCTGGCCAGGTCCCTGTGGCAGACGGAGGAAATGGGAGAAGGGCTTACTTCGGTGAGTAACATTCCTCCTGCCAACAGTTTCAGTTCCGCGTGAGACAGAATTCGCTCATCTTTTGGTATTTTGTATGATGTCCAACCAACTTCCTTCGTGGAGTCAGTCATTTGCTAAAGGAAGTGCACACAAAGAGAGGAAGAAAAAAAAAACAAAACACAACAGCTGCCTACTGCTCATAAAAGGTGATGTGTTAATGTGTTAATGGCAGAGGACATTTTGTTGTGTGCACCATGTATCACAATGACAAAAACAAATCACAGCCAGCCTACATTTGCTGCTCTCAGCTGTGTCCGGCCATGTGCTTTAAGAAACATGTTTGTTCCCAAGTAGGGAAATTATTTTTCAGGTCACACGACCATTGTCTGCATTAGGGAGGATACAGAGCCTTAAGGGAAGCAGCACTAATACAATTCTATTGGCAGACCTGCTTAAGATGGCACGAACAGGACCGTTACAACAGGAAAATCAGACATTTAGCAAGTCTTGTCTAGAAGAGAAGTGGGGATTTTATTGGCCTTTTGAAAGAAGCTGTTGATACATGTCCGTGATATATAACCAGCAAAAATGAAGGGTTTTTTTTTTTTTTTTTTTAACAACCAGAGGCTAATCATGTCCTCAGGGTCTGGATTTGCTGTACATTTCTTATTGCAGGAGCTCAAGAATCTGAATGTGTGAAAGTAATTTAATCTCTTCCTTAATAGGGGGTGTGTGTGTGTGTGGGTGTGTGCGCACCAGCGTGAGAGAGAGAGAAAGGGAGAGCTGCAGCTGGTCACACAGGAAGTGTGATCTCAAAGAAGAGGTGCTGGTGTGAAACGGCCCAGCCTTCATGAACCAGAATAATTCCCAGGCGTGACAGGCTGCAGGGTGCAGAGAGTGCACAGTGGATGTGGGTGGGAAAACTCACAGATGTGTGGTTGAAGAATAATGGTGTTATTATGATTACCTGCCAAGAACGTATTCTCTCAGCAACACAGACACGGTCACACAATGAAGCTGATGCATTGTTTAATAACTATTCAAAATGAATCAATATTAAATCACCACTTCAGAATTAATTCACTTGTTTATCCATATGCAGAAGGTTGTTGTTCGTATTGTTTAATTTCTACATCAGGTCTGTATTGACTATACAAGACACAAAAATGTCCTGGGAGCTAAAAAAAACAGAAAGCCAAATTCTTATATGGCACATAATAGCCTTTCTGGACCCCAGATTCAACATCAAACCATAAAGAAAAAACACATTCAGGGAATAAAAGACATCAAAAATGCATTCCAGCCAATGAAAACTGATAGACGTGCTTCTTTTTCATAAAGCATGCCATAAAACAGATTAGAAACAGATGAGTTTTTACCCCCTTTTCACATACAAACACACAGAAACAGAGACAAGAGGGTCTTGACCGATTCAAAATGCCTTTCACGGATGAAAGATAAACAATTATATTATTTTGTGAGGTTTTATGAAATTATACAGCTTAGTGAAGATGATCTAAATTCATGGAAGCTCTCATTCTAACTTCACTAAAGGAAAGAGATCAGTAAAACTGAATGAATTTAGCAGTTTCTTTTTTTTAAGGCAAAATCGAATTTATATTAAAGTTAAATAAAAAGATTTTAATTGAAGTGCTTTTATGTTGTTTCGGAGCTGGATGGCAGTAAATTAAAAGGAACTTAAATCCACTCAGAAAATCATCAGTGTGAAATCTGTCCTATGAGATGCCCCAAGATTTAAACGTTGTGGAAGGCCATTACAGCGAAAATGTTGCTCTCCATTAACAGCAGCACAGGCAAAAAAAAAAAATAAGCACACACACAAAGTTACAGCACCACAACCACAAACCATCAGCTTTTAAATCTTACAGCTGAGCAATTCGGGAATTTTTATTGCCCTTCCCGCTGTGCTGCCAATCGCCATAAATCCACGATCTCTCACACTGTTCTGAGTTAACAGACACTCCTAAAGCTACAAAGCAAAGATGATCCCAGCACAACAGATCACACACTTTCACCATTTTCAACTTAAACTTGATTTACGATATCTATCTCCCACAGGGATAACACTGCTGATGAGGTCCTCAAATACTAGTAAGCCACTTTTCCCTAAAAACTCAACAACATCAACATTAACATTAATTTACCCAGGCAAATGAATTTAAATTGACAATATGACAGGCATACTCTTTTTTTGTTTGTTTTTTTTCCCCAAATGTTCACATTATTATGGAATAAAGATGTGGTCACACACATTTATTGAGCCACTGTTTTATTGCATGGTTTAAATGTATTTAAACTTCATGAGGCATTTTATTCATAATAGTTACTTTCCTACAGAAATTGAGTGAGCTCTCCACTCAATTGGCATTGGGTTCTGTTAATTGTGAATGAGGTTGAAAGTTATGTACAAAGTACAGCGTACAGAGCATAATGAAATTCTTACTTGAAAACCCCTCCCACGTAGACAGAACATAGAACATGATACATAGAAGACAAAGTGCAACAGCAATAAATAAATCACAGAAGGCTAAGTTGCATAAAGTGAGTGTGCATACTATGTGTTGAATACTATGGCTGTTTCATAGTGGGCATAGCCACTATGAAACAGCCATGTTTCATTCAGTTTTTTCAATTATTAACAGGACAGAGAGCTGCAGTCTGCTGATGGATTTAGAATTCTCAAGAAAAGTCTCCAGTCCACCTCAACCTAACAGATCGAAGCAAACTGGATACCAACCAACTGAGGACGATGCATCTGTCTGTAATTACACAGTGACGGCTTTACAGCCCCTGGCTTCATCTCTGACAGATGCAACAGGTTTGTCTCCATAATTCTTTGTTTGGCCTTTCCTGGTGCACATTACTGTAAAAGTTTTTATTTTTTGTATTTTATGTCAAAACGTATGAACATTCCTAAATCATTTAAAATAATTATTGTTTTAATTATTGATCTTTGGATGTCCTTCAGAAAGCTATACGCAATATCTAATTTCTCATACAAACCATGACAATCAGTCTCCAAAAACACTGAAAATTGCTTTAAAACCCAAACACTGCGTAGAAGTAGGTCTGACTGGATTTTACACAGCCTAAAGACCTATTCTTAAAGTGCTTCTGATGTAGTCTTCCAGACTAAATGAACAGTCGATGCCACAATATCCGATATAAAGGCTTGCAAGCTATTCTGAAAATGGCTCAGTGCTGTTGGATTCTGCTCCCGTCCCTCTAATGAGCAAACCAGAGTAGTCTGGTGAGAAGCAAAGAGCACCCAAAAATATTTCACTACAGCAACTCCAAAGCCACATGCCCTTCATGAAATTATATGTGCTCCGAGCCCCTCGTAACCTTTTATTAGGAGCCTTGAGTCCAAGTCATGCTTAGCCGCAGCCCCAAAGCTGACAGCATGCCCAGACAACCCGCACATCTGCACAGGCAAACCAGAGCAGGTTGGGGGAAAACATTCAACCAATTCCACAGTCGAGTGTAGGCTTCGATTACTTTTGAAGTTCCAGTGCAGATTCCTGACCATCAATACTCATTCTGTCCACAACGCGCAGTTCTCTTAAATGTTATGTGCCATTTGAGTATTCATTGCAATAACTTCTAATTTATGACCCATGGAACAATGACTGAAATATTGAATCCAAAAATAATGAAACTGTACATCCCTAAAATTCAACCCACTCCGACATGGGATGGGTCCAGCTCAGACCATAAAACATGGTTAACTTTCCACAAATGTCTCCTCATCTCATTACAAAGGGAAGCATTCACTTCTGCATTTGAACCCATGTGACCATTTCATCACTTCAGAGGAGATAACCGAAGAACCCGTTGCATGGCAGAATTTACTTAAGCAAACCAGTCAGAGACAATGTTACGAAACTGTGAGTTTAAAAAAGCCTGCACAACTTTGTTGATTTCTTCTTTTCTGTTGACAGAGACGTGGAAGGTTCAAAATACATAATCATCTGAGAATTATCATTCAAACCAACTAAGATTTTATGATTAATGGTATTCACCAAGCCATTCACATCCCCAAAATCCATCCCAGTTATTCCAGCTTATTTACATACTTTTTTTCCATAACTACTGTATCACTAAAGATGCAGAAGAATAACATTTTAAAACCTACGTTTTGTGGCTGCAGTGAGCTGGAACAAGGATGGGCTCCAGCATCCACAACCCTTGGGTTAGGGTTAATGATTGAGTGTGTGTGCAAATTTTGCGCTGGTGCACCTAAATGAAATCGTTAGGCGCAGCAGAGCAACCAAGGCAGAAAATTAATATGGAGCCCTTAACAGTCAAGATCAGTTCTGCAGTCCTTCTAGACAAACTGTCATGATGGTAAAGGGCAATTTAAAAAAAGGTATAGGTACATAAATAAATAAATTCAATGTCATTTTATGATTTTGTCTATATTGTAAAACCAGCACTGTACTACTCTAGCATACGTGTACAGCTGATTTCATTATAATTTAATGTTGTTTTATGGTCTAATGTTATTACAATTTCTATTACTGCGCTGTTTTATTACTGTTGTTGGCCTCAGCACAAGCTGATTTTCCACTCGCAAGCCAATAAATTTACTGAACAGAGCCATTCAGGGAAAAAAAAAAAAAAAAAAAAAAGGAAAATCTGGACTGGCTTCTCTCGTACAAGTTATAGGGCAAATACTGGACAAAAACGTGGATCTGCATAACTTTAAATCTTGTGTACAAGAACGTAATCCTTCCTAAGGAAACCGAATTTGATTACGTCATTGCAACTCAGATCCAATGAATCATGCGGTTCTTTACAGTGCATTCATCATACAACATTTCTGTGTGGTTTCAGGTGTAGCCATCCGGTGTTGTGTGGGTCCTGCTTCAGCTCATTTGATCTTGAAGGATGGAAAGAAAAAATATTCCACCAGTTACCATCCCAAGCTGACTGTATATGCATTTTCTCAAAGTATGTCTGCACATGTCAGAAAAAGCAGAAGATGCTTTGGCTCTGACTCTTGGAAAGCGCAGATGTCACAGGTATTGTTTATTTCTGCCTCATAATCTATTATACCAAGCCGGCCCACACTTCTTGCAATTATACCGTCCAACAGCTTCCACCGTAAATCACAAGTCCAGATGCTGCCCCTGCAGAAACAATGTAAGCTCTGTCTCTCTGGCCGTACCAAGTTCCAAAAACAACTACACCAACCTCCGTATACCTGGCAGGCGAGTGACAGGAACAGTAGTGGGCGGTGTGAATGAAAAATTTTTTTAAAAGGCTCCATGTCTTCACATATAAAGGGCATGGATGGAAACATCATGCAGTTCCGTGCCTGTCTGAGCGGGAGGAAGCTGCCCAAACATATAATTTCCACTGCACATTTGTCTTCCAATTACACTGGCAAGAGACAAACCCTCAAAACAGAGGTGAATTTAACAAACAGATCAACCAAAAAAAAAAAAAAAGAAGGAACACTATAAGCGGTGGCGATAAAAAAAAAAAAAAAAAGAGTAACGCTTGTGTGCCCCTGGTAAATGCTTCAGGCCTGAATGTCCACCGTGAAAAATACCCAGTGTAAAAAAGCAGATACAAAATCATTAACGTGTAAGCATGACTACTGCTGCTTAAAGCAAGGACAATCCTGAAATTCCAGATATACTTTGAAATTTTGGATAAAGTAAAAAATTAATAAATAAATAAAAATAACACTAAATTCAGTTATTTTTTCTGGTCCACCGAAATGGAGCACAGACAGTTTCTTTCTGTACACTTGCATTTACAGTTTCCGGACAGGAAGTGCTCTTATCTCTTTTGCTGGGCATGGCTGCCTTGTCCCAGTTCCACTAGAGGAAGAAGAGCCACACCCTCAAATAGAGCAGCAATGTGCCGCATAGGACACCCCAGCCCTGTGGCGTTTTTGGCATGTTTTCTGTAAAGACGACACGCACAGAGTTCAGTACAAACTGTGCTGCAGGAAATGCACGCTGCTCAGTGTTAATCTCTGGATTATTTTACTACCGAGCAGTTCAGCATTCAATTCAATTGAGAGGTGCATTGTGTAAGATCTGGTACAAGGATTTGGGACAATGGACTATACACAGGGAAGGCAGAGGACAAATCTACAGTACCCGACCCAGGCAGCTTCCCTATAAATGATGGGAAAGTTATGCACAGTTTATCATCTATTCATATTAAACCCCTTACTGAGCATGATTAAAACTATTAAAATGCATGTACAAAATGCAATGATACTCTAAACCAGCATTTCTCAAATAGCGGGGCGTGCCAGGGCGGGAGTGCATGTGACTCTGTGGAACATGTTTGTATTTTGCTGTAGGGAGTACGTTTTTTTACTTCCACAACGCCGTTTTGCTTAGGCACAAAATGTTTACTTCAACCTGGTGGGGCGTAATAGAAAATAATTAAGAAACAATGCTCTAAATGTTCAATTATCAGCCTAGAGTAAGACCAGTAGAACCATATTTCAGACGAGGTTCTAAAAAAAAAAAAAATAAAAAATCATCTCAGATTGTTATATTTAGAACAAGAATGGGGAACCTGATGCCTGGGTGGGAATCCAATCCACAGAAAGGGTGCAGGTGTCAGGAATGACCTCTACATCTGAGCCAGGGTTCGGACTCAAAGTCATGGATGGAGCCTTTAAAGTCATAAACCTGCACTACCCAATCCCTGATCAACTGCAGTCCATTTCCAGCCCAGTAACCTCAACCTTGTCTGACAAACATTATTTAAGCAAATTACAAAAACTGTAAAAACTATTTAAGGCTTTTAAAATAACCCTATTTTATTTGAGGTCTCTACTTTACTCCTAACCTGCTTTAAATGGGGTCAAGCTGACCACTAATAGCCTAATAATGAATGTGACTTACTGAAACCAAAGTAGGCTGAACAGGGTCAATAAAACGCTGATCTTAAATCCAGATGGCAAGGCCATCAGGTGCCTAATCTCATTTGTTGTCTGCACAATGGAACCACATTCTGCTGCTGTGTATGAATGTGGTTGGATTATGTGGTTCAAATGGAGCAGAACAAGCAGCCACTCTCAGAGTTAATGATTACATCTGAACTGACGTAGAGACGGGAATGATTGCAGAGAGGAACAGCATGTCAGGTACGGGGGCAGGGGTACCCAGACAAAGGATGTAAGACGTCAACATATTTAATCTGGAAGAAACTGAAGCAGTGCATACTTCAGTAAAGGGCAAAGGTCACTCACCTTGGACACCGTGAGGGGCATACAGAAGTCCTTTCCGCCTTGCAGTCTGAATCCCCAAGGGGCGGGGCCATTGAGCAAGACATTGTAGCTGCTGCTCATGATTGGCTGGATCACTGTTGACGAGGTTGATCAAGTGCTTCTGCGAACCATTAAAAAAAAAAAAAAAGAAAAATTGAGATGAGCGGCAATGCTTGGTGACTCTAAAAGAGGGTCACGACATCTAGATATTCAGTAAGGAGCAATAATTTGAGCATAACACCCCCCCCTCCTTTGAAAACATCTGCAGAAAACAGTTCCCCGTATCCCCAGCTGCTGTAGCCTCGGTCTGTCTGTCTGATTTAAGGAGAGCAAGTACATACCAGCCCAGAGCTCGCTGTGAAAATAACGGCCCATCGCAAAACAATATTACAGCTGGCATCACCATCACTGTGAAAAGTCCTGTTCCAGAAGCAGCCCGACGGCCCCCATGAAGTCCGCAGAAATTTAGGACCGAAGATCAATCTTCTCACAAAATGTCTTCTCTGCCTGTCGTTTCACAAGAAACCCCACTGGCCAACATGCTGTCATTGCAAAAAATTAAGATGCAATTTCTCAAATCTTAAATATTTGCCCTGTTTATGGCTACAAATGCTGCTAAAGTTGAGGGGAAGAGATCTGAATAACAACGAACTGAACGAAAGTGCAACACAGGGATCATGAGAACAACCCGAGGGTCAGAATAAGGCTGACTGAGCAGATATTAAATACACATAACGGTCAGCAAGTAACGGTCAATTACATTTTCCACATATTCCCATTCAACAGAATGATTTTAAACTAGGACTCTCCACTTCCCAGGACACACCCTCCCACATAGTGCTGAGCTGAAAAGCGCCCCGAAAGCCTCAGCTGAGACGGTAGTAAGACTTTATGGTTGACCTCGCTCACTTTCAAATCAGATAATATGGCTTTTCCACAGTGCAATATACATATACAGCCAGTGTTATTGTCCAAGAATGTCGAAAGACCAGACAAAGCTGGTCCAAAAGGAAAAACTGCCACCGAATCTAACAAAGATGGAGTGAAGCATTTTTTGATCCCGGAGCCGGGGATCCTGTGACTTTCCTGCTTCTCGGACCTGCACGCTGAGGGCAGCAGGCTGCGTGCTCTCAGGGAGAAAGAATCCAGTCTGGAGGCATCTGTCACCACGTGAATAAAAGTGTGGGAAAGCTGGCGCGCCTTGAAGCCAGCCTGTCAAGCGCAGCGCCGTGCCTTCATCCTGCGGCATGGTACGCCAACACCTGCCGAGTGGTCCAGGCGGGCAGAACCTGCACCGTGCGAAGCCGTGCTGGACGCGTTCTCGTCAAAGTGTCGCGATGAGGTCTGTGGGGGAATGGTGAGGAGCGGGCCAGCACATGACGAAGCGTGTCTCTGCCGAAGACCACATCAGCCCGGGTTCAGGACAACATCTGTCGGGTACAGGACAAGGGGGTGCGAGGGTCCGTCCGTGAAACGAACCTTTCAAGCGAACAACAGATTGACCCCAAAGTTTGTGTCGCACAAGCCGAGCAGTGACCTGACGGGGGGAGAGGAACCGTCTCACACGTCGTGCTGTTCCCACAAGCGCCGGGAAGAGCGGGTTCATATTCCTCCCTCACGCATTAGGAGCCGACAAGTGAGCGCTCACCATGAACAACCGTTAGAAAGAGGAAGACGCACCGCCGAGCGTTTCTGCATGACGGACACACCCTGCCTTTCACTTCCTTCACAACGCACTACAAAAAAAAAAAAAAAATACAATAAAACTAAAGTACTAAAGCAAATGGGTCCCTGTTTAGAACGACGGCGAAAGGAGCTCCGCAGCTCTCCCTGCACGGCAGGAGCCGCGCTGGGAACGTACTCACCGGCAGCGCGGCGTGCGGCTCCTCGGACGGCGACGGAGGACGCGTGTGCCGCGTGCGCCGCGCCGCGTCCTGCCCAACTCGTCGCGCGGCCGACTTCCGCGTGGGCGGACGCGCGTCACCGCCGGGCAGGGCGCGTCACCGCCGGGCAGGGCGCGTCACCGCCGCGGCTCAGAGGAGAAGCACGTCTCCCGATATCGCTTCGCGTTGAATGGGGGGCTAGCGGGTCTTTTTTTTTTTTTTTTATCCGTGTCTCCATTCGGTCCATTTCTGTCTTGAAAATGACTCGTTTCTGACTCCGGTTTGTTTCACTTAACGAGCCTATTCAGGGCAGGAGTGAGGTGAAACCAACCTGGAGGATACATTTGCCAACTTCCCTCAGATTGACAAAGTTCTGTGGATGCAGAATGAAACGTCTATACATTGAAGAAAGAATAAGTCCAGTTGCCATGACTCAACTTTCAGACAATGACTCGGATTCTGTGAAGTTTTACCGACATCTTTATGAGTCGTGACATCAGAGCTGCATTCAAACTGGAGGGACAGCCAGTAGCACACGTTCCTCACACGTGATATTTTATTAAGGTATTTCAGTACACGTTTGGCCTATTCCTCACGTTTTAGTGGTTAAACGGGGTCACGGTGGGTATGTATTTACATTTTACAGCATTTATCAGACGCCCTTATCCAGAGCGACTTACAATCAGTAGTTACAGGGAGCAACTTAGGGTTAAGTGTCTTGCTCAGTGGTAGTAAGTGGGATTTGAACCTGGGTCTTCTGGTTCGTGGGCGAGTGTGTTACCTGCTAGGCTACTACCACCCTATTACCACTCTATTATCATTGCTTACTTTAGTGTAACTTACTTATGTTTTAATCATGGCAGATTTAATATCTGTTCATTTTTTAAGAAGTAGAAATATCATAATGTAACCCTTTTGACTGCAACAAGTTTAATACCAGTGTTATAGACTATAGTTCCATCCACATGGCGTGAAAATGCATTATGATGTTTATTAGTTAAAATGACCTTTGTGGTTTATTTTTAGATGTTAAACAAATTGACTGAAAAGCCTAAATGGCAACAAACTATGGTGTCTCAAAATATATGAGCCAAACTACTACGGAACCACTAACTACTGTGGCTCAAAGTGATATGAGAGGAAGAAAAAGAAGGGAGTGCTGGGAAGGAATGAAAAACTGAGCGTGAAAGGCAGGGGGAGGACAATGAGGCATCTGGCTGAGCTCCAGAAATGCTTTACTTGGTTCAGCCTCTGGCGAGGGGCACCGTTCTCAGCCCAAAAGTCCAGTAGCCGTCCTGGACTGACTGGAAAGACCAGGGCATAAATCTCAGAGGTAACGTGAACTTGTGGGTTATGATGGGTTTATTATCGGAGACCAACTTTCTCACAAATATTCAGAAAATGGGATTGTTCAGCCAGTTTCATTGAGATATTTTCTCATCCTTGAACAGGCTATCAGGAGCATCACCATTGTAAACAATGTCATCTTTAGAAATTGTTAGTCATATCAATCAGCTCCTTGAAATATATATACTTTATAGTCATAATTATTAAAGTTTATATACTTACTTTCCATACAGATACCAAAATATTTAAAAAATACAACAGTGCGTATGAAAGGTTTTTTGAATAGGAATATACTGCCCTCAGCTGGTGAAGTATATATATAGAACACTGAATGCTACAGGCGGAACTGCGTGAATCCAACTTGATGGAGCTTGAGAGGTGCTGCAAAGAGGAATGGGCCAAACTAGCCAAGGATAGGTGTGCCAAGCTCGTAGCATCAAAGGTGCACCAACAAAGTATAGAGCAAAGGCTGTGAATACTTATGTTCATGTGATTTCTCATTTTTTATTTTTAATAAATTTACCAGCTCCTCAAGTAAACTTTTTTCATGTTCGTACTTTGGGGTGTACGAACTCTGGGGGGAAAACGTGTATGGGGGGGTAATTGAATCCAAATTGGAATAGGGATGTAACATAACAAAATGCGGGGGAAAAAAATGCACTTTGAAAAATTTCCAGATGCACTGTACAATCAGAAACTCAGACTTTTCATAGTGATTTCAAGTGATTGTCATTGTGAAACACACGGTGCAAACAATGAAATGAGTCCTCTACTTTTAACCCATCACTCTTGGTGAGCAGTCATGACAGGCCTCAGTGGCACCTTGGCGCATCGGGATTCAAACCGGCAACCTTCTCATTACGGGGACGCTCCCTTAATTGCCACACCACTTTAGTGCATGTGAATCTGTCACAACAGCAAGTACAGTTGCTGATACAGGTGCTGAAACAAAAAAAAAACATTTTATTTCAACTGGACAATCACACTACACTCTACTTAGGACAAATGGAAACGGGAAAAGGAAAAGTTCCACTCATACCGGGGAGCATGCACACAGAACAATAATACCAGACCCGGAACACTGGCGCACATACTCCTTTAAAGGAGGGAAAACAGGTGTGGGTTATCGGGAAGGGGCGGGGCCTGCACTCAGCCCTGGGACCAGCAACAACGCTCAGCTGATGCTGGGGAGGATTGTTACAGAATCAGGGTGTGGCTACCAAGTAGGTTATGGTACTGCGCTTTATATGCCAGCTTACCTATATGCTGTGGACAAAGTCTAACAGGATCATAAAAAGTGAATGTTTATATGTTTTTTTTTTTACACAGAAGAAATTAAAAATAAATCAAATGGAATTGTTTAAATATTGCTAATTGTGACCGGAAGAACCCTTTAAAAAATTACATTATTAGTGTTCGGTTTGTTTGGTTTGTTTCTGCTGATTATTGAGTAATATTGAGCCCTCTCAGAAGATGAATCAGAGCATGTGAATTCCCTGCTGTGTGCAGACAGGCTCTTCAGAGCAGTCAAGCATTCAGGGGTGGAAAAATTCCATTTTTTTTTTTTACCACCAATTCATCACAAACATTTCCCATGTGAGGCCAAAAGACAAGCAAGAGGCAAGGCTGCCACTAATCTCTGGTAGTCAACCATGAGAGTATTTTAGATGGAATACTGTGGTATTCTGAACCCGTCAGTGATTGCTCCTACCTGCCAGGCCGAAGCTTTGCTGTTCAGAAAGGATGTTATGAATTGCTCAGAAACTGCTAACTAGTCTTTTTATACCAGGGTATTTCCACCTTTCTTCTGGTCCAGAACGTTCATGTTCTCTTCTCATAACTTTCATTCAAATATTAATGATCCTATAGGCAATAAGAAAACATAAATGATATGAAATGTGCCACACTGTGCATTTTTTATAAATCATACAGAACAACAGACCAGAAAACAAATGGTGAAAAAAAGCGAAACATTTAAAGTGCACTGTGATTAGGCATTGGATTTTGGTTTGTAGATTTAGAGATGTCTAAACCCCAGCATCTTCATTGTGGTCACTGACTGTGGTCATTTTGCAGCATGTGACATTTCTCAAAAAATAAATCCTAAACAAAATAACAACTCTGGACACTTGACAGTTTGTTTCACACTTAAAGGTTAACACAACAATCTCTAGGGAAATCACACTTATGGTTTACAGTGCAGTAAACACAATGACACACACATCATACCGCTAAAATTTACCAAAAAAATGACATATTACATGAACGTAAGTATGGGCAGGTCTCATAAACACAGACCAGCAGATCTGTCTGCTGCAAAAAGAGCAACACTGAAGAAGGTGTAAGCATCAGTTGGAGGTATAAACCTTTCCAGAGGACATGTGTTGTTAGCAGTGTGCTGCTCAGTTCTTATTCAGTCCTCTTGTTCCCTTATAGGAGAAAGTTCTCCTTGGACTAAGACAGCTTCTTGGAGCAGCTAAGACCCTGCAGTTCCAGCAGCAGGTTTTTCTCTTGGGTCGGAGAGCTGAGCTCGTCCCCTGGCGTGGTGCTTGTGGGGATAATGTCACTAGTGTCCAATTCTCTGAAGAAGACCAATCCAAAGTTGGGGGGGGGTTGGACATCCTCCTGGTTCAGAGGCTGGGTGGCCTCCTGCTGTAAATGGTTCTGCCATGTCCTGCCCAGGGTCTGTTTCTCTGTGAGCTGAGGTATGGTGCCTGTGACGCATTCGGAATTGTGGTTGTGGCTGGCCAGTGATGTTTTCTCAGGGATTAGAGACTGTGGAGAAGGTGTGTATAAAGAACACACAAACAACTGTTTATGTTAGAAGTCTTCCAAGTTATATGTCTTAAGGGCCCTAGTTTTAAGGCTCTTGCAAAATGTTATGGTGGGCATGTCAGTGCTACGCAGTGGGTACATATAAATAAAACATGCCAGTGTTACAGATCAACTGGTGTGTATTCACATGGGTGTGTGCAGTTAGACCAGGATAAAATGTGACTGACACACGTTAACATGGGTGTATCATAATAATATAGTAGATACAGTGGGTAAACATGCAGCAGGAACTCATCCAAATATGTGATGTGATTTTGTGATGTGATGTGAAGTGATTGTCATTGCGAAACAGCACACGGTGACACAACGAAATGTGTCCTCTGCTTTTAACCCATCATCCTCAGTGAGCAGTGGGCAGCCATGACAGGCAGTGTGTGGGGACAGTGCTTTGCTCAGTGGCACCTTGGCGGCTTGGGGTCGCTCCCTTAACCGCTAGACCACCACTGCCCTGTGTAAATATTTAGTGCTACTTTTTTTAAAAATAGGTTGGTTGAATCATGATACAAATTTATTCATTTCATCCTTTCGAACAAAATGTTGCTGAAATTATGGCTAAATCCATCACAATTAGGACCTTGTACAAATCAAACTTATTACAGTAATCCTAGTTTAACAGCAGAGTTTATTTAAACCTTATTTAAAAAAAAAAATTTAATGAATTGGGAAGAAGGTCATGTAAAAATGTAAAGCAAATACTCAAGTGGTTTATATGAGTACAAACTGTGTTTCTGCTGAATATAAATGAAAGTGGATCACAAGATAATCATCAACATCAGCTCAACATCGGCAGGAAAACAAGGTTAAAAACAAACACGTGCACTCGCAGGTCACCAGTTGATGTAGTCATCAGTTGATCTGTAAAACCGGCACAGTGTGCAAAAAAAATGCGGATAAGCCCTGCCTGAACGGTTGTAGTGTTTCCAATCGTTTTCAGGCCAAACATACACAATGCTACATCATGCACCTTAGACAAGAACTGAAAAGACTGCACCCATTGGCTGTGAAACCGATGCATGACCACAAGGAACACGTACCTACCTTCTCTTGACTGGTCCAAATCTTCATCTCTCCTTGCAGTAGACCTCGCTCCTCCAGGGCCATGCTAATGGATCTAGGGGGCCGTTGGTCCCTGGGATCAAGAGCTACATCACTCCATACCTACAAAGGAATTATTAAGGGACATTTGTAGCCATAATAAGATCTTCCCCTGCCTGTTTGTCAATTGATCCCTGTCAGGAATCATCGTGTCTTTTCTTGGTACGACCTAGTATGAAAGGGCCATCCTTCATTGTCTTGATATCTCTCATTCTTTGTGCCTAGAAAAACATCTGAATTTCACAGTCATTACTGCATTAACTGCATGGAACAGGAACCTTTCCCTTGTATCCCTCACATTCCCTTGTATCTGTCAATATATCAATTACTATGTCTAGTTTCATTGAGATTTAGCCAAATTAAAGTTAAAATAGAGCAGACGTTTCAGCACTGTATGCAGACTGTTTCTGGACATACTTGGGACATACTTGAGACTATGTCTCAATCATTATGTTTACAGCCCTAAAAAGTTCTACATAATTCACTGAGACATAAAACACCATTAGAACTTACCACGTCTCCTGTGGACATGGACGACACTCTGTGGAATGTGCTCCTGGATCCAGAGGACTGTTGACTGAGCATGACCTCACGGACAGAACACTCGCTGTTTGACCCGGATATGGCTTCTTTTCGTGGAGGCTGAGCTAAGAAGTGGAGGCAAGGGACCTTCTCCGCCAGCGTGTTCCTGCTCAGGAGGATTCATCTGGTTTCACAGTGTGGAGAACGTGGAGGCAGTGTTGCTGCTGCATGCCGGGACTCACCTGTATTTGGAATGTGTGATGGCATAGATGAAGGGGTTATAGATGGCCGAAGCTTTGGCGATGACTGCAGGTACTGCCTTTGAATACGGTGTGAGCACATTGCTATAGCTGAAAAAAAAAAAATCGATGCAATATAGAGTTGTATTTAAACTGGAGAAACTATTTCAGACATTAAAAGAACAATAACAGGGTGAAAGAGCACATGCTGTGATCTCAGTTGTTGGTCTGAAGGTGTGGATGTTGCCCTCTCAGTGCTGCTGGGTTATGTTTATGCAACACCTGCAGCTCCTGCTGTCTTGGTGGGTGAAGCCAGCCTCCCCTCCTGCTTCACACCGTGATCCATCTGCCCATATCTGGCACCGCAGTCCAGCTTAAGATTCCTTCTTTTTTCTTTTTCTCTCTCGCATGGTCAGATAATGACTATATAAGGACGAATCTAGTAGCCAGCATGTATTTATTGTAATATACATGTAAAATGAGAAAAGTTGTTCACTCTTTATTACTGAAGACAGAATTGGCAGAGTAGTCAGTACTTCTGCATGTATTTACCATCCTACCTAATAAATCAGCTAAATGTATGTATTAAATGTCTGCAGCCATTCTGAGATCAAAGCAATGCATTCCACATTCATCCCCACAGTCACCCACTACTCACCCAGCCCAGGCTATGAGTGTGACGCACGCGTAGGGTGACCATGACAGGACATACACTATGATCACGACAAATGCAATCTTCGCAAGTTTCCACTCAGTGCGTATGGACTGATTCTGGATCAGATTGGATTTCCTTACTGGATTCCCCAGTTTCTCCAGATCTCTATCCACAAAAAAAGTTATCATGTTTGTTATTCTGTTCTCACCAGCTCTCATTAACACATCACCATAATGTCTTCTTATGTAAATACATACAGACAGTGACTCTTACTAAAATAAATAAATTAGTATTCATGATTTTTCCATAATTTACCAGCAAGAAGACCAGAGGGTCACTACATCCTCCTCCACCGCAATGGCTAAAATTTCAGGGATCTTCTCATGGACCAGTAGCATTATAATGGACATGCAGTGTACACCATGACACTGGACTAAAACCTACTCTGCTCTGTCCAGTACCTCCAAATATGGACAGATGTACTTTGACCTTTCCAACCATTACACCTGTTGGACTATTCTTTTCTTGGACAAATCATCTCTAACCCTGCACTGACACCAAATGCAGGCTAACTCTACGCTGGAAGGGCGTCCCTCTCTGTTTCAGTCCTTCCCAAGGTTTCTTCCTTTCTGTTTTTTTCTCTCTCCTAGAGTTTTTTAGTGGAGTTTTTTCTTTTGTGCAGAACGATCAAGTGTGGGGGGTGTCAACTGTAGGCCCTTTCAAAGCCCATTGAGACATCCTGGTAATTTCGCAGTGTGTAAACTCTTGCTGGTGGAATGGATTGAAAAGGTTTAAATGATACTTGCTGACAGTGTTATGTTTTTTAACATAATTTTAGACTGTTATCTGCTCTGTTGTTGTGATCTAGTAAAATTTACAATAAACACATTCTGGATCATTTTCTAGCAGAGAATGCATAACCTGTACCTGTTGGTATTGCGGATGGCCAGGAACATGAAGAAGTAGCAGTAGGATATGATACCAAGTGGAACAAAGAACACAAAACAGCAAAGCATGAGAGTATAACTCTTGTTGGCAGGGGTCGAGGTGACGTAGTCCCACGTGCAGGATGTCATTAGTCCCTCAGGAATGTAGGAACCTGTTCAGTGTACCAAAAAAAGAGATCTCTTAAAAAACATGATGTAATTCTTGATGATTGATCAGTTGATTGTCTTATTACAGTTCAATGTACAGTCAGAAACAGACTCATTAACTGCCTAGGTGCCCCCGAGGTATCGTCCCCACACACTGCTCCTTGGGTGCCTTTCATATATATGGTGATATATATATATGGTGATGAGTTTAAATGCATGTCGTTGTGTGCACCATGTGCTGTGCTCTCTGTGCATCACAATGACAAAAAAAATTTATTGGGTCATTAGTGGGGTCTGCCTTATATTGCCTTGCCTCACTTTATAGGTCAGAAGCTGTAATCCAAATGAATTAGTAAAGTGAAAAGTGATTATTTGGTATGTGATTCTCAGCCTACACAATGAAATTTGTCCTCTGCATATAAACCAACATCAATTGTGAAGAGTGAGCAGCCATGAAAAGTGCTAGGGGAGCAGTGTGTGGGGACGGTACCTTGTTCAAGGGTACCTCAGTGGCACCTTGATGGTTGGTTGATTTAAACCTATGACCTTCTGGTTACAAGTCTGTTTCCTTAACTTGGTCAGCAGTGTCAGCAAGCATTTGATTCATTCAGTCATACAGGAACATTTTGTGGGTGTCAGTAGCCTCAGTCAGGAGAGTGCGTATTAACTCACTCCAGCCCAGAAGTGGAGCCAGGCTCCAGGCCAGGGAGTAGATCCACACTAGCAGGATGATGATCATTGTCCGCCGTTTGGATGTCCACTGAATGGCCTGAAGGGGCTTTGTGATCACAATGTAGCGATCAATGGAGATTGCGAGCAGGTTGATCATGGAGGTGATCCCAAATAAGGCACCACAGAATGCATACATCTTACACCCTTGTTAGAATAAAGTGAAGACACTTAGAGTTTCATACAAAATACTTCCTTATTCTGCATCACTGAAATAGTGCCTTTTATCGATTAAATGCAATATATTTACTGGAACATATGATTGTACTATGATCTAATCGAACACTCAAACAGTTATTCAACATATAGCACCAAATCCACCAAACCAAAATTTACCTAATTCTCCAAAAACCCATTCCTTGTACATGCAGTTGACAAAGAAAATAGGCGACTGCGTTATAGCCATCAGGAAGTCGCTCACAGCAAGATTCATGATGAAATAGTTGGGTGGTGTCCGCAGCTTCTTATTACTGAAACACAAATTTGGTACCAAAATATAAAAGTGATAATTTCATCAAATTTCATCAAATATTTACATGACAGTGTTTTGTATATGGGTGGACACGAATCATTTGACAAATAATGTTTTATATGGCTTTGTGCACAAGATTTAAAAAAATACAATGTCTTGTCTCCATTTACACATGAGTATACATCAGCATTATGGTTTATATTACTTGACAGTTAAGTAGGCATGCACTGAAACTCATTTGAACATTTGATATTTCAAATTCAGCTTTTGAGAAATAAATACTTTTTTAATGTAATACATTGTGATACTACATTCTATTCTATTACATTGTCCCTGTTGTTTGGAAACTAAAGAGTTTTAATCAAATTTTTAATCCATCAGTTTCAGAATATTTGGTGGAGGAATTATCAGTGTTCCACTATTATCCTGATTACACACTTCCAATCCACAGACTGTCCATACAATTATCATTGATTGAATCCCTAGTTGTCATCTCCTGCTGACTGGGCTGGCAGTCGTCAGGAATTAGTGGAACATCTCACAGAAATTATTTTCTCCAACATCACACAGTGCTGGGCATATTATACGATGGACGACCTGTTTGAGTTTGAGTATAGAAGTATAGAAAAATTATACTTATAATTACATATCATTGAATCAAATAAACCTGTGAAGATTTGAATAGTCTTTGGACCATAAAGCGAATGTTGTGTGTTTCAGTTCACTCATCTGATAGTCAGACTTCTGGAAATATCATCCTCATAAACATGCTACAGAAATGTGTTGAAGCCACATTCCTTTGAGATTCATGCAACTGCACTTGAAGGGCAGAGGAAGGGAAAAGAAGTTTTGCTTCAAAGCAGCCATCCATGTGTAATGACCTGAAGCTATTTTAATAATCTTGTGTGATATAACCACCTTTAACTCAGTAGTGCTGTCATATATGTCAACTACAGGGAGCTTCGTACAAGTTATGTTCAAAGTGCACAGATGCACTTCATCAAATTACTTTAAACAATAAGCTTTTTCTTGTGAAATGATCCACACTATTGCTGCACGTCTAGTGGGTAACACACTCGCCTATGAACCAGAAGACCCAGGTTCAAATCCCACTTACTACCATTGTGTCCCTGAGCAAGACACTTAACCCTAAATTGCTCCAGGGGGGACTGTCCCTGTAACTACTGATTGTAAGTCACTCTGGATAAGGGCGTCTGAAAAATGCTGTAAATGTAAGTCTAAAAACCATGAGCTCTTCACATATATGGCTTCACATAAGCCATATACTACACATAATCTATCATTTTGGGCCAGTTTGTGCTATCCAGTGAGCTGCCCCATACTGGGCCACTAAAATCAAGTGACTGGATTATGTGACTGGATCATAGATACAGCTTGCAAAGGCACACCTGCATTATATTAAATGCTATTGAACCAGCCATATCAAATAAACCAATGGGGTGCTTAACAATCATTTTGACAAAGTGCTTAACAAAGTTTTGAACTTTTTTCGAGCCATTGTTGGCTCTTTGATTCTTTATCTGATCTGCTGCAGTGACAAACCACACTACAGATAAGTTTTAGTTTTGAAGGGAAATGCATTACTGAGGCCTATTTTTGCTATAGTCAAATACTTGAGTACGTATACAGTAATTAAAGAGAAAAAAGGAACAAACTGCCCACCAAAGCCTTTTTGTTTGAGTGTAATTTTTTCTGACATACAGAAGCAGAACTACATGAAGTAATTTTTTTTAACGTATGTCATGGAACAGTGCGTAGTGCAGACAGGCAGGAAGGAAGGACGCAATTGACGGGTATTTACTCATAACAAACGTGGACAAACCTGCAATGACCTGACAAAGCATTGAACACAAGAAGGCAGTATTTATGCACAACACCAGGTGCAGACAGTCAGGTAATCCAGGACGAATTTGTGAACTCCATGGAAACCCTGGCCCATCGCACGGGCCTAGACACTCCCTCACGATCGAAACCATGAGAACATAGTTTAAACTGGGAAGAGCCCATAGTAGTTTTGAAAAATTTAAACCCACTTATGTTAACATGTCCCACAAAGTACCATAAGCTGTGTTGCCAAATATGTCATAGAGTCATCCTACATTTGTCCAAAAATGTGCCAAAACACACACAAATCAGATGGAACTGTGTCTAACTGCTGCAACATACATTAAAACTGGCTTCTTTTATACTAATTCCTGACAAGCAGTTTCACAAAATTCAAATTTGGCAACAAAAGATCCTGCACCACAGCAAGTGTTTAATAGAATATCTCCATTGACATGGAAGGAACAACAGTGCGGCAGGGACCTTGAAGCATAAGTGCATGCCCTCCTGTCAGTGCTGTAGGAAACCATTTGGGACCTAAAAGCACAGTGCTACTGTAACTGTATGATTAGCAAATGCAGAAATTATGTCACAAGCCCATGGGAAGCATGTCAGACTCAGCTTTAGGTCACAGCTCAGACACAGTCACACTCACTAAGAGCCCCATTCCCTGTGGTTACAGGTGGGAAAGTCTCCTGACCACAGTCTGTCCAGAAAGTGCTCACAGTTTGTCCTTAGTGCATGGCAGGCCATCACCACATCACTTCATTTTGTTTGCTTTGCTCCCACTGGCAATGTCTAAAATAAATCTGCCAGTGTGAATCCTATCAAGAATGATCATGTTCAGGGGTTTGAGTTTAATCTTTTGTGACAATTACACTTAAAGTTGAATTCATCATAATGTATTTAAAATATAAGCCATGTTCACCATTCAATAGCTGTCCAGTCAATTTTTATTAAACCTGCTTGTCGAAGCATCGTAAACCAGTAAGAAAAACTTTTTACATGCACTAGAAGCTTGCATAAATATTATAAATGAGTACATTAATTAATTACTCGGCTCAAATGAAAGGAGCTTACCTGAAGAAAGCATACATAACCAGGACATTACCTCCGACTCCCACTGCCCCAATCACCGCCACAAAGAATGCCACAATGTAGTGGGCATGGTCGGGAACATCCACCTTCCTGAAGAAGCCTCGGTCCATGTCAATGACTAGGAAATGAATAAAAGAAATAAAGAAAAGGAAAAGAAATATCTGTCTCTCTGTCTCTCCCACGGTCAAAAATGAAGTTCACTACAGAACCCATTTTTTGTGTGTATGTACATAACAAAAACATAATTTGCTTGTATATCCAAGTGGAGCAAGACTGAAATTAATTGGACATACCTTTTTTGCATCCTCACCCTCTGCCCAGGGGCATTTTTTTAAATGCTTTAATGCATGGAGTTATTATGTCCATTTTGTTCAGAAACCGTTGCTCTCTCACAGCATTGCCTGTTACTCCCCACTGCTATGCTACTCATATTGGTGCTTTCATATCCCAGTCTGCAAGGAGGAGGGTGTGTTGGATATTGCACATAGCCAGAGGTCTGTTTGTTCCTCCAGTGCTCTAATGGAATCACTCAGTGACACAGGAGGAGCAATAACACAGGGATAAAGATGCCCAGGCTGCTAAGTCTCTCCATTTCAACTAGAAGGCACAGGACACTTGAATAATGCAGACACTGGATAAAATCATAAATGTAACCAGGCTTAAATCTATAACCTGAGGGTCTGAGGTATTTTTTCCTGTACAAATGCCTCTTGTAAATTATTCCGGCAACTGGGAAAAAAACATCTGTACAGTGACAGTAGAGAGCCTCCTTAGTAAAAAAAGATTGCCAGTTACTAAAAATCTCTATCAACGAGTTTGATAAATGAAGAGGAATGGACTTGGCACACTGTAAGGAAACTTAAAAATTCAAGGCAACTGGGTGCAAAGCATTTTTAAGTCCTCTCAACTTCACGCCTATGCCACAACTACATGGGAGTGAAGTTAAGGGAACTTACAACTTGAAAGCACGTTGTAAGTCGCTCTGGATAAGGGCATCTGCCAAATGCCATAAATGTAAATGTAAATGTAAATGTAAATGTAAATGTAAATGTAAATGTAAATGCCGGACGCCTTAAATTTTTAAGTTTAAGTATAGAAAAAATTACAGTGCATTAAAGACTCCAGAGCACTAATAATTTGTTATTGATCCAATGGAGTTGATCGGTTTTTGTGAGATGTACTCTTCAGTCCTTGCTCACGTCAGAAAGAACTGTTTTAAAGCATATTTCTCCAACCCCCAGCCCTGCATGGTCTTGGTCTACCACCCCTGATTCAATTCAAGAGGCAGGTTGAACCATACTCAAAAAATAATGATAAATATCCAGGAATATAGTTGAATTTCTCAACAAACATAGCGGTTAAAGAACTGTAGAGAGAAAGAAATGTGATATTATCCCATTGTAATATTTGAACATTTTAAGAAGCAGCTTGTGTAGGGCGGCAGGTTCACACTTACTGCTTGCATTTGTGCTCATGTGGAGTTGCTCATATAAAACAATAGCATGTTGTTTCTCCCAGCATTAAGAATCCATTGCATCAGCTTTGAGGCGGAAACTATTGTTCACCCAACTGTTTGGGAACTTCATTGATCTCACTTTGAAATCACATGACCACTGGCATTGCACATGCTGCAAAAAGCAGATAATGGTAAACACTTTGTTTAATCTTGGATTTTTCTTTTCTGAGCCCTGGCAGCAGAATTGCAGAAAAACTTTAATTTCGTTTTTAGTAGGTTTATGTAAAGACCAATTCTGTTTCTTTGTCATTATTTCTTTCTTCCCATTCTGACTCTTTGTGTGAGATCGGAGTATTACTGGGAAAAGGACAGTAGCCGTAATGATTAAAGGAAGCGATTAATTCTGAATGTAGACTGATTAAAAAACGTCTGGATCCACAACGTCCCCACAGTTCAGGGGCCAATCATAAGAGGATTTATTTATGTATGCTAATGCAATGGAATGAAGTGCTCCAATAGAATCGTGCAATCCAAAGCTAGGAATTGCTACCCAGACAGAAATCCATTTCATTTTCAGTTTTACATGAGAAAAGAGGATGGTGAAAATGTCATTAGTACATAAATTGCCTGTTGCACTTTTGTTCTTGTTCTTCTATGGTCCATGTATTCATTAAATTTTAATGCATCAACCTAATGTATCTCCATCCACCAATAACATAAACAATAATTTCCCCAAGTGCCTTGTTACCTAGGTGGACCGTTTTCATAAAAAAATGCAATACTTAGATTGTTGAATGAAATGAAACAAATGAACATAAATGGGCCTTTACCTGGTGGGAGCGAAGTCTCCTGTCTCAGTATCTGTGGTGGGTTTGAGAACGTGGCCATGATAAGCTGTGGATGAACTGAACCAGGCTAAAGCTGACGCATTCTAGAAATCTGGCTGCCTTCTGATCTAATCCCCCCGTTAGGTGGAGCCTCAGTTTCATGACTTTTTATAATCTGCAGCAACGCCGCGAACAGCATTTATAGACTGAAGCCCAGGAGCCATGCCCTCTAGTCCTTAGTTCCCAGAGATACAGGGCATTAAGTGCTCATGGGTGATGTTCAGTATGCTCATGCTACATTCAGCAATGTACAGTCAGATCACGAGTGAGGGGAGATGAAAAGGTCTTTGGCTTTTAAACTAATCCTATTTCTGCTACTAAAGATTTATTTTTCTTTAGATATTTAATATTTCACACTGTTGCTGGAAAAGCTCGTTCAGAAGCACCATAAAATGTTTGGAAGCACCCATGTGTGAAAGGGAGCTTCTGGTTGCAATTATAAAATACACCTAACAATCCTGAACACCAGATTGGCTCAGGCTCCTCAACCAGTAGAAACAGGAAAATCCAAATCCATGCCATACAGGGCAAAAGCTGTCAGAATGAGGACTACATTTAAAGGCATGAGAAAAATAAATGTATATATACTTTTTAAATGAATGCCATTTTGAAGCTCATGGCCTTGTATGTCCAAGAACATTCTGTAGGCTACATTCTTATTATCTCATCCAGAGCTAACCCATCAAATTTTGGTGTGAGATCGAAATCTAAAATCCAGTGTGGAGGTTCACTCATTTTGTAGAAAGGATCCTCCCTGTAAATGAACTTTTAAAAGACCACATGTAATGAGGGCCATGTTATTTACAATGATTTAATAGATTCCGTAGAGGGTCGTGATCACAAGTTGATCATTTTTCTCAGTACTATCAGCCTGACAACAAAGCACCACCTTGTTCCCTGGAGTGAGAGCTAATACGGAGAACCCTCAAGAGCCATGAAAGGAGCTTTCAGTGGAGCGTACAGAACTTACAAAGCCTTGTTTCTTTCCTTTCCCTTTTAAAAGAAGAAATACACAAATACTGTTCTCTTGTTTTTTTTTTCAGCATATTTGAGTGCTTTATATAAAAATAGTTTTATAGTAAATAATCCCTTTGCAGTTAACATATTTATCTATGCTTTTCCACACTCACCAGTCAGCAGTGATTGCCTTCCACCCCCTGAGATGCACACACAAATCTTCTGGATGCTCTGTGAGTCAGGGTAAAACTCTTGATGCTGAGTGGTGGAGCTGTCCAAGTCCAGTGAGCATCTGAACTCCTCCCCACTCTCTGCAGCAGAGCGGTCCTATCAGAGCTCAGAGCGGGCGAGGTGTGATAGCACAAGTCCCTCAGACGCTGGCCAAGCCAGAGCGCCGCCACACCAGCGGAAACTCCTTCATCACAGCCAACACGCTGAGGTGAGAATGGTTAATGTGAACTGACAGTAGAGACATTTCAATGCAGCCCATTTATGCACAGTTTTAATGTTCATTACTCATCCCTGAGGGTCATATTTGCGGTACATATCAAAACATCTACAGTTGTAGATACAGTATGATAAATGTATGACTGCTTAGTAAATCGAGGGGGAAAAGCTGATATACAATATTGTACCCACATATAAATGTACAGTTAAATGTATAAATGTCACAAAAATGTCACACATTTTGTAAATATTTTTATCTATCCACTGAGTGTAAATTTGCTGCCCCATAAAAAATATTAAACAAACACTCATTCATGTCTAAAACGCTTGCAACAAAAGTGAGTACGTCCCTAAGTGATAATGTCCCAATTAACCATTTTCCATGCCTGGTGTCAGGTGTGAACCGAAGCAGGTGTGTTAAACTTGATGTTGTCACTCTCACACCTTCTCACATTGGACACTGTACTTGGCGCCTCATGGTAAAGAATTGCTGCTTTACATTGAGATGGTCTAAGAAGATTGCAACACCACAAAACTCATCTGTAGCATGGTGGTCAAGACAATTGCATTTTTGATTGGTTCTCTTTCAATTATGTCCTTGAATCCATTCAAGCATTCCATCCATTCCAACCCCACTTGTGTGGGGTTAAGTAGTGTTGGTGACTGTTGGTTTTTACCTGGCCTAGCTGGGGCAGTGGTGACCTAGCGGTTAAGGAAGCAGACCTGTAATCAGCAGGTTGCTGGTTCGAGCACCGGAGCCCCGTCCGCACATACTGCTCCTCGGCCGCCTGTCATGGCTGCCCACTGCTCACTAAGGGTGATGATTAAAAGCATAGGACACATTTCATTGTGTCACCGTGTGCTGTGCTGTGTATCACAATAACATTCACTTTCACTTGTCCAAGGAAACAAATCCCATAGGAATCATCTGGTCAGGTAAAAGTAATGTGAAAAAACTGATGACTTGACAAACATGAATAGTTCTAACAGGTTGCAGTATGAATTCTGACACACATTCTTATTTGTGCTTGTTCACTTTGAATGGTTCTGTAGCTGCTTTTCTGCTTTCAGGGCTGAGTGTGACCAAGGCCCTGATTAGACATCACACGAAATGAAAAGTGTTAAGTGGTGGGATGGGTCAGGTGTCCTCTATACTTGGTAATGGGTCCCTCATGGCTACATCTCTGTTATTAAAAGAAGGTCCTGAGGATGCGGGCAGAGTGGTGCTGAGTAGAGAGGTCACACAGATGTATTTTTCACTCTCTATCACACACATATATCACATACGATAAGCAGTTAGCTTGGATGACCTTGGATAAACACACGTGCTCTTTGTGAGGCAGGCAGCTTCAGGAAGGAAACAAATGGGCAAAAAATGGAGAGTATGAAGTGAACTTTAAACTTTTGTCCGGTCTGTTTGAACAGAGCATTGTAGAAGTCTGTTGGGACAACTGGAGCTAGAGGGGAATAGGGAATTCATTTATGGGAACAGAGACCGGAAAACAATGTCAGCCCTGTTTGTAGGTCTGTTTTAATATTATTTATAAAGCATTATTATTTGGTGTTACTGTACTCTTTGCTAGAGCTGCACCTTTTGAATATTTTTCTTATCAAGCACTCTCCATTTCATCGAGATATCGGGTACGTCATAAATAATACTTTTGTGTTTTGTAACAACTATATCTATAGTGTGTTATGCAACATGAAAGGCCTCTGAAAATGAGCAAGCAATTTGCTGTTTTTCCAAACAAAATTCTCATTCAACACTTTCATTAGAAACCTGTGGTTCACTGGCTCCAGAACGAAGCCCGTTTAATCAACCTTTCGGTGAAACATTTATGGTGTACGTGAAAAAAATTAAATACAACTTAAAATTAAATTAAATACAAACATAGCTTAACTTATTTGTCCTTAGTTTTATTTTAATAACAAAGAAAAAGTGGTGTATCCCCTATTATAGCCCATCAGAGTACAAAGGTACCAAATAGTAAAATGAAAATATGAATAAACAATTTGAGTATTACTAAATGAACTACTATTTCTTTGTTAATAAATCTGTAAAAATGTCAACAGTTTTTCTTTCAATATGGGGTGCTGTGTGTACATTAATGAGGATTTTTTTAACAAATGGCTGCAATATAACAGAGTGAAAAATTTAAGGGGGTCTGAACACTTGTTGAGACACAGTTGTTTACAGAAAATGAAACAATCTTAAATCTAAAATTAAGCTGAGCTCTTGTAGCAAGGTAAAGCATACGCCAGACTGAACACAGCAACAGTATACAGGGTAGTTATACTGCATCAGCAAGGTCTTTCCAAAGCAAAGATTTCAAAGCAGACTGGGGCAGCTGTGCTGTTCAAGCTTTGAAGAAGCTCAAAGAAATATTGAGGATTGTAAATGCAGTGGTCACTCAATGAAATGACCACAAATAATCAGATTTTGTCATCAGATCTTGCAACAGTGCCTGTCCCTATAAAACTATGGAGGAATTGCATCCGCATTTTTTTCCGTAAAATTCATTCATCCTCGACACTGACTCCTGGTGGTAAGGAGTACACACTACAGATTCTAACGCACAGATCAGTCTAATTATTTTCTTTTAACTGTGATTCGAAACTGTGAGGTTGAATCCATGTGATTCATTTAAATAAAGTTAAAGAGATGTCATGGTACGGATAAAGGAGCAAGCAACAGGGCACAACATATGTGAAAAGGGGATGTTATAAATGGCATAATTGCAAGAAGGAGACAAACACGACATTAAATAAAAACAAAAGCAACATAACAGCATTCTAACAGGAACAGGGACATGAGAGTTTAACTCAAATATAAAGAGTCCTAATCACCTGGTCCTACTTGAGGTGATCAGAACCCAACATACCTGACAACAGACCTTACCTGCGATGCCCAGTGGCCTCTGGGTGCACACAGCTGGTGCATATGTCCCTGATGAAGGAGTCTCGATCTTCCTGAGCTTGGAAATGGGGCGGACAAATTTGGACGAGGGGTGGAGAGGAGATGAGAAACTACCAGTGCTTCATTGAGCTTTTCAGGGTGGTGTTCAACCAGCCTGAGCAGGGAAGGTCGTTGGACACCGCCTCCACACTAGGCTTGGATTGAACAGCGAGAGAGAGGCATGCTGGCAGAGTGGTCAGTGGCCGCCATCAACACACACATCACCACCCATGCTTTCATCAGCAAGGGGGCAAGCACCACCAGTGGGTTACCTGAGGGTTAGGACTTCTCCTCTCTCAACATCACCTCCAGAGGAGAGGCTGGAGCCAGGGGGAGACCTTTGTTTTTGTTTGTCTGTGTGTGTGATTGTGTTATGTGTCTGTGTCTCATCCCAACCTCCCCTGTTCTCATCCCCCAGGTGGCGGAGCAGCTGATGAGAAGACCTCAGATTTATGGAGACACGCAGGGAGCTCCGCTGGAGACAGGGACATGCAGGGGAAGAGTCTGCACATGGAAGCATCATCAGGGACATGCAGAAACAGTGGCTGCACATGCCCACAACACGCCGCCCTGTGTTGTGTTTCAGGTTGATAAGCCGGACAACAGATGGGCTGCATCCAGAGGGTCCGAGTCCTCTGGTGCCAGGGAACACAAACACACCGTCACCAGTCAGGGGGCCCTGTGGTTGCCACAGCATTCGCCCCCTACTCTTGATGGGGCTGGGTCGCCCCAGAGATGCACCCTTAGAGAGGGGGTACTGTGATGCCCAGTGGCCTCTGGGCACAAACAGCTGATGCGTATGCCCCTTATGAAAGAGTCCTGATCAGTCACAGCTGACGCTGATGGAGAAGGACAGATCAAGACTCTTTATAAGGCCAGTAGAGAGCAGAGCAGTTATTCCACACATAGACCAAGAATCTTTCCCCATTTGCCATGTGTTCCCTAAACTGAACTGTGACATGAGTCGGGGCAGTGGTGGCCTAGTGGTTAAGGAAGTGGCCCTGTAATCAGAAGGCTGCCGGTTTGAATGCCAATCCGCCAAGGTGCCACTGAGGTGCCACAGAGAAAGGCACATTTCATTGTGTCACTGTTTGCTGGGCTACTATCCCTTCACTTTCTGGGGCAGTGGTGGCCTAGCGGGTAAGGAAGCTGACTCGTAATCAGATGGTTGCCGTTTCAAATCCCGAGCCTCTAATGGCTTAAAAGCAGATGCCAGCCCTCCCTGCAGCATCACACTATTGGCTAAGGCCTCAACCTGGGGTGTGGTCATCCTGCAGACAAAGTTGGCATCCCATTGCCAACTTATGGGAGAAGCATCAAGAGAAGAAGCAGTAACCAAGAAGCAGCAGAAATGGGAAGCAGGGAGGCAGAAACAAACAAAGAAACAACAGAACCTGACTGAACAGAAGAAGACCAAGCAGCAACTTCTCCAACCTTCAGCCTCAACACACCCTGCCCTCAGAATTCTACCAGCAGCACAGGAGCCGGCTTATTACATATAAAGTAGGAGGCTTCTGTGCCTTACTGTGTAACCATCCATCACACAGATAACACGTTACGGATCGTGTGTAACACTCCCACTAAACTTGTTTTTACAATGATGAAATTTTTAAGAACCCACAACCAGATTCACCTATATATGATGCAAGGGAGGAGTTTAAGTGGAAGTTACCAAGTAAATTTAATTTCTGTCTAGGGTTATGATCTCGCAGTGTGTCGAAGAGCTCAGGCTAGCCTGTTGGAATGGCTATAGCTGTATGCGATTCACCTCCCTTGCACTAATTTATAATTCCCATAAAACCACAACACAGGAAAACACAGGTTCAATAGAACTATATATTACAACTGAACATTTATTTCCATCCCCAACAATTATACAGGGGAAAACCCACACCACATAAACATTAAAACAATAACTCAAATTAAATAAAATACCCGGGTTTTAAATGTTCACACCGTCTAGGTAACTCTTAATATCGTTGGCGCGCTTGGTGGAGCTCAAACTGGTGTGTTGAGTCTACTCACTACTTCTTCCAGTATTGTCCCCACGATCCGCTGCACTTCTGCCGTCTGCAGAATAAAACTTTCGTCGGTGCAGCTCCTAATGTAGAATGAACGCTCCTCGCGTGGTCCAACACCTCCACAGCACCGGGCCGTCCCGCGTCGCGCTGGTCTCCCGGTCTCCGCCGCGTGCAGAGTTCCCACCGAAGTCTGTGCACTTCTACCCTTTATAGCAATTGCTATTTTTCTAGAAGTCAGCGAACCTCCGTCATGCACTATGCACCCTTATGCATGAAAAATATTTAACTCCCAAACTAGTACAACATAAATGCATGTGAATGCATTTGCTATTTTAACCAAAAGCGTGTAACTTCACTAATTAAATTAAACAAAAACGCTGTCTCCTGTCTCTTCTCTCCCAACTCTTCCTGTCACATGCTCTCCCCCTCTATGATAGGACAGCACAAAATAAACTCTGCATACCATTACACAGTTTAAACAAGATATAAACATATTATATGAACATATAATGAAACAAAAATACACTTGCTGTACAGATAATAACAAAAATAATACAAATAATATCAGTGCACCTGAGAGGGTGCTACACGTGCATAGCAGCATTTACTGTTCAATGGTATTCGTGAAGCCTGAGCTGTATTATTAATATCATAGCCAGTCACTACACTGAAATGATCAGACCTGCTCTAATTTAACTTATAATAATCGTGGAGGACCTCCGGGGACATCCTTTTGGCCACTCCTTGTTTTAAGAACATTATTATTAAAATGACCTCAAGACTTACTCGGCAGACAAGTTTATTAAATATTTACTAAAGACCACATGCTAATGAATCAATTCACACATGTATTCATATCCATACATTTTGGCTCAATTTACCCTACACTGAGGTGTCACTGCTTTGAGAACTGTGGCTTTCATAATTATACATCTAATTTATGGATTTTTATAGGTTAACTTGCTTCCTCGTTATATCAGACCAATAAAATTACCAAACAGGTCACAGTGGACCAATGAAACTGTTTGAGCTATCACACTTTGTTCCTCGAATCAGCCATTTTGCTCTTCGTGCACAAACTCTCATCATGAGAGGTCTTCCTTCACCTCTCAACCCCAAGACTTGACACAATTTCTTTTTTTTTTTCTTTTTTTCTTTAGTTTGTAGGTGCGGCTTATGTATATGTGCACTCTATAGTGCACATATACATAAAATTGATTTTAGGTTTTCCATTCAGTCACTTTCAGTCAGTCAAAGTATTCAAATATTCTCAATAAACAACTGAAATGTACTTGACTTAATCATGTTTATAAAACAGGCAGTCAAAATGGCACCTTAGCGGTCTAAGGTGCCAGACTCAAGGTGAAATTGGTGTACTTGGGCTTTCCGGGCCAGTGGTTTCCCCAGGCACCTGTCATGGCTGCCCACTGCTCACTCAGGGTGATAGGTTAAAAGCAGAGGACAAATTTCATTGTATGCACAGTGTACTGTGCTACAGTATATCCTTTCACTTAAAATAAACATATATTAATTGTGTTACATGTATTAAATTCAATTTTGGAAATCAATACTGAGCAGTGATTTTTTTTTTTTTATCTGCAGCTGCCCTGGTTCAATGACCACTTGGGCCTAATACAAGGTAACCCCACCTGTAGCCCCTCCGCCAGGATCAAAACAATTAAACCTACAATATCACAAACCACCCATAAACACACCCCAAATTCACCCCCCCAAAATAATAATAAAAACACCTACACCAGAACCTTCAAACACCCCCCAGTAAAGGTTATCCCCCATATACCCATTCAAGTAATAAACCAAAACAGCTGGACATGACACCCCAACAGTAACAGGCAGCCAAAATTTTATCATGCCGGCAGAAGGCCACCTGCGTACTCTGTGAGCGTCACGTCTCACTCCGTGACAGACACATTCATTGGTATGCCTCTCCCCCTCACACAAAACCTGTAGCATTGTGCAGGACCCCAGTCACAGCACACATGGAATTTTCACACTCCTGGCCTCCAAGAAACCAGTTTAAAGGGGTTTTATATATTGATGTATTGTGTCTCCTTAATGTCTTGGCCTTACTGTTTGCATTTGTGTGGGTTTACATTCCAGAACGCAAGCTTTGCCTGTTCGGTATGTGGTTGAGATGACTATAAACTATACTATATAAATCAACAACAACAACATGTATTTCTTATATAGCCCAAAATCACATACAGTATGTCTCAATGGGCTTTGACAGGCCCTTCAGTTGACACCCCCACACTTGACCCTTCTGCACACAAGGAAAAACTCCACACAAAAAACTCTAGGAGAGAGAAAAAAGAAAGGAAGAAACCTTGGGAAGGAGTGATACAGAGAGGGACCCCCTTCCAGGGTAGAGTGAGCCTGCAAATGGTGTCAGTGCAGGGTTGGGGATGATATAATAATAAGTCCTACGGTTGTAGGGTTGGAGAAGTCCAGGATGTATTCAGTGTCATGGTCTAGATTACATGTCCATAATGATGTTACTGGTCCATTTGAAGATCCCTATAGCTGTAGTTGTAACGGTGGTGGTGGCTGTGGTGACCCTCTGGTTTGTTTCATGGTATGTCCTTGTTAAGCAGTTGTCAGGAACCAGGATTTATTTGCTGGTCTCTTCACTGGGGTCTGCCAGTAGTCTGGGCGCTTGATTCCGTGTCTCGGAGAAAAACAAACAGAAGCAGCGGCAGACGGTTGCACTGTACGACCGATACTGAAATATGTGGTTATAGTGGTATATTGGTGCTACAGTGGCCCGGTACCCTAACTAGGACAGCCTAACTAGGGTGAATTTAACTTTGTCTGTGTCTAACAGGGGGACTCTGTGATAAACTGGACTTTATAATTGACACTGCGTCAAAGTGAAGTGAAATGAGGGTCTAGGACTTTAGCAAAAAGCCAGAGAAAACAGATAGGTTTTGAGATTGGATTTAAACACTGAGACTGTGTCTGAGTCCCGGACACTGACAGGCAAGCCGTTCCACAACTGCGGAGCTCTATAGGAGAAGGATCTGCTCCCAGCTGTGACCTTCTGCACCTTTGGTACCAGTAGTGACCCCGCATCACAATAATTCACATTTGTAATTAAAAACACATATTTTTAATTAAATTAATTATTTACACAAATCAACATTCACATATGCAGGGAAAAAAACATTTAACTTTTTTTGCTCAATTGCATTAAGTTAAATTATTTTCATTTGGTAGATGCTTATAATCTCTACATGAGATCCAGATGAGGACTAATGCTCCTAGACATATGAAAGTGCTGAAGTGTGTGAATATCACTGGTGTTTGTCAGAGAAGAACGTTTGAGGAAAATGCAAGCAAGTATAAGATAAACTGAGGAGGTCTTCTCTGAATAAACCAGATTATTAATTTGTTTGAATTCTGGACATGAGCAGCCTAAACTGCGAATGCCTTGTGTGTAGTGTGCTGTTCACCCTGCTGACCCACGACTGTGCAGTGATGCACAGCTCCAACCACATCGTCCAATCACAACCGCAATGACTGACGGACTGGTGTAAGTCAACAATCTGGTTCTGAACATGGACAAAACCACTCTCCACTGAACATCGGCGGATCTTGTGTAGAGATCACTTTGCTTAGTGGCACCTCAGTGGCACCTTGGCGGGACGGGATTTGAACCGGCAACCCTCTGATTATGGGTCCGCTTCCTTAACCACTGCCCCGCACTGAAGGCATCTCTGAAGACAAGTGCATTCTACTATATCCCTCATCAAGTCAAGTGTCAAGATTTTCACCCATTATTTTTCAGAGGAGATGATGCACTGGAATGCTGGTTGGCTGCAAATTTAGTGACCTTTGCAATTTTACCTGACCAGGGTTTAATCCTGCCCTGGGGCAAATGAGGCCTGTTACATTTCAAGAGGTAATCAACATCACCATGAATACAGAAAGGGTCACTTTAAGTGTGACACCTCTGACTTGTCACCTACCTTTCACACGTGTGTGTCGTGTCTAGGTAGGTTTCCAACGTCCTACGCATAAAATAAATTGGATATCTTCAGTCAGAAAATCATCTCTGAACTCTTCCCTTGGGGTACATTCCTCCTCTCAGAACCAAACAGTGGCCCTGAGTTCACCTTCCATTGACACCTGAACCCTGAACCATTTACTCCACATTATACACACTTTGCTCTAAATTCACATAACATCTTACCTGTAGCATACATGAATGTTCATTTTCTGATTTATTTGAATAAAAAAATTAAGTTTAGTACATGCAAACACATTTTTCACAACAGCCATTATTACTGAACAGAATGCTTTACTTTCAATTAAATTGAGACATTTATACAGCACAGAGCCTGTCTTCTGACATCTAACTATTCCTGAACTGCAGAATCCACTGCAGAATTGTGGGGTTTTTTTTTGTAGACCTTGTTCCTTCATTCCTTCATTTGTCCATCTGGTGGCAGCAACTGTCTGAAAATCACCACAGAGTCAGCCGACAACGTGATCGCTGGCGCACCATGATCAGTTTCCACAGCTGTAAATAATGTAGACTGTGTGTGTGAGGGCCACATTTTTGGCTCTAAAACGCCCTGTGATTCCACCTGGAGTCGGCCTGCCCTTGATCGGGCAGCACCTGCCTCAGGAACACCGGTGAACTGCACTCCCAAAGCCCCCAAATGCTACTTCGGCCCTTCCTGAATACTGCCCCAACTCTGTACCTTCAGAAATATTTGAAATTCCACTGTGGTTTTCTCTTTTCCAAGCAAACGCTTGGAACTATCCTACAACCTCCAGAGAGCTGAGAGTCACAGATTCATGTGGCAGCATCACTGTCAGGGTGGCAGCAGTCATATCATGTACCCGAGAGGAATTAGACTATCACACCATCTCAGTCGGAAAGGGGCTGCTTTAATTTGTAATGAGCAAAGCCTGGCCATTGCTTCTGATCAGATGTCACGCTGAGGGCCCAGTCATTGTTAGCAGCTGAGTGCAGCTCAGTCTGACAGCACATCTGGAGAGAGTTACCCACGGTAACCCTCCCCCACGGGAATGTCGACGGGCAGCCTGGGCTTTGTGGCGAACCCAGGGCTGCTGGTGTCACAGAATAACTCAGACCTGTCACTTGCATGAGCCAGGCTTAGTGACAGCGTGGGGTCTATCAGGCTGATTGGATGTTAGAATAGCATTAGTACTGTAAGACGAGGACACTGATACTCCAGGATGCCACTGAACAGACGATCGGGACATTAGATGTGGGTTTTGTATTCAGATCATTACCTCTTCACATTTTAGATATTTTGGTCTGGCTTCCACGGCCTACCAAGAAATCGCAAACCAAAATCACGCCGATTTAAACAGAACCGATCACAATTTCTACCCAAAATCCAGCAGCGGCACATCAGAATTTTGCTCAGTTTAGGAGGAATAAATACTTGTCTGAGAGAGTCACCTGTGACACCCACGTAGCCATTTTATTCTTTACCGTCTGTCTTCAAGCCCATAAAAAGGTGCTGTACAGAACAAACAGCAGTGGAGCATTCAGGACTAAAGCCCTGTAACTGGATGATGCTCCAAAGGCCAGCCAGGTAACGGCAACCCAGCTGGGACATGTGACAAGGCAGCCATCTCCACCTTCATGTGGTTTTCTGGCCTCTTTTTCTTGTGCACTGCCCTGCAGCAACACAGTTAAAGCACCATCTGCTTTGGTGGCTCAGGCCTTTCTCTCAGTGTAATGATCCCTTTAAGCCAATGTCCTTTCATGAAGAGGAGGATCCCATTTCTCTTTTGAAATCTATATATCTTTTCTCCATATGCATGCGAAGGGCTTCTAAAAGTGTTGTGTAGAAAATAATAAAAGTCATCAAATTCATAACAAAGAGCAGAATTTTGAGCATGCCCGTGACCTTCACCCTGAGCGCCACAAGCAGCGAGAAAATGGCAGAGACAAGTTGATCTGCCATGTTAACTGAAAGACATCAAATGCTGACAAGAAAAAGACTAAATGTAATCGTGATACTGCAAAATTCTAAACTTCACTATTCAAAAACAAGATAATCATGATTAAGATTATGGCTATTGTTATAATAATAATAATTAAGGTTTCATGTGATCAAACCATATACCTGGTTTAGGAAAAATAAATGTATGCAGTGCATGATGTGCTTTGTCTAAGAAGATACTTTTTTTCATTATTAAAGATGTAAGGATATGTATGTTTTACCATGTATTTATATCTTAGTGGGGACCAAATGCCCATACAAAACATGGCATTATCCAAATAATGGAAACATTTTGCTTATTTACATTTTAATAATAAATTAAATGCATAAGTAAATTGATTACTAAAAAGGGTTGTTGTTGGTACTGGTGTTGCTAGATAGATGTAGAAACACATTCGTAATATGCACGTTGCATTTTTATTAGCGTTGGTCACGACAAGTATATAAATACGTGTGTGGCATGATTGCTTCTCACTGTTACAGACAGTCATTGTCTGGCTTAGGGCCATGTGTGATTTGATCTCTGATCTCTGCTGGCCAGACAGAGGACAACATGACCTCTTTTACTGATTTCCTAAAAATGAATTGGCTTCACATCCAAACTTCTTCTGACATCTAATTTTAACACTTATAAGATTTTACTTCCAGATGGCACAGAGGTTCTCAGATATTCAAATTATGCTGACAGGTATTAAAGATTACTCAATACAGCAAGGTCTAGGGTTTTGTGGCTCAGTTCAAGGATCGTGGCACACTTGCTATGGAGGACATCACATAGGTTAATCTGTGTCAAGGTAATCTTGAAAGAGCTAAATTTACTGAGCAACAATCTGGAGGCCAATTCATAGCATCAATTCAATCAAATATTTCTGAGATGCTGGTACAGTAAAGACGAAAACAGCAGTGTAGATATATTCAGGTTAAGGATATATATTCAGTTTAACAGGCAAAAATAATGAATGCAGTTTAATGCATTGTGCTTTTTCCAGATTATGCTATTTGAAGACTCAATAATTGCTGGTCATTTTGAAATTGTAAAGAAACATAAACCAAATTCATTGAGTACACTGATAGAGAAAACAAGCTGACGCAAAAAGCTGTAAGTGGGAGCATTGTCCTCTGCAGGGCTCGGAATGCCACGTCTGACCGTCCTCTACAGCTCCTCTGGCATTAATGTGGTCAAAGGAAGCGTTTGAAGAGGTGTCGGTTTTCTGCACTCACGGTGACACTGACACTGTGTCTTAATCTATCACTCACCCTGGTGTGTTGTACTATTACATAATTAAACATTTTATGTAGAAAGAAATTTTGCAGATGTAAGGTGAGAAACAGGAAATTAGATCTCACAGGTGCATAGTCACACCTTGAAAACATAAATGTCACATCTCACATGACAATGCAATGACTTATTTTTGTTAAACCTCAAAGAAAATCTTTTCTTTTTTGGCATGAGAATATCACAGAATTGATGAAAGTCTTCCTGTTTACTGAGCGAACCCTGACGGCCGGCTGCTGTAGTGGGTGAGAGAGATATAATACCCTTCAGATATAGTGGGACATGGATCTGCTGTCTGGCTTAGCAGCCTGCTCTTCTTTTATCCCCTGTGCTGCAAAAGCCCTGCAACACTGCCAGTTCCCCTGCGCTGTGACCGGATGGGTGCATCGCGGCCCCCACCCTGAACCCAACACATGATGATGCTGGATTAAAGCAAGACTTCTAGAAACTGTATCCGACCACTCAGTCCCCCATCTTTGCCCTAAACATCTCAGGCACTTCCTTCGTCAATTAGTGCAACTTGGTCACACTGGAACCAATGAAAGGCAAGACTGGGCTTTCAGAGGATCCTGAAGCCCGGAGGTTAGCAGAAAAATAGCACAGCTCAGCTCTGTAAACCGATAGCATGCAAAAGCCACGGCAAAGCTACGAGACTTCATTTAGAAAAGCAGGTTTGCCATAAGCCGCCTTCAAGCTGCTACTTCTGACAGAGGTCAGGTACCACATCAACACAATGGCATGCGATGGCACAGCCCCATCCAGAGGACTTTGTCTGTCTGCAGCATGGTCGTCTCGTGAGAACCCACCAAAGAAATCAAAAGCGAGCCAGCCAGCCCCTGAATTCCTAGCATCACTCCTAGTTTGGTTATGCAGTCAGCAGGACACTGTGGCTCCTGTAAGCATTTAGCCTTTTGGAGGACGTCCAGCACAGGCCTGTTTCAGGAGCTGGCTCTTTGGTCCAGCCACTTAGAGTGGTTAAACAGCGTCAGAACATGGCAGACTACAGAGCTACAAGCATGAAACTAAGCCAAGCCGCTTCATTAAAATGTTATGAAACGAAACATAGACCAACACCATGAAGTTTTAGGATCTTTGAGTGGTAAACCCAGAATGGAAAATAACATCATCCCCTATTGGCTTTTGGACTCATTAGGAGAAATACTGATCACAGCCATTCATCGTGATTAAAGTCCAGACATATCTCTGACCCCCAGCATAAACTCGGCCTTATCAAATATTATCAACGCCATCCAACACACCCACAACTGCCACCTGAGCACAGCAAAGGCAGCGCCACAGCACAGAGGAAACCAGGGCTGTTTACTGACCTCTACACAGACTAAACGGATTCAGCGTGTCCTTCTATTAATAACTCGACTGTGTGATTCCGGCACCACAGCCATGCAAAATCCGCTCTGCTGACAGCACAGTCCCGCAGCAGAGGGAAAGCGACAATGACAGCCACAGCCACAGGTTTTTGACAGAAGACTCACTTGACCCATACAGTGCAAAACAATAATCATAACGGGAAAAGATGTGATCTCAATTAGACTTCATTTTAACATACGAATATGGACATGACTCAGAGACTGCAAAATAGTGTCCCGGCAATGTCCAACCCCAGAAATTTCCGAACAGACATGGAAAAAAGGCTTGATGTGAGTCCAAGTGACATCTGATGCACGCAGTTTCGTATGAAGATGAGAAGCCAATACCTTCCACAGTGGTTTCAGACATTAGGGAACAGGTTATGTGTGAATTCCAAGTATCAGCCTGATAATCCCATTAAAATGCTGACCTTCTGTGCTACATCAGTAACTTAATAAATTGTATTGAAACACTTAGCCACTAGTACAGAAGAATATGCAAAATGAGCAATGTCTCTTAGTTCAAATTTTCAAGCATTTGTCTAAACGTGCTAGAGACACAAAAGAAAATAGCTGATAAAAGGTATTATTTCTATGAAATTTTAGTTGTGAAAAAAAAACATGGCTCATCCTCAAGTCAGTGGAAAGCTGCAGGTCTTAATGTGCAAAACTGGTATTTTATGGTCGGGTGGGGAGAAACCGGCAAGCGTGGCACTGATCTTTGTTCCTCACCTTTTAAAGCATGAGCTGAAAGGAGGGCACTTGGCTTTCAAAACACACACTGAATATATATTTCTGTTTTTATGGCTTTGTAGGATGAATAATCCACTTTGCCAACAGCTGCCAGAAAAAAATAACTAAATCGCTACGAAACCCGTAATTGACGAAAGAACTTTTTGCTGTTAATCATTTGCAATAAAATCCAGGGATCCACTAGCACATCACTCTTTTGAAAGTCAGAGCCGTACACCTGATCCCTCTTTCTCTGGCCACGCCCACTACTTGTAACACCCTGTAAGCAATATGCATCGCTCTGATCCCCACTTCTCCCTCTCCCAAATAACATTTGAACATCAGAGCCCTGTCACAAAATGTTAACCGATAAAAATAACCTGCAAGGTAATACAGCGTCATTCGAGATGTGCTTAATCTAGGTTAATATGCTGAGGGCATGGTCCATGTTTTTTATTTCTAGAAGGATCTGGCTCCTGATCAAGATGACAGCAAAAGCGAGGAACAGGAGCTTGTCAAACAAAGAGACAGGCAGAGGAAATAGAACAAGGGAGACAGTTTGTGTGATTGCTAATTGGAAGAGCTGAAGCTGGGCACACAGCCAGTTATGACAGCAGTGCTTACATATAACTACACTCGCATTTTTCAGCAAAGCATCATGGGATTGGACTTCACTATGGAATGAGAGCCTCAAAACGTTGACTGAACTGCTGCCAGGCACATGGCATGGCCACTTGCATGCGTGCATCCTAGCTAATGTCACATTTAATGAATGAGCTGTGGTGAGGAGTACATTACATGTCTACTCAGTTATTCTGCCTTCTAGATATAGTTGTATGGGGGTGAAAAAGGGACAGGAAGCAGAGATTTGTCTTCTCACACACCTCCCCACAGAATACATGCAGACGTGGGACTATTAAAGTGGTAATCCAGTGTCCAGAAATGGAATATGTCTTGCATGGATCAGACTACTGTCGGAACACACATTTACATTTACATTTACGGCCTTTGGCAGATGCCCTTATCCAGAGCGACTTACAACGTGCTTTCAAGTTACCATCGATGAAGAGATCAATTCCGGTTCATCTTTTTATTCACTCTGTTGTACATTCTGTACACAAGTTCGACAATAAGAAAGTTACAAGTTAATATAAATATTCTCTAATATTCTCTTGAGTTGCCGTTTGAAAATACTCAGTGACTGAGCTGTTCTGACCTCGAGGGGAAGTTTATTCCACCACCGAGGGGCCAAGACAGAGAAGAGTCTAGATGAATGTCTTCCTTTTACCTTCAGAGATGGAGGGACCAGGTGAGCAGTACTGGAGGCTCGGAGTATATGAGGTGCAGTGTGAGGTGTAATAAGGGCTGTGAGGTAGGATGGTGCTACTCCATGTTTGGCTTTGTAGGCCAGCATCAGTATTTTGAACCTGATGCGTGCAGCTACTGGGAGCCAGTGGAGGGAGCGTAGCAGAGGGGTGATGTGGGAGAATTTGGGAAGGTTGAAGATCAGTCGTGCTGCTGCATTTCGTATGAGTTGTAGAGGTCGGATGGTGCATAGAGGTAGAGACACACAAAAGCCCCATTCCTTTGAGCTACGCGCAAAATCCTATATACAGCCTTCGGTAATCAGGAATGTTTAAAAATACATCCTTGGAACGACAGATTAGATGCTTCTGCCACATAGATGTGGTACCATGATTCAAAGCCTTGGAATGTTATTGATATCTTTATGCAAGTGGCTGCATTTAGGGGAACCCTCCCATCTGTGGACGCAGTTACCAGGGTAAGAACTGAACGCAGGGTGTGACTTGTTGTGTTTTGTAATCTCTACAACAGCCATTGGTAGGTTGCAATACAATATACTCTGTCGAGGGTTGGGTCAAGCCTGCCATCCTCTCTGTGGGATGTAAATATCTGATGCACAGTAAGAAACCTACTTTACACAGTGTTCTCCAGCATTATGGTGATACGGAGGGTCTTGGTTGTAATATATATTCTCCTTTGGTAGTAATACCCTGGTAATTAAAGACACGGGACAATTTTGAGGAGTTTCTAAACAAACTTACAAGTGTTGATCATATTTTTTTTGCAGCGAACTGCCTGCAGTTCCACCACGAACCACAAGGGGTTCGTGAGACCTCGGTCTAGCTCGCTGGGCTGGCCAAGTTCATTCCTCTGGTCTACAGCAATGCATCGTATGGGTCCTGAGGGAAACAATAATTCCTCTAACATGCCTCGTCGGTCACAGCGCAGTATCTGCTAAATTTCCAACTTTTTCTTGCAAAAAAAAAAATGATTCAGCAGAAGAGCTGACAGTAAAGAAGATCGAGATGCTGCACTTTATAATTATATGGCAGCTCTGACGTCTCCGGGTCCGTAAGGGACATGTGTTGTTCCTCAGGCCTGTCTCTGAAGGTTCCCCATGCCAGAATATTTTCACTAAAACGCTTGCATAATAAGAATCAGCACCCCGGAGGGTTCAAATAAAAATGAATGTCTTAAACAAGGGAGAGACACTTTCAAGGATTTATGCAGAAGACCGCACCATAATTACAATTAAGATAAGGCCTCAGCATGAAGGAAAAATAGCTCAGAAGCCAACTTCAACAAGTGTGGACGGTTTCGATTATTAGAAACAATTCGAAATATTTGCTCCTCGTTTCACAATCTCGGGCTTGCTTGTCTATCACAGCTCGGGTTTGGGGTGAAAAAACCCCACTGACGGCGACTTCGGGCCAAGCCAACTCCTCAAGTCCCCAGGTCATCCACCACAAATCAAATCAACGCAGTCGTGTGTCCAGTTTCCTCGCGAACGTGACATGGGGCGCGATACGCGGCTCGAACCCGACACCGAGCGGATCGAGCGCTCCGGCGGACACGCGATACGGACACGCGGCAATGACATAACCCGCCAGCCATCCTGGCCGTGCGGAGCGCCTCTGAGATTGGAGAGGGAAGGGCGGACTCCGCGCGTCACCGCGCCCCCCTCCTCCGACCGCTTAAAGCCCCGGGATCCCCGGCCCCGCGCCGCTCCGGCTGCCGCGCATCTGCAACAGAACCAGGTCCCGGACCGGATTAACCAGTGAGCCGCGGTCGGGAGGAGACGGGCATGGAGGGCGTTTCAACTTTCCGCGGGATTTCGCCGGAGCGCCGGGCTCCTGTGGCCGTTTAAAAAGGCGGTGCGCGTCGGATGGGATTTTTCTCCGGGGACGTTCGCCCCCGATGCCGTCGTCCACGCTCGTCCGTCCACCTGTCCGCCCGTGAACCCGCCGCGTACCTGTTGATCGGCGCGCGGGAGCGCGCGCTGCCGCCGGACGGGAGCGCGCGGGGCGCGCGCGCGTCTCTGAAGCTCGCGCCCGGCGGTGTGGATCTTTTTTTTTTTTTTTTTTTTTTTTTCCGCGGGAGCCCTGGATGCTTTAGCCCGCTGGATTGGAACTGGGATCCCGCCAGCAGGTCTGCATGGGCCGGGATAAGGTGAGTCCCACGGCGGCGCCCGTCAGTCGCGTATCCTGCCCACGGATTTTGTGCATTTTCCGCAAAGTTTTTTTTTATGTAAAAAAGTTCAGCCTTTGGAACACATTACCTTGTCGAGAAATAGTTTATCATTTACAATGTTCTTAATCAGAATCTTTAAATATATTTAATATACTAAATAAAAATACACATTAAAAAGGCCATTCAGGATACTGATTTACGTTTGACTTTTATATAATCCCAACCCAAATCAAATGGAATTAGACATTTTATACGACATATATGTTGTATAAAACTGTACAGAGTTAATTTAATAGTTTAATATCGAATGTGTATTATATTTATTATTTATTATTATTCAAGTATGAAATAAAACTGAGCATGAAAAAAGAATATGATACACCGAATATGTTTGTATATATGTTATTTTCTCTGCATTAAGATGGTGAATATACTTCATATTCTTAAACTAATTATACTGTTTAATAAAAGCCTTTATCTTAATAGTACATTATTTTCACTAGGGTTCGCTTAAGCTTCATTCAACATTTAAAACAAATATGTATTTAATTGTATTATGTTGTTGCTTCTGCGTAATGGTGCATAATTCATGGAGCATAATTCAGTCAGGAAAACATCTGGAGATTCCTGGTCTGCATTTTTCCTCGTCTTCCTTCTCGCAGCTGCACGGTTGCAGACGGAGTGCTTCCATGTCTGAAGCCTTATTAAAAACCCTGTGTTGATCAGATTTATTTCAGTAACTGGCCCCTAAAGCGACACCAAATACGCCAGTGACATGGCCTTACATAAACACCAGAAGCTACTGTTCCCTGATCGGCCGGTCTGGGCTCATCTACGGTGCTTATTATGGGAAAAAGCATCTTTTGATTGAGGTTTTTGACAGCAGCTGCAGTAATATCCTCAGATAAGATAAGAAATTGTCTTAAGCGTGTTAGTGAGTTAGTAAAGACAACCCTAAAAGCTCTTAAACACTTCATCCAGCTTTACTAAAGTAAATCTGTTTAACATCAAATAAAGAACATCAGTCTCTGTTGGTGCAGTCATCTGTCTGTAATTTGTATGTCTAACCTTTCATCCTCCTGTTATTTAGTACATTTAGCACAGCATTAGCATTGACAGATGTATATATATATATATACACACACACACACACACACACACACACACACACACACACATACATACATACATACATACATACATACATATGCATCTGTAGACATGTCTGAGGCATCTGAAGTCAACCAAAAACATATTGACCGCTGTGTTAATGCGTGGAATAATGAAACTGTGATTTATTTATTCTATTGTCTTCTGTGTTGCAGACTCCTTCAGAGGAACTGTGTCTAAAATGAAGTTATGGGATGTTATGGCCACATGTTTGTTGCTCCTAAGTTCTGTCTCTATGCGCCCAGTGTTCCGAAATTTGCCATCAGTAAAGAACCCTGCTGCCCAGGCGAAGCCTTCTAACCGCGCTGGCCTGGCTGTGGAGGACCCTGTGATAGACTCTCGTTACAGTGCAGAGAACCTGCAAGGCTCCTCCATGGAGGAATCATGTAAGTAAAAGTGGGTTTTTTTTTTTTTTTTTTTCGAATGATTCAGTGGAAGTGCGTCACAGTGAAGATCTCAACGTTGAGGTCTAAGTTACATGAGGCAGTTGGGTTGAAGTGGGTTTGGTGGTTCCACTCATAACATCTGTTTTAATCTGTGGTGCCATATCTGACCTGACAGTGGTCTGTAATAATCCGTCAAGCTGTGCCAGAGGGAAGCCATGTGTTGTGACAGGACACTTAAACATCTTTTTATGAGTTCTGTAAGGAACCCACCAGCATCGGTATAAATGAAGGTGATGCCTGGCCCAAAACAAAGTCTGAATTCCTCTTCCTGAACTGTTTATCATGAGTGCCCATTCCCTGACTTCCAAAGGAAAAAATCCCCGTCCAGAATGGTGAACGTCTGTCTGTTACCGAGAACCTAAACAGACAGTGGTGTGTATGGAGAGGCTTTAGCTTCAAGTGCCTCAGAAGTCTCGGCCAGCCAAGTCCACGTACCGATCGTGTTTATGTTCTTTTCAGCAGCTGGGGGGAGGAATTCCATTTGTTTAATAGAACATGACACTGCCCGGTCTTCACACAGTAGTAAACTTGCAAGCTCTCTAGATAAGGGATGGAACATTTGGCAAAGCGAATCCCCTTTAGCAGCCGTTCAGAGCCTTAACATAAATTCAGGCGCTTCGACTGCAAGACCAAAATAACCAAAAGTCGACAGTGCACAGGAGCATCAGCAAGCGGACAGGTGAAGGAGCTGTTCAACAGGATCAAATTTGGAGAAGTCCTGCTGTCAGATACAGCAGCATGTCTGCCTCTGTCATGGAGAACTGACAAGCGAGTCCTCCTGCTAAATCAGAACAGTCCTTTTTTCCCTGTTCGGAGGTTCACCGAACAATGAATTAGTGCTTTGATTCTTTTTAATTGCCTCATCCTAACTCATTTGTCAGTCATGTAGCCTATGATCTTCACAGAGATTCCTCAGACTACTGGAGGTGAATGCAGAGGCTCCCTTAACTACATCATCATGCATTACATAGAGATCAAAAGACGTTGTCTTGCCCGTCCGTTCTTGGACGCGGCAGGAGCAAGCCTGTTTCGAGTTTGTGGCTGTGTAAGAGGTGGTGTGTGTTATCGTGTGTTGTGCAGGTACATTTCTGATTTAGGAAAAGAAACGTGGAACCCAGTACAGGGATACACAGGCTCCCTAATGTGTTACTTTTGTGTTGTCTCTCTCAGATGACACCACAGGCCCATACCCGGAGCAGTTTGACGATGTTTTGGACTTCATTGAAGCAACTATTGGCAGACTCCGCCGATCATCTGAGCTGGACAGCGTCCCTCAGAGCAGAAGGGACAGGAAAAGGCAGAGTGGAGTAACAAATGCGGCAAGAGTCGGGAGGAGGGGCCAGGGGGAGAGGAGGCGGGGCCGTAAAGGAGGGCGTTCGGGGAAAGGAAGTAAAGATGAGCAGTGGAGTACGCCCGGACGTGGCTGCCTCCTGAGAGAAATCCACCTCAATGTCACCGACCTGGGGCTGGGTTACCGGACCAAAGAGGAACTGATTTTCAGGTACTGCAGTGGTCCGTGTTCTGATGCGGAGACCAACTATGACAAGATCATCAATAATCTCAGCAACAACAGAAAGCTGGACAAGGAAAAACCCTCTCGGACTTGTTGTCGACCCATAGCGTTTGATGATGACCTCTCCTTCTTGGACGACAACCTGCAATACCACACCCTGAAGAGGCACTCCGCTAGGAAGTGCGCCTGTGTGTGATGCAGGAGCGGGGGGCTCTGGCGAACTCGGAACGGGAGAACAGTGCAGGGCTGAGGCCACGAATGAAGCAGCTTGTGCAGTGGGTACAGGGCACAATTGGTAGGTGGTTTGAGAAATATGGTACACAGTCACCTAAATGCCACATACCAGCCTCAGAAGGGATGGGACCTAGGGCATCACCTCAGTGTTCTTTCATTTGCCGCTCACCTGTTCTCCTGGAGAATCGTATCTACAAACATGTACAATGAGCTGGCTATGAAACGAGCATTTGCTCTCGATTTTACCAGAGAGAAGGGACTCATAATTGGCTATTCTGTTACACCGTTTAAAACGCTGCTTGAAGAGTAGTTGTCACCATTGACCCGTTTAGAGGGTTTAGTGTTCCTGTCCTGCAGTAGCAGAAGGATGTACAAGTTTACATTTAGAAAGACCATCTTACTCTACCTAGTTCTTCCTAGAACTACAGATGAAATGCAGAATTTATTATTCAGAAAGCTATCTATCTATCTATCTATCTATCTATCTATCTATCTATCTATCTATCTATCTATCTATCTATCTGTGTGTCTGTCTGTCTGTCTATCTATCTATCTATTATATTTATTGAGATTTAATTAACTTATTGTTATTTATTGCAATCCGTTCTATTTAGAGTGTTTTTTCTTATTTATTTAAATACCTTTCTGTATTGGATGGTGCCAAAGTGGAATATGTGTGTTTTGAACTGTGGTTGGTGTGTGGTGTAAATAATCAAAATGTCTGTGGAAGAGCTCATCTTTTTCTAGCTGTGGCTAAATAATGCTGTGCGCTCATAAAATAATTCCAGAATGAAGAGGCAAAATTCCAGTTAAACTATATGGTTGGGGGAGAATAGAAAATAGTGGACCAATTTACATATGCATTTTCAATATACTGCTAAATGTCAACTGCTTGTTAATGAACTAAACTGTCATATTGGTGTATTTTCACAAAAAAGAGTATAATATTTCCCCCCTAGTCACTGAATTAAAATATAAGTTAATAAAATTGCTTGTTTGTTAGGGAAAATGCTCTGAATATGCCTGGGAATTTAAGATTTATTTATTTATTTTCTGCAGATGTCATGGAGGAATCTCCCCAAGAAATTATAGGAATGTGTCCAATTGAAACTATTGTGCTGGAAAGTATGTTTTGGGTGGATACTCCTCAACTCAACATGACTGAGAAAACTGATCTACAGGGGTCTATGCAAAAGCTGTCAGCAGGTTATCCCATTTAAACTCTTGCTCCTGGACTATTCAGTGAGCATGCCTCTTGCTTGTTAATACACTTTCAACACTAACAGAACTTATTCTCATGGGGACATTCTCTATCACCATTAGCCAGGTTACTGAAGGCCATAAGAGTGTCTAGACTCCTTGACTTCCCCAGTTGGTTAAACAACGCTGTTGTAAAACACAATTTAAACCATTCCTGTTGCAAGACATCCAGTTCTTAAGAGTTAGATCTCACTTCCTCTGCCAAACTGAGATGGTTTAAATGATCAATTGGTCTGCTCATTAGCAAGTCCTCAGCTCTGACTCCCTAGAGCCACTAAATGAATAAATTAGAAGTGAAATCAAGATCTCAGATGGAAAACTTCCAGTGGCAAATAACAGCAGGCTGTCTAGTCACCTCCCTTGAGTGAGCATTTTTGCTGCTGGGAGCAGTGCAGCCAAGTCAGAAACTTTCAGGCCAGGTCTTCATAAATTAGAGCGAGTAGTCAGAGCTGATGAAGGGGGCTAGAGGCTGCTGCCTTGGCTGAGAATGAACATAGGCCAAAAAAACATAAGAACACAGGCTTAAGCCAGCGTTAGAAATCAGAAGAAATATGTCATTATGTCTACCACATTTCATTTATAAACTCCTCCAAGTGTTTTGATGCCTTTGTACCCGACTAGGTGTGTGAGCGGTAGTCTTCTCTGCCCTGGTTTAATTCTAAGTATTGTGTCCAGTGTCAGTTGTATGAAAAAAGACAGTCCTGTGAGTTTTGTGTTACTGAACCAAAGTTCTCTACAGACTTTATTTTTGTACTATATTCATTTTATAACTTTTTACAAAATAAATGGTTTCTTTACATTTTGTATGCAGGTGTCTGACTTTGGTGTTGTGTTTCTGTTCTTCAATTATTCATTTTGACAGTTCAGTTTAAGTACTGCTGATTCACAATGAGTGCAATTATGCTGAAAACAAGGAAGAAAGAAGCAAAGAAATAAACATACAAAATGTATATTTAAGAACAGTATATTGGCCCCAGTGCACAGAAAAATAGTCAATAATGCTACAATTGATGCTGCGAAACCACCCTTGGCTGATTCTAGTGTTTCCCACCAATGAAATGATAACAACCATGGCAAGAGTTGATGCAAGAGTTGAGCAATCATTCAGTAAGACTAATAAAGCTTTAGTAAATCAATATAATATATTACGTATTTCAGTAACTGATGGTATATAGCTGATGCAATGTCACAAATTAATCCGTATTAAAAAAATATATTATGAATGAATTATCTTAAAGGTCCCCATTTTTTTTGTTTTGCTTTTATATACACAGTACAGGCCAAATGTTTGGACACACCTTCTCATGCAATGTGTTTTCTTTATTTTCATGACCATTTACATTGGTAGATTCTCACTGAAGGCATCAAAACTATGAATGAACACATGTGGAGTTATGTACAAAAAGTGGAGACCTGACCTCCACAGTCACCGGACCTGAACCCAATCGAGATGGTTTACAGCTACTTTTATCCAGTCCCACTATGAGATTTTGTGCTTTTTGGAGTGTGTTGCTTTAAATGCAAATGAGGAGAGTGGGACGAGGAGGAGAGCGGCCTATAGAAGTGACCGTGCATTCATGGACATTATATTATCCATATATAATGTCCATAAATCCATATATAAACACTTCTTGTCTGGCGCAAACACAAAGCTGTGTCAGAGTTTTTCCAGAAAACTATTTAATTAACCCACATACATTTGTGCTAATTTTTACATCCAATCACTGAGCAACTGCAATGCTTCACACATTTTTAAGCCATGACGGTCGGTGGAGTTACTTTCTTAGGAGAGGAAAATTCTCTGTGCAGACAAAGATCAAGAAGGGGAGGTAACCTTTCCACTTATGACGACATAAGGGGACAAATTCCAGATCCGACCATCTAAGCTGCTACTCTCTGAACGGCGAAGCAGAATGGCCAAAACTCTCTTTATACATATCCTCATTTCCAGCCACTGCAGGAGCTGTGACAGGCTTGGGGAACTCGTATTATATTAAATTATCTCACAAAGTGAAATTTTCATAATAGGGGACCTTTAAGCAGAGTTCATAGCAAATGTTAGAATGCAGTAATACAAGTGAAAGTGCATTGAAGTGAGGCATCAGTAAAAACATGCACCCCACACAGGGTAAGGATTAGCTGTACACACACTAGTTCCACCACACCCTGTAATGCCACATCATGCTGTTGATGACCCGACTCAAGTAATCACTGCCAAAAATCAGTAGCTGGCATATGGGAACATGAGTATACGTACAGAGATATGATCCACAATCCTGACCTCCACCCCCCTCCTCCAGACCTTCAAGGCTGCTCCCATGACCTGTCCAGGCGAGCAACACTACTGGTAGGGGGCATAGATGTGTTGTGACATCATCATTGCAGCCTCCCAGCACTCCATCACTCATAGATTTCCTGACATCACCACTGAGAATAGGCCACTGTGGATTAGCCCCCGAGCAGCAGATATGAGAGCCAAGCTGCTCTGCTTTCGAGGCTTTGTGGTTTAAATACTCACTTGTTTGGCTCTAAGGAGATTAAAGTTTCCTCTCTAGATCTGACACTGATAAGGTATTAGCAAGAGCATTAGTTGGACCGTGCATCTACATAGTAAAATGAATCTCTGTACTGTTTACTTCAGCTTCATTGCCAAAGCCATCGTGTACTGGGTAGTTCTCCACAGGCTCAGGAGGAACGAAGCAGAATCCAGTAAAGCTCTAAAGTACCCCTCACCGCCCCACCCACACTGTACACTAGGATAGCCAAAGGCTTCATTCCACAGGACTGTAATGAACACAGAATGTAATTCCCTTCCGTGTGCATATAACAAATTGCGCCTTCTGTTCACGTTGTGCAACAGATTTGCTCTGTAGATTAGGCTAAAATGGATTCTAGATTATGGCAAACCGGATATGCACAATGCACACTATGCACAAATGTTCTAAATGTCCCACATTTTGGTAAATTATATGAAATGGCTCCCTACTATAAGTCTCCAAAATTAGACACCTGAACTGAAATATAAATGACAAATAAAAATGTTTATTGAACATTCCAACCAAAGGATGGATCTGGCTGACCAATAAAAAGAAATCTTGGAAATCCATACAAAAATGTTACAGCTAAATGTGCTGACAGAACACAGAGGCAAAATCCTTAAAACATGGTCAACATCATATCTTGCGTTTCTTCCATTCTGGTTCTTTGTCATCTTCTTCATCTTCTGATTCCACCTCAGCAAACAGTGTCTCAGGCTGTGTTCTGTAAGACAAATTACAGTAAGTGGTTAAAACGATGTGAATAAAAATGGATATAGTTCATCCTACTACCCTGCTGGCTGAGAGATGATCTGTGTATAAACACATCCCTTTTGGTTTAAGTAGCTACAATAGCTACATTACGACAATATACTGAACAAAAAGATGAAGTTTAGTAGAAGCACATGGTTGTGCATGACAGACTTGGACATAGATTAAATGCTTATATGTTGCTTAAATTGATTTGGTTTCGCTTTAGATCTACTGGAATGATGTCTGGGCCTTAATATCGGCTTATCATGAGGCAGAAGAAGTGAGATATAAGTGAGACAGTTCTTGAGCGTTCAGGCTCTTGCTGGTAAGAGATAACACTGGATCTTTTAATAGAGTCCATGACATAGGAAGCAGCGGGAGAGAAAAACAAGCCTACAAACCTATTTAAAGTACAACAGAAGAGATATATTTTCCACCACGAATTAATGACTGATATTACCAGAGTTAATACCCTTTTTCCTTTACCATTTTGCTAGCTTTAGCATGGTAAGCCAAATGTTCTGCAAGAGTAGGACAGAGAAATTCTGAGGTCATGGTGCTAAAAACTGCTGTCTTCAATTAAAACAAACAACGCAATTTGCGAAAAAGCTTTTCACAAACCACACTGGGTAGTGTTTCTCATTAGGCAGTTTTTAGTTTGTGGTAATCAAATGGTTTCTGTCATGTCTCTGAAAACACATCTAAAATCTTAATAATATCACTGCCGCATGGATTAAATGAGATTTATATTGCTGTCGACTGCACAATAATTTTCACAGTCCAGAGTGGTTTATGCTTATCTTTCCATGCAAAACAACAGAACCAGCGGCAGCAGACAAAGCCTTGACTGGCCAAAGACACAAGAGAAGCCATGTGGTTGAAATGAAACCTGTAACCTTCAGATCTAGTAACCCTTGCAGACCAGCATGTGTGTAAGGGTGTGAATTTTAATCTTCTACTTGACACCAAAGGAAGGTAAATTATATTGCTACTACAAAAGCAGTGGCTGTGATGCAGCTGTGACTGGACAGCTACTCTTCACTACTCACAAACCATCACAAGGAAACTCTACAGGAACATTTTATTGGATTTTAGAGATTAGATCGAATCTTTATTGCTCCACACTGAAAGTTGTGGCCAAAATGAGAAGCACTATTCGGAATGATTTCTTTACATCAATACACAGAAGACATCAGCTTCTGGATGTATAGAGGTTGTGTAATTTACGATCTAGTACAATAATCTGACAGATTATTTCTGTTTTCATGAAGCTAAAAGCTTGTGATAAACACAGGACTCACAGCAATATCTCTTCAAGCTCACGAGAAAATAAAAGTTAATAATAAAAACACTGGGCTTGAGTGTATGATTTCCACAACACCACCGGAGTTTAATTAATGAAGCCTAAATTTGACCAAGTCAGACACCTGATCCGCAGTTACAGCCGCGAGGCTCTTTAAACTTTCAACAGCGTGTCCGGTTGGGTGGAGCAGAAGGCATGGCAAGCGTCCAGGTGCAACGCGAGACCAGCCACACATGCACAATGGGTCCAGACTGCTCCAGTTACACCTAGGGGCTGCCTAACTGCTTCTTTTCACCCTGTGTTTATCTGCGAGTGTACAGACTAACTTAAGGCTGCAGACACTGGCTCATCAAAGTCTTGCCCAATGTGGGTGTAATTCTCCAAAGGATATCTTCAAACAATGCGTTATCTCTGGGTAAGCAGTCATTTCACAGCAGTCACGATATATTCTTTTATTTTTTAAGAAAATAATAAATGTGTGTCAATTTTATGAAACCCTGTGCATGCTCATTTTATTGCAAACATTTGTCTTATTGTAATTATCATTTTAGTTTGGCACAGCATGGTGCAGGCTGTTTCCATCATGCAGAATGCCACCACATCAGTTTCTACAGAAATACTCGATCACTGAACTGAACAGTGGTTTATGGAAGAGTTGGATTAAATCATAAAATTTATGTTCATGTTTGTGTTTTGTGTGCTTACTTTTTGTAGGCAGGGGCCACCCAGTAGGGGTTTTCGGAGGCGTCCTTGGCATGGCGCAGGATGGCCTCTCTGGGGTTGCTGTCATCAGTTTTGTCTAAGGCAATGTTCTTCACGATGTAGGACGACAGAGTTCCACCATGAGCAGCCACACGACCTCCTCGGCCTGCAACAAAGTCACCATTTCTGTCTCTCAGACTCACATCACTTCACAGGGAGAGATTGGGTGAAAAGGGAGAGAGGTTGAGAGGTTACCTGGGCCGGACACAGGCGGCTCTGGCTTATGGGATTTGACAGGATCCAGTCGATCTTTCTCTAGCTGTTTCCTGGTGCTTCGCTGCCGAGCCTCACGGAACATGGGCAGAGCATGGGCTAGAACATACAAGACAATTTTATACACCCAGAACCATAACATAAGCCTTCAACCTTCCCAAATTCTCCCACACCATTGCTGCGGTCCCTCCACTGGCTTCCTGTAGCTGTCTGCATCAGATTCAAAACACTGATGCTTGCCTACAAAGCCAAAGAAGGCGTCTGATCCCTCCAACCTCGGCTATCTCATTTTCCTTGTAGAACATACAAGACAATTTTATACACCCAAACCCATAATATAAGCCTACATATATACTTATATATATTTACACACACAAAGTAGCAGGATACATTCCACAGTTACATTCTCCCATAAAATAAAACTACATTAGATAACATATTGGCCCAAATTTAAGAGTTCTATTCTCAAAATATGGGCGGCCGTAGCCTAGTGGGTAACACACTCGTCTATGAACCAGAAGACCCAGGTTCAAATCCCACTTACTACCAAGTTGCTTTAGGGGGGGGACTGTCCCAGTAATTACTGATTGTAAGTCGCTCTGGATAAGGGTGTCTGATAAATGCTGTAAATGAACCTGTTGTGTTTTAAGCCTACTTCATGGTGTCAAGCAAAGACTGCCATAAATTGCTTGTTTTTTTTGTGTTGATGTATGTTTTATTCAAAGGTTACAGACCCACGTGCGCACACACGCGCACACACACACACACACACACACACACACACAGTAGGAAAGATGGAGTGATTTTCCATTCAAGGGTTCTGCTGTCACTTCACTGTTAACTCTTCCTCTGCACGCTACATTAACCAAAAAGGTTACTGGTGACATCCATTCTCCCTCACTCACTCACACACACACACAACACACACACACACACTTGTTTCAATGGCCAATCATTGTGCTTCATGTCAGCTCAAATTTTCCAGCGCTTTCTGAAGCTGTATCAGTCAGCGTGGCAGAGCAGGGCTAAGATAAATACTCAGCCACGCTGCTCTGTTATTGTTTGTCTAAGTCACCTCAGCAGGCATGTGCAACTCAACGCAAGTCTACGCTGAGTGTGTGTCTGTGTGGGCTTGGATCACGCAGGCCACGGCTGTGCCGTGTTCCGTGCCCATGTGAGGCATCTGCGGTGGCGTGACGGCTGCCGCGTGGTGCCTGAGTGGCAGCAGTTAATGGTAAGGTGAACCATGGGTGGGCAGGGCGTGGACAGGGGACAGAGATCCGATGGAAAACTCACTTACTCACACACAGTGTAGTTTATGACAACTGAACATCAATGAGAGTGTTTCGTTTATTGACGTTTTTGTAGTGAGTGTTGGGGAAGTACAGGAGATACTGTGTGTTACTCACGTGTGATGATATAATCCTGTGTAAGGGCCTCAGCATGCTTTTCCTTTCTGTTGCTCTTCACCACACAGAGCTTAGCCCCCCTGAGAACAGGACAGAGATTGTTCGTGAATGTGTGGGAAACACACAAGACAGACAACTGCCAGAGTTGAAAGGAACCATTTTCAAAATCAATGTGGGATGAGAGCAACTTGATTTAATGGGAAACAGGATACGAGTGTCAATGTGTGTTGCCCTAACAATCTTTCTCGCTCATGCCAGTTCCTTGTCTACAACACTAGAAGTTTTTGCCCATTTTTATAGAAAAGCTACACAGATTCTTGTCCAATCTTTGGTCATGTCTATACTAGACTACTGTAACTCACAGATCCCTCCAACCTCAGATATCTCATTTTCCTTGATCTGCACCTCAATCTCCCTGATCCTCCAGCACTGCTCGACTAGTACCACAATCTCTGAAATAACTAGGAGAACATTCATCTAGACTCCTCTGTCTGAGCTCCTAGGCGGTAGAATGAACTTCCAACTAAATGTTGAGTAACTAAATATTTTACAAAAATAAAACCCTTCCTTTTTAGAAAATGCTCCGATTTAAATAGGGCTCTGATGTATATTTGATTTGACACACCACACACACACACACACACACACTTTCTGTTCATTCTTCATGGCAGACACATCAGTGGGGAGAGGTGGAGAGATAAAAGAAATTGAATGAGGAGAGTGCTGCTGTAAGTAATATTACCTGTGGCTCCGGACTGGGTCATAGTAGACCTTGGCCAGGCCATTTCCTGTCCCCACCATTATCTGGTTCAGCTTGGGATGCCACAGGCAGCGGACCACACTCTGAGGACCCAGAAAAGAGAGAGAAAGTTAAAAAAATGTGAATAAGATAAAGCAGCAGCAGTTTCACATGGATACTCTCTCTCTCAGGCTTGGCTGACTATATTTGGAAGAGACCTGGATTGGTCAGACTCTGTGTGACAGATGGGATGCTGCCAAGGGGTCTGTGCCCAAGTGTGTGTGTGAGACAGAAAGAGACAGTGAGGCCAACTGTCTCAGAAAACATCTAAGAACTGTTTATGTCCTGCTAAGGATAGTTGGATAAGGCTACAGAGGCACAGTATGATTTTAATAAATTGTCTTGCACTCACTCTGCAACCCTGAAAACCTACAATTAACCTGTTAACAATTTATGGTACAAAAGATTCATCTGTCTATGTTGCACATTGGAAGCCACTCTTGTGGCTCCTTGTTATAATTGACCATAATGTTTTTTATTCAAATAAGGAAAAAAATTATGCTGACCAGTTCAGAGTAGTGAGAAGAAGGGATTACTACTATTCCAGAACTAGTTGATGCATCACTGAAGAGCAAGATAAAAAAAAACATGTCTTCATTGTAGATAGTCTTTTTATGTATGGAAAACAAGCAGCAGTTTAGGGACTAGTCCAACTCTAATTCTTATCTGGATGTAAAAAGTGAGGATCTGTGAGAGGGATATGATTGGTGACTGGATGGTTTGAGGACCTCAGAATTGAGACATGAACTGCAACAGTGATCTTACATTTACAGCATTTATCAGACTCCCTTATCCAGAGTGACTGGACAGTCTCCCCCTGGAGACACTTAGGGTTAAGTGTCTTGCTCAGGGACACAATGGTAGTAAGCGGGATTTGAACCTGGGTCTTCTGGTTCATAGGCGAATGTGTTACTCACTAGGCTACTACCACCCTTCTTTTTTAATGCTGAAGCATTGTTCTGTGGAAGCATCAGCATTCAGGAGGAGGAGTGAATTACACAGAACAAATAAATGATTAAATATATGAGATTACAGATCTCTGCAAACAGAAATGTGTTCTGCTCCATGCGACTGAAATGCACCATGTATGTACGATGGGTGGGGGGGTTGGGGTGGCTCAAAAGCTGCTTAAAGCCCAGCTGTTCGGTTCCCCACCCAGAACACCCCCTTATCCAACACCTGCCTAAAACTACAGCGCCTGACCCAGAATGCTCATAAGCCCCTCCCACAGGTTGGACCGGACTGTAAGTCTGGGTGTGCAGCAGGGCCTGTAGGTTTAATGAGGCCGCAATGAGCATGTGTTGCCTCTGCTGGTGATTTAGAAAGACCTACAAAACCAGAGCGCTGTCACTTAATCACTCTGTTGCACAGGAGTTCACACAAACACGCCTTTAAAAAGTGCTGTGTACATAAATATCACAAGTGTGTGAGCAAGTGTTTGTAGTATAGTATGACGTGTCGGTGTTTAGGCACGCATCCCTGTGTATCCAAATGATGACCTGCGATCATTCCTCACATGAGTTACTTCAGTGCCAAGCAATAGGCTGTGTCAAACAACCCATCAGCGTTTCCACGGTTACAGCGCCATTAATCAAATCCCTGTCCTCGGGAGGATTCCGTTCTGGTCCAGGGCGACTCTATAGGGCTGCTGTCAATGCCATGTCTCCAGCCCAGACATGCAAACCCAAGCTTCTAAACCACCTACAACTTCTACAGGTGACGTGCAGGAGCATGGACAGCTGGTCAGACGGACAATTAGGTTTTACACCAACGTTTTATTTGCATAAAGTTACCGGGGGTCTGTTTTTGGAGAGAGCTGTGCCCAGGAACCCATATACCACTGATTAAGGGTCAAAGACTGAAGTGAGCACTGGTTGCCAAAAAATCCTGATGCACATAGCACCACCTACTTGTACTGTGTAACAGAGCTAAGGTCTGTTACCTGCTACTTAACACTCCAAGCAGCCAGATATTGATAATAATTTTGATTATATAGCTGTTGCTATATAATCAAGTATATATAAGTCCAGCAGTGAAAAGCCTGCAGGGATGGTGAAGGGGCAGAGCTAGGTACTTACCATGGCACTGAGTTGGAGAGGGGAGTGAAGCCAAGTGGGTAAGAGAGGGTGGTAGTAGCCTAGTGGGTAAGACACTCGCCTATGAACCAGAAGACCCAGGTTCAAATCCCACTTACTACCATTGTGTCCCTGAGCAACACACTTAACCCTAAGTTGCTCCAGGGAGCTACTGATTGTAAGTCGCTCTGGATAAGGGCGTCTGATAAATGCTGTAAATGAGTGAAAGTGAAGTGATCGTCATTGTGATGCACAGCACACGGTGCACACAGTGAAATGTGTCCTCTGCATTTAACCCATCACCCTTGGTGAGCAGTGCACCCGGGGACCAGTGCGTGGGGACAGTGCTTTGCTCAGTAGCACCTCAGTGGCACCTTGGCGGATTGGGATTCAAACAAGCAACCTTCTGATTACGGGGCCAGTATTGGTAACTGTTAAATTATTAATAAAGTTAAGCTTTTTATGAAAGTATTATTTGAATGTTATTAATGTTTCAATGGTTGTCTAAGGATGACTGTTTTATAATTTGTTAGACAAATGGTTTGGCCCAGGTTTAATAAAGCCTGGCCTGTGGAAGCAGTTAGTGGAGATAGGGAGGAGATGGAGAGATGAAATGGAGAAGTTTTTTTTACATAGAATTTAACAAACGGAGTCTGCTTTCAAACTAAAATAAGCACTTAAAACATCTATGCATGCTTTTTGTTCCTAAAAAGCAAGAACAAAACCAAATCTTTCCTGATACACTTTACATTTACTGATGCATACAGGCCCATTTTGTGGTTCCTAGATTAGCTCCAAGAGGTTCGATTCTTATGATAAAATAAAAAAAACTTGGGTATACCTTTAAAAGCCTAGTTTGCTTTAAAGTTATATTGCGTATGACCGTTTAAAGCCTATTTTATGACAATTACACAACTGTCATGTTCATACAAGTTTCCCAATTCCAGGGATAGCAAAAAGATTCATTGTGGGGGTAAAGGCTCATTCCATAATCTCAACAGGCCTTGCAGTGTGAGAACACAGTGTGAAAAGAACAAATTCATATATATTCCTATACAGTACAGGCCAAAGGTTTGGACACACCTTCTCATTCAATATATATAACTCCACATGTATTCATTCATAGTTATGATGCCTTCAGTGAGAATCTACCAATGTAAATGGTCATAAAAATAAAGAAAACACATTGAATGAGAAGGTGTGTCCAAACTTTTGGCCTGTACTGTATATTCACATACACACACACCACAGCAAGTCACTGCCACACACCCACCAGGCCTAGAGAAAAGGAGAAGGGAAAAAACATCCTTTCCTTTCCAGTATAAACTGAAGATGAAAGTCCAACCCTCATCATAGAAACACTTGCTTTGTGGTAACACTGTGTGTGTGTGTGTGTGTGTGTGTGTGTGTGTGTGTGTGTATGTAGCAGTTGATACCATGAGTCCTGTTTGTGTTTGACATCCATCAAGTGTGATATGTGTACTGCAGCACAAGATAAACAGCCACTTGTGACACGCTCTAGAAACGTGGACCTATGGTCTAGATGCAGCCTGACCCAAATCCACATGAATTTACCCAAAGGAGCAACATATATGACTTCTACTCTGTAATACATGGATGAGCATTTTTAAGTGATTACAGCTATAAAAAGAAAAATGATCCTTTCCCTGCAGACCCAGAGGATAAATTTCCTGCTAAACAGGGGTGCTAGACGACCTGTCAGAACTCGGCACCTGGACCACAGAACTCCTGCAACTTTACACAGCATCAAATACAAAACACAGACACAAGCAGCTGCTGAGTAAAGAGAGGGAAATTGAGTTTTCACCAGGCCACCAGCAACTCTGGGTCAAGGGACACAATGGTAGTAAGTGGGGTTAGAACCTGTGAATGTGTGGTCTTCGCGTTCATAGGAGAGTGTGTTACCCACTAGGCCACCATCACCCCAAATTATAACGCCGTTAGAACCGCAGCGTAACATGTTCCATTGCTGCCCAGCAAGCGAAGATTTTGATTCCGCTTGCCAGTATGCTCTGGATTCTGCGTGCGTCTGGAAGTTTGCAGCACAGAGAGAATGTCCAATAAGCCACAAAGGCCCCAAAGTGTTTACTCGAACCTGAAGTGAAATGCGCCTCGGCTCTGTGGGCATGACGTTGCACTGCATGTTTACACTGCATTGATTGGTAAGCCTCCTTTCCACAAGACTGCCTGGTATGGCACTTCATAAAAGAACCGACTCATTTCGAAAAACCAACAGGGGAGGAGCGCTCTGGTGCTAATTAAGATCCCAACTGGTGTCATCACTTCACTGAAGGTTCTGATTCTTTCTGAATGTGACAACGCAGGCTACACATGGAAAAGCTCAGACACAGAATTTAGTCACTTAGCCAGAGGAAGCGAAAGTCCTACATCTTCTACAAACAGTCACCATATTCAGACTGGTGAAGGTGGTCCTTCGTGCTATCGTGAGTATTAGATTATTCTGCAGACAGTCACACCAAACAACATCCTGACCTTTGGTAATGACTTTGGCTAAATCGCTGTTGAAGAACGAGTGACTCAACATTTATAGACCAAAAGTTAGGAAAGCATAATCACATTTTTCTTTCCGCTTTGTTCTTTGTTTTACTCTTTGCTGGGTAAAAGCACAAGTTGGCCACTGCGCCAAGATGAAGCTCTGGAAAAAGTTCTGGCAAACCATCCTGTTAACGGATTATCATCTTCAGATAAGAGCCATTTCACATGTGCTTTAAATATACGAACCCCAAGCGATTCTTTAGTGTGTACATGAACTGAAATGCAGGACTTCATGCAGATAAATGAGCGTTAGAAAAAAAAAAAAAGCATGCACTGCAAATAAATTCGTATATATATCTCCACAGCGGAAATTCCACTTGGTTCCTGATGCCGCCCATATGCTGTCCCAGAGACCTGGCTTACCTCAGCCAACATTCAGAAGGTGCATATAGCACCAGTGCTACTGGCCTGACAGCAATGCAGGAACAGGTGGGAATTAAACCCAAACCCAAACACTCACACACTTCACTGCATGGATTTCTACTGCTTTCTTCATCTTTTAGAAATTCAGTAACATAAAGCATGCGTACTTTTATACTTATCGGTGTTTATCAGTCATCTTTTCCAAGCAACAAGATAAAGGAAAGACTTGCAGTAAACATAAAAGCCACCTTGTTTATGCTCCCTTTTGGTAGAACAGAATCATTTGATCAAGAATATATGTTTGTGTTTGTCTGTACATGGCTGATGTAAAACTGTTTAGTGTATTTGTTAAATTATATGAACTGATGAGATTCACAAAATCACCAGGCCTATGAATATGAAGATTTTAATCAAGCGGCATGCACATCAATAAAATTACCTTCCGTCTGTCAAGTTCACCTTCCACAAAAAAAAGAAAAAGAAAATAAATGTCCAACAGACATCACACACACACACACTCCATACAGGTCCAGTAGCACCAGAGGCCTCCTCTTTAATTTTATATTACAATCATTAATTTCTGTCCCAAATAAGTAGTACAAGTGCCTGATGCAGCACTCATTATAGCAAGAGCCAGGTCAGATCACAAATCTTCTTGTGGACAAATTTACCTACAAGGTCACAAATGTTGCCAAGGTAACACTGTATTTGAGGAGAGTCTCCCTTGACAACACCTGACTCTACAGACCCCCTAAGGAGACATGTCACAGCCAAGAAACTCTGCCAAACACACCCCTAAGATCAGCAAAGCCTTTCTTCAGCGCTCCAGCTCCTCAGATTCAACTGACAGACTTCCAATGTGAACTCGCCAACTTCTGACGCATTCCATCAATTTTTGGGAGATTGTCTCATAGGAATGTTTAGTTAAATGTTAATGAACTCTACCAGCCCTTAATTATAGCACAATATAACTTTTAACATAAAAAGTGGATAAACAAAAAACAAATATCTTCTTAATGGTTTTTCCTTGTTCAAATGTGTTCACACACTTCCTACATAGAGCTGTGGGAATAAGTCCTGGGGAATCGCCAGTGCACCAGACATCTTTACAAGGCATCGACAGATAATCTGCCAGACTGTTTTTTACTTACATTAATAATATTTTTTTAGGATTGCACAGAGGAGCAGTGAGAAATATTACACCAATAATATAATTCCCAATAAGTCAATAATTGTTATAGCGCTATACAGTTAACTATAAAACATGATAATATGTAGTGACCATTACACAAGATCGCTAAGCACAGTCACTGAATACTAATAAAAGTAACTCAAATGCCAGCACTTGTTTGTTGATGCCTCCCACCCACAGCTATTGAGTATATCCATTTAATCTGTTTTGGTCTAAATCTTGTTTCTGTGGTTACAACAGCTCCATTTGTGGGTATTTGTATGCACAGCCGATTCGCAGTTGTGAGCTGCTAAGTGTTTGATAAATGAACAAATACAAAAATCTAAGTGTGGAAGATGTGACTCAGAATTCAGTGCCTGCCATCTGACTCACCGCACTGGCCACCTCAACCTCGTAAACCACTTGTAAGGTCTGTCTGTCGAAGAAAACCAGTTTGCCACTGCCCTCGTCCCTCCTGGCTGACGTCCCAGTCACCAACAGTTTATCGTCAGGGCTGAAACAGCAGTCTGTCCTGGTGTCCAAATGGCAAGAGACATGCAGGAGATTAACCTGATGCAGGCGATATGACCTCAACCTCCATTTAAATTTCAAATCAGCCTGCTCACATTGGGAAAAAGTTTGTCAGTCCAGTGGCCACATTGAGAGGCTTCTTAAAGTTGCGAATGTCCCATGTCTTCAATGTGTCATCCCCTGGCAAACAGAGCAAAACCAGACATTAATACAAAGAAAACCACAAAAATATCATGATCAACAAAGGCCCTTGTTTTTCTGCGCTCATCATAACTACTGAACACGTCTGAGTCAGCATAACTGCGCCGGGGTCACAGTGACTCAACAGAGGGGTCAGGAGGGGGTCAGACTACACTCATGGGGAATCTCCCGACAGGCCTGACACCGATGAACACCAATGGCAGAGGCCCACAGAGCCAAAAGTCTGAGAGAATCTGCAGACAAATGTGCCAGGGAGCTGCCAGCGTGTGCAAAATCCCAGATGCCCTTTAACAGCTGTTACCAGACTGGAGAGCCTCTTTACTGGCCTTCTGAAGACACACAAGCACCTTATTGTTCCCCAGCAAAAGTCAAAATCATGGGAGCAGAGCAGCCTTACCTCCGCGAGAGGCCAGAATTGTCCCGTCGTAGGAGAATGTGAGGCAAGACGTGTCCGAGCCGTTAGCATGCGCCTGCCGACAGTGGAACTTGGTGTGGACCTGTGGAAAAAATGAAGAGATGATGCTCTAGAGCTTGAAGAGCTAATTCAAATTCAAAATGATGCATCAAAATGAGAACACCACATTAAACATCTCTGACAAAGAAAAGACTTTCCATCAGCACCCAGTCAATGGGTCTTCACACCCCCACACACATCAATCACGCACACCCTCGAACCCTCAGCTACCACCACGCCCTCTTTGGGCAAAGAGGCTACATGCAGACTGGAAGTTGCAGAGCCACAGAATAAGATAAATTTAAGTAAAACAGAATCAGGACATACAGTAAAAACGCACAGACTGAGCATGGTACACGGTCAACCATAATGTCGAAACCCATGGAACTTTCTGCAGTGGACCAACAGAGCTGACTAAAGCTGTTTGGGTTGGACTCCATAGATCAATAGCTGTTCGGAGGAATGGCAGCATGTGACACGGGACACGGTCAGACAGTGCAAAAGGTTAAGTGGCACTTTACCCACAAGCCAAAATCAATCTAGACCTTAAAAACTATTTTTAACGAGAAAAAAAAAAGAGAGAACTAGAGATAGAAAATAGAGAGATAGGGTGATGGGTGTTTGGTGTGAAGCTCAGTTAACTAGAATTTTATTTTTTCTGATATGACATTCCCCTGGAAACACTGAATATTATTTATATTATAAATTATATAAATTGTTTACTATTGCGAAAGCATCTATGTTTTTACCATCTTTGCCATTTGTACTCCAGTATGGTAAGGGGCATAAATTAACCTGATGCAGGAGATATTACATCCATTACCTCTCCGTTTCAATCACTCTGCTAAAGTTTGCCAGCTGAGAAGCCAGAAAATCTTTCCACTAGGACAACATCCTTGCACACAACTGCCAGGAAATGTCACAAAACACCCACACACAGAGCTACCATGGTATATTTGGCACTCTGTGCCAAGGCCAAGCAACGTGTTGGTGTTCGTTTAGATTAAGGTGGACACAGTGAAAAAACTGCACAAGCAATGTCATTCCTCACATCAAAAAAGGAACATGAAAAGCTGTCATTCAAAGCTACTTCGCCTCCATCTGCAGTTACCAGACTGGCAGGTATTTCCAAACCTGCAGAGAACCTGCTGTGAACCTTCCCAATAAGCCTCCCCCCACACTGAACAACTGCAAAATTAACACAAGCGCACCGGACTGAATCATATTAAACAGCTGGCCATGGCAGGTGGGGATATGAGGGAATAAACGGGGATGAGGAAAATAAAGATAAGGCAGCAGGTTGGTGATTCTCGGCCCTGGAGGATGGAGTCAGCACCTTGCTCCACACACCGAGAAGAATTTATTACACTGGGGGTCCTGATAACACACCCCAAAAGGCACATTTGCTGCCTTGCTTAAAATATTCCTGCCAAGCTGGGCTAAAACTCATTTTCTTTCATTTAATCCCCCCACCCCAGTTCACTGTAGTCTGTATTCTGCTCCTTATCGGTACCACAGCACTCTTTCAGAGAGTTAATGGAGCCTGACCCTCCTGAAACCTCATCACCCCGAAATGGAAGATTGTTTCCCATCAAATTAAACTTTCACACAATCAATCTTGGTATGGTTCTTTTAATGTGGTTCTGTTTCTGACTTGGTTCAGAGCAGAACTCAAGCACTGATCAGAGGCAAACTGTTGACTTTACGGACAAGACATACTTACAATTGCTCATTTAAACATTTGTCATCATGTTTCAAATTTTTCAGTTATTGGTATACTTTATTTCGGGCCAATATAGGCGTAGTGTGGAGCAGCAGATGGGGTTGAGGCAGAAACTGCAATGTAGCTGACTGTAGTTGAAGATCTGAGTGCTGAACCCAGTGCTCAAGATAGAGATCAGACACCAACTGTTTCACGCTTCAGCTCTTCTGTTAGAGCAGAGTTGAGCAGCGAATTCTGATGGTGGAATTTCTCCCACTACCCTCAACAAAAAGGCATCAGTGGGACCCTGCGCACAATCAGCAGTGTGGAGTAAGTTTCTGTTTGGGTCAATTAAAGGTCAACTGGCTTAACGTGCATCCTGGTACTCCTGAACATACCAGTGTCCACCTTTCTTATCCTCTTGTGCCACCTGAATTTTCTGATTAGTTGTACTTGATGGCAGTCTTTATATGTTACAGCTCTACTGAACATGAACACACTATGAACCCAGGCATCTGACAAATACACGCATTGATCTGCACATCTGTCATTGTTATGAACTACCCCCTGGTCTAGAAAGGTGCCTGGGGAGCAGTGTGCGGGGACTTCTGGTATTTTGCTCACTGGCACCTTGGTGGTTTGGGATTCGAACCGGCAACCTTCAAATTACAAGTCTGTTTCCTTACCTGCTAGGCCAACTATTGCCCATAGTGATAGAAGTTTACAACATATACACTATATACAGTACAAAAAGTTTGGACAGACCTTCGCATTCAATGCGTTTTCTTTTCTGAAGCCATCAAAACTCTACATGTGTTCATTCATTCAAAAAAAGGTGAAATAACTGAAAACATGTTTTATATTCTAGGTTCTTAAAAATAGCCGCCCTTTGCTCTGATTACTGCTTTGCACACGCTTGGCATTCTCTTGATGAGCTTCAAGAGTTTGTCCCCTGAATTGGTTTTCCAACAATCTTGAAGGAGTTCCCAGAGGTGTTTAGCACTTGTAGGCCCCTTTGCCTTCACTCTGTGGTCCAGCTCACCCCAAACCTTCTTGGGTTCAGGTCTGGTGACTGTGGAGGCCAGGTCATCTGCCGGAGCACTCAATAACTCTCCTTCTTGGTCAAATAGCCCTTACACAGCCTGGAGGTGTGCTTGGGGTCATTGTCCTGTTGAAAAATAAATGATCGTCCAACTAAGCACAAACTGGATGGGATGGCATGTCGCTGCAGGATGCTATTAACAATAGGGCTGTCGGCCATCCAATAGGGCTGTCGGCTGTGTTGTAGCCTGACCTAGTTTTGAAGAAACTAGAATATAAAACATTTTTTCAGTTATTTAAGCTTTTATTGTTAAGTACATAACTCCACATGTATTCATTCATAGTTTTGATACCTTCAGTGAGAATCTACCAATGTAAATGGTCATGAAAATAAAGAAAACACATTGAATGAGAGGTAGTGTCCAAACTTTTGGCCTGTACTGTATATACACAGGTGAAACCACCAAAATGTTTAAATTCTGAAGTTGTTAATGGCCTATTGTGTGCGCATACTCAGACAAACATTCATCTATGTGTCATGCACTGATGCAAACACATGTGTGACACACAGGCTTTGCATGCGCAGAGGAAAAAACACACATGAAGATCAGAATTGAAGGATAAAAGCAGCTGTCGAGCTTCTCGGCCATCTGATCCCGACAACCAGCAAGAGCTCAGAAATGCCTTTGCAGAGGTCATCACAAAGTGCCTAAGGAAAAGAATGTGTGTATGTGGGTGGGTGGGTGGAGAGAGAGGTGGTGGGCACTATATTTATGTAAAGGTACAGATAGGAACCCTTGTGACTGACTAGATCTTTATCAGACTGTTCCAAGGATGTAACCCAACCCACGTGTAACCTCAACCTACTGGCACACCAGCTGAAAATGTGTGATGCCTCTATAATGACCTGTGGATCAGCAGAGGCTGCTGTAATGCACATGGAGGAAAGTGCTGAGACTGAGCTCTGCTCTACAGTGCTGGATTGGATTTCGAGCTTCAACAGGAAGCTGAGATTAACAGGGAAGTCCATGGCTGAACACTTGGACGGGATCAACTTCCTTCTCAGGACGAAACTGGCCCTAAAGCACCTGATAACATTTGGGAGGTCAATTTGGGTGCCTGTTTAAAAAACCTTTTATATGGTTTCTAGATATGAAGCCAAACAATGTTCCAGAAGCCATTCCTGTTGGACAGACACCAGAGTCTGACTTCATCGGTGAAGAACCACATAACGAAAGAGTATGAATCACAGGACTGACTAACTCAATCAGTGCCGTCTACAAAGAAACTATCTAAAGATCAATCGGCCCCATAAGCAGCGCCCTGTCCTCCTCAATCACTCCACTACAGCTGAAGTCCAAGGTCAGCAGACAGATCATTGCTGTCTCTGTACTTTATCTGCTCATGAGTAATGGACAGGACAGAGGATGATATAATCGACTAACGTTTTCAACACAGCATGGGTCAGCTGAACTCTACTGTCAAAAGAAACTATTGTCGTTATGAAAACATTAACGCGATATTGCAGGTTTCCTGATGCCTGTGCGGCCATTCTGTATGCTAGAATGGGATCAAATGCAGTTGTTTGGATCGTTGCTTAAGAAAAACCTAAGGGAGGGGTGAAAAGGTTTCAAGTATCAGTTCTAGTATGTAGCAATGGTCCAAACTATCTTCCATCAGAAGAGATCTTGGCTTTTGGGCTTCGCTTTCCCCACATGCAGGTTTCTCTTTGAGTATTACATTCAGTTTGGACTCACTCCTACATAGATTTGAATGAACATGGCACAGCATATGAATGTTGTGCATATCATGACAGTCATGTGATCTGATGGTGAGAGGTGAAATCTTAAAGTAAGAGATGATGTGTGTGACCATGTGTGACAACTGATGACTTAACAGTCAACATCTACCCAAAACCAGAGAAATGGAAGAATGTTCCAGTCAAGACCGATTTCAAAAGATGGATCAAGCCTGAAGATCAGCCAGCCTGAACGCTACAGGAGCTGGCTGTAAAATGGCTAAATATTTAGTCTGTGAGAATAAGCTCTAATAAATTTAGTTTCTTTTAGGTGATCTCTCGACAACGGTTGCTGCGGTCTGGCTTCGCCCAGTGAATGATGTCTTTCCATTCAGTCACCAGCTCAGACATGCTGGGGGCCCGATTCCCTCTGCCAGTGTGTAATAAAGACCGTTACAGAAGACTCACACATTAATACCTGCCATGGCCATGTGCTACAGTAGAACATTTGTCTCATCTCCAAGTAAACAAGAGCTCAAAAGTGTAGAGACAGAATATTTGACATATTCTGTCATGTTACTGCATCAGACATAAGTCACTACAGCAAACTCAGCATAATAATGGATCAGCCTGAAACCTTTCAGCTCCGCATGCCATTTTGTCCTGGACAAGCTCCAGACTGTCTGAAAAGTGGGACGCATGGGGACAGTGTCTGCAATCTAAACAGATGTAACTTATCACCAAATATCACAGGGTTCTGCAGAATATAAATGTTAAGCTTTTAAGTCCCTTTTATATAAATACACCAAGAGGTGAAGCAGCTGAACCAGGTTGGAGTGACACTTTAAGGAAAATCAAGAAGAGCCTGCCCAGCATATGAATTATTAAACTAGGCCAAATTTAGCGGCGTAGTTACAATAACCGCGCAGGTTAAGCTTTGATTCAGCAGCAAATATTAACACGACGTCAGGTAGTAAAGATGAGCTGGCCCCCAATCCAATCATCATGGGGTTTGACATTATCATTTACATGACATTATCCTTTTCAAGTTAGAGGTACGCAGGTACATAAATAAGTATTATACGATATCCTATTGTGTAGAGTTCATAATGACGATTGTAAAAAATAAGGTGAAAGGTTAGTATTAGAAAAAAATACCACCAAGTAAGGTGTGATATTGACTTTAAGCAATAAAAATGTGATTTTTAAAATTTAATCAAGAAGCATCCACCCCTTTTCTAAATGGAGCAGTGAGTCTGCAGTCCAGTACCACACAGACCTGCTACCAATTACAACCACATCAAACAGTGCAGGTCTCTCAGTGACGACAATTGTTCTTGACGGCCAGATTAAAGCCGCTGTGTTTCCTTGCATAGGTGTGTCAATACACAAGACCAACAGCAACTTCATGGGCCTGTCATGTTGAATTTACTGTCTTCAAGACTTAAAAGTTCTTGGAGAGGGGAAGAAAAAGAGAGAGAGAAACCTCACAAAATCTGGAAATGGTCACAGCAGTGAGGAAATGAACTTGGAGCGACAGAGTGGAGCTGAGAGATCAACTCAACCCTGAGAAGCCCCTTTCAGTCTTTCCCAATCCATGAAAACAATGGCCAGGAATGTGTAGAAGGAAGAGGGTAGGGCTGGGCGGCACTTCATCTGCTGTGACTGAGGGATTGAGTGTCATTCCTCCGAGATGCGTCATGGCGCAATTTCCTGCAGACCCCGGACACGGCGCATGACCGTGGTCTCAGGGCGGCTCCCCGCCAGGCGGTCTGTTCCGACTCACAGTGACCACCTGAGGAACAGGTGTGCAGGTAGTCATTGCTTCATCCCTAAAACGTTACAGGACCTACCACAGAGTCCGAATAACATCGCTCAAGTCTGCCTTTGGGGGGAGAAGGGGGGGGGGGGCGACAGTCATGGCCAAAATATACAACCAAGTAGGACCCGTGAGTCAGGGGAATGGTGCGCGTGCTTTGATTATTTAATTGCTGGAATTAACTAATAGTGGAAAAGTACAACAAGAATAATTAGTCCTTCCAGTTTCCTAAGCAAAGACACTCAATCATGACAAGAGGGCTGTTACGTCACTGGATGTTTTTGCATTCTTAGGGGCACATTGCATCTTTCACACGGCGGACCAGCGTCTGACCCCAGAACACCACAAACAATCTGGCGGAACAACCCTGACAGCAGAAAGCACAATATATCTAAAGCTCTGCTGTACAGGCATTTTTCCCACCTTCACTAAATGGTACGGCCCTGACCTGGTTAGTCTCGCTGACCTCCTGAATTTTGACCTCTTGGCTCTGACAGTCAGCCTATGGCCAGGCTCTTTTCCACATGGCTGAGATGAGGCTGACCAGCACCATTTTATTGCCCCTCTGGCACCCACCCGCTTTCTCTCAAACCGGCCCACCTACGGTACATCAGTAAATCACAGTCTCCACATTTTACACCAGGCCTGTCAGATTGTTTATCTGCTAACTGGAGAGCGCCCCCCCCCCTCCCACCTCCAACAAACTAAAGACGGCATTCCTCGAGGAAGTGCTGAAAAGACAATGACTCACACTAAGGTTCCTGTCCCAGATCTGGATGGTTCCATCTTGACAGCCGGCGGCAATAAGTTTGCCGTCCCTGCTGTAGGTACAGCAGGTGGGCGTGACCCGTTTACCCTGCAGAGATCGGGGCTTGAACACGTCCTTGTGCTTCTTCTCAGAGCTCAGGTCCCACGTACGCACAGTCCTGAGAGAAAACACAAAACACATGTCATGTAGCCATTTGTGCCAAGCTCTTTCTGGTGCTAAAGATTTTCACACAAATGACGCATTGCTCAAAAACACAATAAAAACAGTACGCTGGCACGAGTCCAGCTAAAATGATAAATGCAGCAGTCATTTTCCCCACAATTTTAGTGATATAATAGTTTAAATAGCGATCTATAGGCTAGGAAATATTACTAAACATTACATATCGGCCAAGTATGTATTCAACGCGGGGTAATAAAATTGAGAGAATACTAGATCAGTGTGACAGGCGTACTTGAAGTTTGCATGAAATTCCAATTTTAGCGTCAACATCTGCTTAACACATAACAGCTGTTGAGATGACCATAGACAGAGGACTACTCTCCATTTTACACATTTAATGTCAGTCGCTCCCAAGGCAGGTTGACGCTAGAGACAAAGTAGGTGACACCCTGGTCATGGGCAAATTTCCTGCTAGGAAGCATGCACTTCAGGTCACAGCAGCCTGAGAGGACATATAGAAATGAATGACAGGAAACCTAGTCAAAGTAGAGACAGATGGAGAGACAGTGAGAGACGACCCAGGTTGAAGAGGTCTTAGACATCCGTTAGCGGGCACACAGGTTCTAAGTGGGGTCACTGATGCCCTTCGCTGTGCAAACACATGTCTCAGGCCCGTGCATCTTTACTCAGATAATGAAAGGGGGGAGCGAGGGTGTCTGAGACCGCGCTCGGCACAGTTTCCAGTGTACACAACGTACAACACATTCTCCGCCATGCCATCGCCTCACATACATGAGTTTGGAGAAACAGACAGGACTGGGGTCGTAAGGGGCACGTTCGGCACCAATCAACCTGTCCAAACACACGCTGTTCAGAAGAGAGGAGATGGAGGCGCCTGGTGCCCGCGTGTCAGTTCGGCTCGTTTAACATAGCCAGACGTCCCATCAGCCCATTGGCTGCTCTAACATCCGTGACCCGCAGGGGTCACAGGGTTACATGAGGAGCGTAAACACAGATACCTGCCGCCAGGGACAGACGTGACCACACACCCCTGAGAGACAGACACCCTGATCTGTATCTAGATCACATGACTTAATGTCATTGATAAATGTCACTTCACCAATGCAGCAGATGAGCTCCATTTAATTTCATTTAAAAGCCATAAAACTACATTTGAGGATCCAATGGCACTGGAGAACTCACATCCACATGGTCCTGACACAGGGACTTTACAGACCTGTCAGGTGACAGATGGGTCACACCTGCTGCCACAGAGAGGTCTCTGTTTATTCAGGATCCAGTTGAACCCTTGAAGGCGGCGTCACCTTTCACAAAAACAGCGAGGCAGGGACAGAGGGGAGTAATTCAATTCACCACAGCCTCATCCTCCGACACACAGCAGTTTACTGCATGCTGAGTGCAACTGGTCTTGGTGGCCAGATGTCTAAAAGCCGGAACAGAAAAATGGGAGTGGAAAAAAAAAAAAAAGCCCAGAATTAAGTGATGCTCTCTGAACGAGTATATTCTCCTCGGCAGACACGCCGCCCTCTTCCGGAGTTGACACACCAGACGTTGAGCACAGAACACGATAAAGATGACAGCCATACAGCTGCAGTCATGCATGGGGGTTTACAAGCTAACGCAACAATTCACACGTCCACCCACCCGGACTGGCGGCGGGGGCCCGCGTTCAGATGCTATCTGCCCACGGTAGAGGTGCAGCAGGGACGCTTCCACAGATGGCTGGATAAGGAGGGGAAGAGCATAAAAGGGAGGCTGATCAAAGCACCGCTGCGCTGCGCCGCACTACTCACAGCAGCGCTCTGGGCATCTGGACAACAGCCAACAGGAGTGCGAGGCCTGGTTAATTCAAACAACCACGGGAGATAAGGAAGCGAAAGTGTCAGAACAAAATAAGGGTGGGTGGGCCAGAGACCCTCCTCAGAGGCCTCTAACGGCCCCACAGCACGGGGCCTGAAAGCAGGCTAATTCCACAGGGTCAAAACCAAAGCTAATTAGGCCTCCAAATGGTAAAAAGGCTCGGTTGGACAGAAAATGGCAACTCTTTAAACATTCTTATTTACATTCTTATAATAATAAGAATAATAATAAAAAAAAAGTATATTTCTTCAGAACAGAAAGGGAGTCTGTCCATGTCATGTTTCTGACTGGCGAAGGAGCAGTGCTCACTAGTGTAACATCAAGTGTGTATTGACTGAACTCAATTACTTCCCATAATCACGTAGTCCTACTCGTGGCTGCTGGAACCCATCTCAGGAGACTGGGAGCAGAACTGGGATTTACCCAAGAACGGGTGCCAGCCCACCACACACCCCCACACCTACGGACAATTCAGTGTAGACAATTCACCTAGTGTGCATGCGTTTTGATGGCGGGGAGGGAACCTTAATGAAAGTCATGCCAACACAGGGACAGCATGAGAGTTCTGCATACAGAAGGTCCGAGATGGGATTAGACCTCACAACCTTGGAGGTGTGAGGTCAGGTTGTTAACTGCCACACCAAATATATGAACTAAAAGTGTACTAAATGTATTACAAAGACAGTTGGGGGAAGCTCATAGCGCCCTCATGATGTCTCCTCACTTCCTCCACCATTTCCATCTAGTTTCCTTACTCATAATACAACTTGTTCACAGGCCTTCAGCTGACATCACCAACATCTCAGGACCATATCCGCTAAGGAACCAAACATGCTTTATTTCAAGCATTCTGCCATTCGCAAACACATCTAATGTCTGATAAACCCCAAGCAAAATGACTGGAATCCCAAGCAATGTCACAAACACAAACATTGTGTTTATTTCCATCTTTTTAGATAAAACTCATGTCATCATTTTACAGCAAACACAGAGCCACACAGGGTGACACATTTATCTATCTAGAGCTCATTTAAGAACTTTTTTCCCCAGTTTGAGACCACAACGGAACCGCACTAAAGAGTGCTGTTGGAAGTACATTCTGACACAGCCAGTAGAGCATGAGAAACATACTGCAGTTCAGAGGCTGGGCCACTTCCACAGACGGACTCATGATACGGCGTCTCTCTCTCCAGTGTGGGGTCGGATTGGGCCGCTGCTCACTCCAGCACAAATCATCAACTCCATCACACACACAGAGTCTGCCAAGCTAAAGTTTATGCCACTCCGTCAGCGCCTCATTCAGGGACCGTCTCCCAATTTCATAACCATCACCTCCAAAACCATGGAATTCTTGGAGAGGAGAGAAGAAGTGTGGTAAAAGGTTGTAGAACTGAAAAAAAAAAAAAAACACCCACAAACTAAGTAGTTTATGGCACAAATTTTTTTTTGCATTTGTTGGAAAACACAGTTGCAGACGACAAACTTGAAACTGAAAGGTTTCATCCTGGTTTTGTTGAAGTCTCAGGGACATCCATAATGAACTGCAGACCTAATCAGCTTTCTGACTGCAACGAATAGTAACACTGAAAAATTCTAAAATGTTGCTGGCATGATGTCAACATGGCCACATAAATAAGATGCTGCATGCACTGCAGTCCACACTGCATTCTGCAGACACAATGAAGAGTGACAAATTTTCAACCCTGTACAATTTTCCAGATGTACACATTATGACCCAAGGAGGGAAATAATGGCAATGATCCTCCAGTATGTTTAAATAGTTTTCACAAACATTTGATACTTCGAATTTGAGACTATGATAGAGCCCCGTTCTTGCATTAAACAGGGCAGCTCTGAACTGATACTCCCATCCTGGGATGGTCATCCCATTGAAAGACCACAATCAAAAAAAAAGACCACTGCCAATCATAAAGGTTTACACAATAAATAATAATCAATAATTTTATTCAAATTGACGAATAATTATAGATTGACTTGGGAACTTGGTAATCTGACCTAAGAAAGTCTGATGATATTTTAAGTCATGTTTATATAGACTGTAAAAAAGTGGCTTCCCTGCAGGTAGCTTAGGTCGCTAGAAGACAATGTAATTGGTTCGTAAACTTTTAAATCACCACTGTATGTCAATCTAACAAATGTTGGATGGCACCACCATGTTTCATATTTTCCCTCATAGTTGTTCTGCGCTCCAAAGGGTGGATGAACAAGCCTTCCCACAGGCTCATGTGTTTTCCTCCAAGCCAGCTCAAAGCAACAGCCAGAAAAATGACAAGACCAGCAGCACGTGACTTTGTTGTCATTGTGAATTTTACTGTAAACTACTTCTGATCACACACTTGGCTCTCAGCGCACGTTCCTGGAAGAGAGCCGTGAGGATAGACCTCAAGGGGTCCACTCAAAGAGACAGGATTATAAATTCAGAAAACACACTGGATTTGTTACGAAGTATGCAATTGTAAGCCCCTTGTTCAGTTTCTTCACAACTGACCCATGTAAGGCAGCTGGGATATCAATGCCATCTGCATGACTACTCTTCATTTCGACCATTTCAGGACCACCCAGCATAAGAGTCCAAGCGGTGGAGCTTTCCTGCTCTAAAGCCCGGATGGGTACATACTGTGGGACAAAAAAATGGAGCTCGAGCTGAGAGCTGAGAGCGAGGAGTGACGACTGTCCTGCGAAAAAAAAAAGAAAAGGCAGGAGCAAAAATGCAGCCGTGAGGCACCGCACACGCAGGCACGCACACCAAAGTTCCCATTCTGTAACACAGCCCCAGTGATCTGAGGACTGACCTCGGGGGCAACACTCACATGGCTGACCCAGAGGCCCAGCTCAAGGATCAGCCTACAAACACGCTCTTCATCCCTCTCCAGGGACCTGTTCAGCCAAAGACCCCCCACCCCCCAAGTCATGAGAGGAGCTGCGGAACCCATTCGGTTTCGCTGGACTGTTGTCTTCATTCGCCACAACGGCTGTGATAGTAGTGGAGCTTCTTGACCCGCTCACTCACTTCTCTCAGCATGTGGCAGTAAACGTGTGACTGCACTTGGAAAGTGAGGATCCATAACGTTGGCTAATGGTGCCAGTGCCCTCGGCCTTGCAGGCCCACTTCGGCACAGCAAACATCTGCATGCACTTGGGCCCCTACGGCTCCCCATTCATTTGGAAAGGCCAAAAACGTGCCATGGGATGATTTCCAGAAACAAAAAAAGGAAATGGGACGAAAAGCGCAGCACATATGGATGCACAGTCAACCGTTCCCTCGCTGTTGTTTTCTGGCGGACGTTTCAGATAACAATGACGGTGTTCGGTTTCTGCACTTCTCCATGTCAGGGGCTGTTATAGTAATCACGAATTGCACCAACGCTAACAGTGTGTGTTACCAACAAAACAACAATGGCCCTAAAGGTGCTTGGAAAAAAATGATCATGGGCAGCAACTGTTTTTGCTATGACATTTCTGCAACGTTTATCTGCTCTGTGAAGCAGCTCCACTGCAGCTTTGGGGCTGCAGGTGTGTGGGGAGGGAAATAAAACACATAGCAAACTGGAAAGAGAGCATGTAAAGCAAAACGTTGGGATCCAAGACAAAGGATGATTCTTTTTTACAGACCTCAGCTAAGACATGAATGCATTCCGTAATAAAAATTCAGTGTGCATGTGGTAGGGGTGGGAAAAGAACTCGATATTGCAATATATTGTTGTGCTCTCTGTCGCAATAAATAATCGATACACTAACGGCCAATATTGATATTTTATTACAACACAAAATGATTAATTTGTCAGTGTTGTCAGTGTCACTGTCACTACCCAATATCTACCACTCTGTTTGCGGGGGGTGCTGTTAACTAACAACAGAGAAGAAGCACAGAGAATGGCGGAAAATAAAAAACAAATCAAAGACCCACCCTCTAGTTTCCACTCTAAAGTGTTTTACGAGACAGTCGACAGAAAGGCACTGGGTAAAGACTATGCAAACTACTCTGAGGTGATGATGAGGGCAAATCAAGTAAGTTACAGTAACTTACTACTGACGTTTCAGTGTCATGGTTTACACATGTTAATTAATGTTCATGCACTTTTATCTGTCTAGCTGTACAGTGTTTACATTTAAGACCAGGAGGCAGTGAGTTAATAGGCAAATGCATATTTCCTTGCACAAAGTTGGAAATATTGACATTAATAAATGCATAAGATTTCCTTATTATTTCCTTATTCTTCTTTTTCAGTCACATATACCGTTGATGAAATTACGATATACTGAATATCGTAGATATCGCCAATCGTGATATTATCATTATCGTGGGCCACATATCGCCACAGAATTGAATCGTGAGTTACCTGTATCGTCCCACCCCTAGCATGTGGTAAATAAAACATGGCCAATAAATCATATTTTTAACGCATATTTCAGAATGAGACATTAAAAAAAAAAACAGTTTGGGCTGGCAGTAGAATTTTAACTCACCCATCATTAGAGCAGGTAAGAAACTCTTCTTTAATCTTCGGGTGCCAACATCCTCCATTCAGCATGGCAGTGTGACCCTACACAGAATTCATAAAATGTAAAAAAAAAAAAAAAAAATCAGGCAGTAACAGTTCTGCAACAAGTACCATTAATATCTAAATAGAAAAGCCAGGTAACTGCAAATCTAAGAAATCTCTGCAAATCACTGCTCTGTTGCTGGTAGCTGTGCTGACAAAATAGCATACCTGTGTTCAACTCTTAACCATATTACAATCAATATCAAAAACTCCCAAAGACCTCTTTTATTTTATTATAAAGCAACCACAAAGGAAAACACTGATGAAGATGTAGGGGACCGTGGTGCTTCTGGGGAATCTTATGCTTTAGTCCTTCATCTCCAAAAGAGAACTCTGCCAAGGTATGAAAATAGCCATGTGTTATGATGACAGAAGATGATAATATGCGCTAGACACTCCTAATTAGAGTCCTCGGTGGTTCAGAGGTGGCTCAGAGGTAACTGTATCACTAATGGCTTGTAAGACAAATTGTTCCCATGTGAGTAGAAATGCCGCAGAAAATAAACATCCACGTTCGCAGCGATTGAGCTTCAACTGGAAACGGCCACAGGAATGCACATCTGATTCGGGACCGTGTGTGAGATGCTAAATTGTCAATGTCTAAAGAGAAACAGACAACGCTATGTGGAAACACGCAGAGCCGCCTAAGGAGAGGACGTGAACTTACAAACACAAGACGGGAAGAGATCATCGTCAATCCCTGAGTGTACATGGGTGTGTAAGACATAGCATGCGGATACAGCACATTAGCCAGAACGGCCTTTAAGAGAAATTCCGCTCAATTCACTTTAATTAACCCTGAAGCCAATTAGACGATCGCTGGGATTCTGAAGAATTGTTGCTGAGAGAATGGAAGCCCTTAAAGTGAAGCAGAAAGTTTGATTGAAGCTGGTTTACAACACACGTTATTTAAAGTCACAGAGCAGACAATGCTCAAAGGTCCAGATGCTGCAAACAAACAAGGCCCAGATCACTTCAGATGAACCTTCATACAGTTTGCTGAGCTTCACTATGGGGGACAAACAAAAACGGATCAGAATAGGATGAAAACTGGGTACAGGTGGATGAAGAACAGATCCAAGATCCAAAACCAAAGACTAATGATATTGCAATACAATATAGATCTGGGGAGAAAGAAAAAACGTACATAAACAATGGCAGGTATATCATAGTCATAATTTGCATGATTTCAACCCCAACATGACGAGCTGCTGTTTACATGATCAATTCAACCAGGCAACCTAACACCAAACAAGCAAAGGTCTGAGAACATCTGCTATGGATTTTTTCTTATAGCCTGTTTTGACTGTTGAGCCTTTCCTAAATTAGAGAGGCTTTATTTTCTTTTTTATGTAATATGGATTAGACACTTTCTTGTTCAGTTGTATTGCATTCAAGAAACATTATTAATTTTTTTCTATTTTTTGGCTAAAACTGGGGCAGTGGCGGCCTAGTTCGAATCCCGAACTGCCAAGGTGCCACTGAGCAAAGCACGTTCCCAGACACTGCTCCCCGGGTGGCCTTCATTGCTGCTCACTGCTCACCTTAGTAGAAGATTCATAACACAAAGAAAATACTATACTTCCCAATCACAAGAACCACTACACTGAGTAATCGGTGAAAGAAATAAGCAACCATGAGGTACAAATTAGTCTATATGAAACTAGCATGAAGCGCATACCTTTGTATTGGCCATGTCCACAATATACTGGTCTCCCTTGATACACTCCATCACCTGGAATCCATCTCGGTCCAGCACCTTAGCCTGGGAGTTTCCCGCCACCACCAAGATGACGTCTCCAGTGTTGCTATACTGCAGAGACTTGATCTGGTGGCTGACAGATCAGGGGGAGGAAAAAAGTTTAAACCTGCAAGATGAAAGAATCACTGCGCCAATGCATTCAGATGGATATTCAAAGGATGAATTCTACCCCAGCAGGTCAGTTAAGATTAATGTTCCATCACGGCAATACAGATGGTTGAGCAAATGAACGCTTATTTTGCCCAATAAAGACAATATGTCTCATATCTGCCAACAATAACACAGTGAGACAAAAATCTCAGTAACTTTGATCAGGTAATCAGAGTTAAATGATGGCAAATTAGCAATAGATTGTTCACATTACCCAGAGGGACAGGTCTGAATTTCAGCCAACAGAGACTGAACCCAGTCCAGTTTGCAATGAATGTCATTTCAAGGGAACACAGGCGTCGGGTGCTGAAAATTCAATCTACATAAGTCTACAGTGCAGGCACAACGGCAGGCACTGTACTCGGCCATAACATAAATCTGGTGGTGTTAGGAGGTGAGATAAGTTTGCCAATCAGAATTCTTTCATACAAGTGCTGATGACCTATCTGTGTGTTTGGATTGGTAACAGATGTGGTCAGTAATGTCTATAACGGAAATCATGTTTGTGGTGTCCATTAACAGCACTGTGAACCTGAGGGTGGTAGTAGCCTAGTGGGTAACACACTCGCCTATGAACCAGAAGACCCAGGTTCAAATCCCACTTACTACCATTGTGTCCCTGAGCAAGACACTTAACCCCGAGTTGCTCCGGGGGGGGGACTGTCCCTGTAACTAGTGATTGTAAGTTGCTCTGGATAAGGGCGTCTGATAAATGCCGTAAATGTAAAATGTATGGACAAGTTTTACTACAATGACAGAAACAAGAGGCAGGAGACCGGATCTTGCTCTCAGTGTTGCCAAACGTTGATACGTGTGTTAAGTACTTATTAGATGGTTCTGGAAGTTTTGTGTGAGAGACCATTTTTGGACAATTGTTATATCTGGCATTATCGCTTGCTCTCACTTTGGATGTGTGCTGTATTGCAAAGGAAGAAGGTTTGCATAGTCACAGAATGAGGAAGTCCTTACATTTTAAGCTTGGTTTAAAAAAAAAAAAAAAAAAAGTGGGTGACAGAAATATTTTTCAATCAGTTTATTTATGTAACTCATGAGATATCACTTGACTTAATGGACATTAGTGAACAATCCCCATGCACTCTCTTTTATAGCATTTTGAAAATATTCACACAGACAGACACATGTATATTAGCCTCAATCATCAAAAAACTTTTTATCACAGAAACATGCATTTCAGCAGTCTATCTGTAGCACAGTTTGTACAGTTTCAATGAGGACAGGAGACACAGCTCAAATGCCACTGTGCACCATATGTCCTTATCCAAATATTGGCCTTTGCTCAGTGAGGGGAGGGCACCCCTGACTGTGTTAATGTGCCGTGACATTTTGGCCTCTGGAAGACCCACTCAAACCCAGACCATTGGCTTCTAATACTGCAAGACATCATCCTAATCTACTAAAACCAAAAGCACCAACTCTAAATATATACACACACACCACCTGTATCTGGATACATTTATTTATTACGAGGACCCACAGAGAACAAGGGACGCTACGGAACTCACCATTCACATGGCTGCAGTGATCGAAATGCCTGCAGAGCAGCATCCATTCCTGCAAAGTCCCAAAATCTAATGGAGAAGTCATAGCTGCCTGTGACCAGACGAGCTCCAGATGGATCTAGGCCCAAGGCAGATACCTGTTCAAGCACAAAAATATACGTATTGTCAACGAAGCAATTAAACAGTACTGGTGAATCATCTGCGTGCATATCAAACAGGGCAGCATTGATACTTGTTCCACTGAGAAAAGGAGAGGAGAGGGGAAGAGCGGAGACTCACTGTTTTTGTCCCATGCTGAAGCGTGATCTCATGTGTGTCTGGAATTCTCTTCACAGGATTCTGAGTGAAGGAGAATAATAACACACTAGTAAATGTAAATATGAGATATATTGCTTGACTATAGGGCTCGCTGACATCTGCATCTGTTGCAGTTATTTTAACTGCTCAGAGGTAAAGTGCTACAGAGAGAGAGACATGAATGTGAGGAGATGAGAGGAATGGGTGCAGCAGGCGGAATTGCTCAACCCAATATATCACAAAGGTCCTCAGTGGCCCTAAAACACTATTTCCTGGGAAAGCAGGGGCTCTGTACTCCATCAGCAAGGCCACAGAGACATTTACAGCATCTCTGAACCAGGCACACGGCAACAACCACGTGGTTAAACAGCAATATACAGACAGGTCGGCCTAGCGGGTAAGGAAACAGACCCGTAATTGAAAGGTCACCGATTCGAAACCGGAACTGCCAAGGTGCCACAGTACTCAGACACTGTTGGGGATGGGTTAAATGCAGAGACCACTGTGTGCTGTGCTGTGTCACATGTGACAACTAATCACTTACACTTGGTTGAATACAGCTGCATAAAAAATGATTTTGGCAGCAAATTTCAATCAAATTTGTCACAGATGCAGTGAACGTAATGTTAAAACCTGCATCAGTAGAACTTAGTAGAAGACTTCTCTTTAATGTGGAAAAAATACACAATTTTAAGAATCATCCAAATCATTTACAGACAGACAAAAAACCGGTCAGGAATTAACAGTTCAATGTGGAGGTTCTGCTGCCCCCTGGTGTTGTAAATATGAACTGGGCATTGCACCAGGAAGTCAATGTGGAGAGTGTGCAGACCTGAGGAGCAAAGGTGCACATGAATGTCCAGCATCAGGTGTGATGCATGTAAGGCCAGTCAGTCATATTGAAACTAAATTATCTAGGAAAACAAGGCCTGGATTTGGATCAAATACAGATACATATTTATGTTATTTTTTGTGACGCTATTACCTCTGTTTTTGCTGCTATTACCTTCTGCTTCTGTCCACTTTCTGCCGTGACAAGTGCAATTTCCCACTTGTGGGACTAATAAAGGTTTATCTTATCTTATCTTAAATTGTTGAACAATCATAAAAGAGGGTTAATGGTGGCCCAGCGGGTAAGGAAGTAGACCCGTAATTAGAAGGTTGCTGGTTCAAATACTGAGCCGCCAAGCTGCCACTGCTTTCAACCCATCACCTTTGGTGGGCAGCCATGACTGGGACCCAGGGAGCAGTGTGTAGGGACGGTGCTTTGCTAAGTGGCACCTTGGCGGATCGGGATTCGAGCCGGCAACCTTCTGATAAATGGGCCCAATGACAATCACTTAAGGCTTACTTCATCATCTTCATCCTGCATTTCCTCATCCTCATCATCATCATCAGCGGTGCTCTTTCCATATCCTGGAGGAAGAGGAGGCCCTACATCAACCTCTTCACCTCCTGCAGTCGGCCCAGGGGGCAGCAGGGGACCTATTCTTGGCTCAGAGTCTGAATCAGAGTCACTGTCATCACTGCCACTCTCCACTGGGTTCCTAGTTACACAAATGCCCACACACACACACACAGATGAACACATTACAGTATACCATTCACAGCAAGTTTGTCCTGAACACAAACTGGATGCTGTACCTGGATGAAGAGGCTTTAGAGAAACTGGCTGTCCGTGAGCTTGTAGCCAGTTCCCCATGGGTCTCTTCTTTCTGTTGCTCCTCTATGAGATGAACACAAAGCCTTTTTTTCCTTGTTTTAAAATATGGAATTTGAGAGAGCAGAATAGATCCTGTTACTAACCCAAAACCTGTCGGCTCCTCTCAATGGCTGTTCTCCGGGTCTGTTCAAATATGGCGTCTAGGTCGAACGTTCGGGCCTTCTTTCCTACATCAACATTACTCGTAAACGTCTGCCACACGATAGTCCCTTCTCCGAGAGAAAAGTTAAACTCTCTTACCAAATCCAGAGAATCCCATAATAGAAGAGATGTCCTTGTCACTGCCAGCATTATCTATATATGTGGGGGGGAATGAAATAGCAATGGTCAGAACTAACCCAATCATCCTTGTTACTATTGGAGTGTGTCTTGTTTGTGTAATCCGAGGTTGCACGCCTGTCTGGACAGGGCGTTCCACGAACTTGCGAGGATCGACATGTCAGACTGGTGGTAGTAGCCTAGTGGGTAACACACTCGCCTATGAACCAGAAGACCCAGGTTCAAATCCCACTTACTACCATTGTGTCCCTGAGCAAGACACTTAACTGTCCTGTATCTAATGAATGTAAGTCGCTCTGGATAAGGGCGTCTGATAAATGCCGTAAATGTAAAATGCAAACCTATCCCACTGATTCCAGGTAACACTGGCTGAACCACCAGCACGCACAAAAGTCTTTAAAACAGCCAACAGAGCAAAGGCCGTGCTAGCCAACAGGCTTCCATCCAACCGGGCTGTCTGCCGAGCCAAGCCACCGTCTGAAAATAAATTTCCTAGGTAGACAAATGCGACCCAAGCCAATTACAATCATCACTCACCATCATCTTCGATCTTCGGCATTATATCAACCTAACGCCACGCATGAGAACCAAAACAATGCGCGCTGGTAGTTTCGGTTTACTTCCGGGTGACGAGCGGTATTCATTCTAAAGTAAAAGTCCCCAGGTTTTGGTGAATTTACTTTGATAAAAAAATGCGTTTGTAACATACAATCAGCCATTATACCTTACTCATGTGTAAATTAAAAAGGACCGAAGAGCAAAGAGTGTTTTAAACATTTACATAACATTACATGTTTGGATGCCACGTCCTCTTCCTCCCGTTAGAGGTCGCCGCGGCTGAGGTTTGTCCGCCGTCCTCCCCATCTCCCCGGGTGCAGGACCAAGAAATACACCGCCAAGGCCATCCCCAGTGGCTGGTTTACAGGGTACAATTCCGAACTTCTATCGGTGATCAGCAACTAAACATCTTCCCGAAAGCTCGAACACAACAAATAATCTTTAATGTTTCTTTTGAAGTTTATTGTCGCCAGATTCAGATTGACCTCAAAATACACTTGGAAACCAAAAGAATCAAGCCTGTCCCCGTTTCTTTAACTAATACTAACTAGTATTAAGAACATGTTCTTCTGTTGTGAAACAGCACAGCACATGTGGCCGTCTATAGGAGCGAATGCATCTTGCTTTGTCAAAGTCCAAGGTGGCGTACAGAATGAAAGGACCATAAACTGACAAATTTGAGAAGTGATTTTTATTCTCTTGTTTCGTTACAAATGTCCGAGGCTGAATGCAACATCTAGTGTTATTATCTATGGCTGCCCACTTCTCGCAAATGGTGAGGGGTTAAATGCAGAGGACACATTTCATTGTGTGCTGTACCTGCTGTTTATCACAATGACAAAAACAATCACGGTCACTTTCAGGTAGATTGGTAGATCTGTAGTTGTTTCTTTTCAAAAATCAGTCTGCCTCAGTCATATTGAAATTGATTAATTGTCACATGTGACACAGCACAGCACCCAGTGCACAAAGTGAAATGTGGTCTCTGCATTTAACCCATCCCCTGAGGTAGCAGGATCTCAAGCTGATCAAGCTGATGTTTGATAGAGGATGATGTAGGCATCAATGCCTAAATCTCTAAATTATGTACATATTGGGGTCAGTCTTGAGGCACAGTACTTGAGGATGTATAGTCCTTAAGTAATTGTTTTGTCACTTTTTTTCAAATACATACTTGATACATGAACTATATTCTAACAATATAGAATCAATATTGATGGAAATATATATGATTATAGAATCATATATTTTTAGATATTATGCTTTTCTTTATAAATATAAAGGCTGAGTGCATGGACATTTAATATGGTAATGTTGTGTATAACCCCTTTTAGCTCATGTTCATAGTATTAATTAGATAATTACATCATTTGTTTTCCAATTGACACATTAAGCTTGAGTGTCTCCAACATGGAAAGGTTGCAATAATCTGTAATATTGATGTCTGGGTGTCACCAGACATGCTTTGTAATGGTCTTGATGGAGCAGAGCTCTTAGAGGTGGTATAAATGACACCTTTCACATCCATTTCCACTGCACTGGCAAAATTCATTTATTTGGATGGTTGTTTGTTGCTGTAATAGTCTCATAAACAATATGAACAAAACTGAAGCCATTTTTCCCCTGGAAACACATGCACAATGTAAGGATGTAATAGGTTTTATGTGTTACTGTGATATGCTGCTAAACATGAATGATTAGAATGTAAATATTTGGGAAAGTGACATTTTCTCTAGCAATGTGAAAGATAACTCATAAGATAAAAAGAGACAATATGGTGAATATGATGGAGTGAGAAAGCCCAGGAAGGAAGGCGGTCTGTTTTACATGCAGGAGGGGGGTTTAGGGTGAAGGAGCTGACAGGGTGTCACTGCGCCGCCTCCAGCTCTCAGACAACAGCTGTTCAGAAATAGCGGGTGTCCTGGACCTACGGAGACACAGACAATGACTTTCCCATCTTTGGTGTAGGCAGCTTACACGTGATGTGCATTGTAATGGATCTGAGGTTTAACTGTTCGAATCCTCCACGGGGTCACTTCAGACATGGTCGTTCATAATAGATGATCTGTCTGCAGAGAGCTCCCGCCTAGATTACAATCAGTAGAAACTCAATTAAGAAGCTCTCAAAACAACAAAACACATTCAACCACAAAACTCCCATTCCAATGGTATGCGTACATTAAAAATATATGAACCTGATTCAATTATTAATTATGTATTCGATTCATTAAGGTTGATGAATATAAACAGGATCCGGCAGAAAATCCGAAGAAGAGGAGGGAAGTACAACCAAAGTACAATAACGGATGCAATAGAGACGTTGATTTGTTTATTTATTAATATATATATATATATTTTTTTTTTTTTTATTTCTCTGTGATCCTCCACAAACAGTAAGAAAATTATTATGCAGGCCACTATGGTGCAGAAGGAGATTCCTTAATTACATTTCTGTAATAATACCCTCTCCCCAATCACTGGACAGATTCTGCACATGCAGGAGAAGGATATGTTCAGTAATTACTCATCATTTGTGATAATCACATTCAGTCTGAAGTCTTTAATCTCCTCTCCTCTTGAACGTTGCTTAAGTGTCAGAGAACTCTTTGATAGATTAATAACCAGTCAGAATCAGGAAGGTGTCATTTTTTTTTTCAGAGAGCCACCATGGTTATGAAAACACAAAAATATTGAAGTGACTCATGCAGCACTATATAAATGATATTAAAATAATTCAAATGCTGATAACCTTTCTGAATGTTTGGTCTTGAAGCGGACATGTACCAGAGATGACTGTAACAGAGATCTCGCCTTTGATATCTGCTGACGGCCCTTGAACAAGGTCAAGTACAAACAACATGCAAAAAGACTGAATATAAAGACCATTCAAAATTGTACAAAGAAATTTACTCTGTGAAGTGCAAAGGCAAATAAAACAGAAAAGGTGCAGTCAGAATTTTCCTTGTCCATCTCTAAAACTCCACCCAGACAAATTCACCTATTGTGGCTGTCTAAAAGATCTGTAACTTCCTACTTGTCCTTGCCTCTGTTTTTATCAACGAGACCTGGACATCAGATTAAGAATAGCAGATGCCAGCCCAGAGGTCTGCGCCAAATTTGCTGATTTTTTTCTGCCCCCTCTCCATCTGTCCCCCTCATCAATAAACTGGACAACTCCATCCATTTGGATGTACTTGTGAATCTGACCCCATTCCATTATACCAAATGCAAATTAGTTTCTTTAAAAAATAAGTCTGTGCTCACCATTTGGCTTGACTGGAGCAGGGAAAATTAGAGAATCTTCCGTGACGGGACGAAAATTCACAGATGTCACATGTCTGAGAGGAGACAAATTCACACCTTCATGAATCAATGAGATTATTCCATGGCAGGGTGTTTCCTGGATGGAAAATGTTCTGAAAAGCATATATATAAATGACAGACTTGTTCAATTTTGTGGCCAAATACATAAATGCACGTAATTAAAAAGGAACTGGAGAAGGCTGAGAAGTGAGAATGACCCATGGCTGTTGTGAGATACAGATGATTTTATGCATTATGGAAGAACGGCATACAGACATAATGCAATATTGCTGCATAATTCACTTTATAACCAGACCCGTTCCATGGGCTGCTGATTCATCCTCAAGGTCGAGCCCTCATAACACACGGCTGCACTGCTTTCACAGGTTGAAAGACAAAGGAACGCAGGATGAAAACACATGACATCATGGGTGTGACATTGTGATGTGACCGATAGTGTTTAGAGAAGTCATTTGTTCATCTTGCATGCTGGACTGATTTAATTGATTATTATACTGTTCATGTGCCCTCTGACTAAAAATACTTATCATCCTCAATGTTTAGATTTATGTATTACATTATACAAATACTACTTTGTTTCTATGCCTACTGAAATGCAAGAAACCCAGGCTATAGCGATAAAGACTTGGGTTTTCTACAAGGTGACCTTCAGCATGAGCCATTTGGAAAATGAATGTTCCCCTTCATGCAAAAACATCACGGCATCACCTGTCACTCTGCTCCTCAGACGGCTTTATTATTTGCTCTAGTAAGATCTTCTTCTTTGCTCAGTGTTTAAATAAATACTTCAGGTTCTTGCCGGGATGAAATGTACCAGTCTAGCCATAGGCAGGTTTCTGTTGTGAATATAAAGTTGCTTAAAGACAATGGTGTTGAGAAAAAAAAAGCAGAATAGCAACACAATGAAAGGCGGACAGAGATTCCACATCTGAGGAAAATACCTAAAGACAAAACCGTGTCTGCACATCACATTGCATTATTCAATTTTAGAGCACAAGTACATTCAAGCAAGGTCAAGGTCAAGCAAACGCCAAAGTCCCTCCAGGTAGAAATCTGAATTTAAAATTTCCAACAAGACGTTTGTGATGTAAGCAAACATGAAATAACCTGACGCTCAGTTATTCTGAAAACATTTTGCTCCCTAACTGCGAAATGTTATGAACTGATTTGTACCAGGAATGTGTCAGATAAGCAAAATAGCCTAATCAGCATTTATTTAAGGTAGACATTTACTGGTTATGCCTCAAAAAATTATTTGTTCTGTGTGTTCCTTTCATTTTTGTTCAATTACTTCACTTACCTCTAGATATAGAATAATCAGACTTTGCTGCTGTCTCTTGGTACATTAAAAATGAAAATAAGTAGTAACCCAGCATAGTAGTAAAAATAGGGTAAACCTGTCTATGTACAAGACGGGCAAATTAATTATCTAAGGCAGGAATATGCTCAGGCCCTGAGACCTGTCTGGTCTTGTAGTAAAGAAATTCCAGAGGGATGGGTGGGTGTGTGTTTTTTAAGAACCACACTGAGGAGATTTATTAGTGGGTCACAGGCAAACGGAGTACAAAATGGGCTCCAACAACACAACAGCAGATGAGGCGTTCAGCATGGGAATACAAGTCGTACATTTTTCACACATTTATCGCAGGAATACCACACTTTTGTACCTAATTATGTTGTGTGTTCCCAACACAAAAATGAGTTTTATTATTGAGACAAGGACGTGTGCTAGACTGCAAATGAACACCTAATGAACAAAAGATGAGTGAGGCAACAAAACACACCCAAACTGGGACGTGATGCAAAAATTGTGGGTGACATTATTGACCAGCGGCCTGCAAGGGATTCTTTCCTTGTGGTAAAGTACATGTCAGATCTGTTAAAATATTACCTTCTGGCTCATAAAGTCACGTCACTGACCGCGCGTTTCCAGCTGGGAGAGCCAGCGACTGTGACTTTTTAACAGGTGGTTTCTCAGTTTGCAACATTTGAATTATGCTGCCAGTCTACAGAGAAATGAAGATCCCCATGTTCCCCAGGCAGAGCCCAGTCTGCATAGTGGTGGAGGGCATCTGTGGCATCTGGGCTCATCTGCTGGTTGGAGAGGTTCCGTTCATTCTCAAGCTAAAAAGAATCAGACTTAAAAGTCAGCATCAGGGCTCAGTTTGAAACCTTTTCATTTGCACACCTATTTATAAATCAATCAGTCAATCAACCAATCTACCTCTATCTATCTATAGAGGAAGAGAGTGTGTGAGGGAGGGTGTGTGAGTGAGTGAATGAGTGAGGAGGAGTTAGTGAGTCAGGGAGGGGGGTGAGTGAGTGAGTGAGTGAGTGAGTGAGTGAGGGGGGGAATAAGTGAGTGAGTGAGTGAGGGTGGGAGGTGGAGAGATGGAGGGAGGAGGAGTTAGTGAGTAAGGGGGAGGGTGAGTGAGTGATGGGGGGATTGAGTGAGTGAGTGAGTGAGTGAGGGAGGGTGGGAGAGAAGGAGAGAAGGAGAGAGGAGAAGTTAGTGAGTGAGGGAGGGTGGGTGAGTGAGTCAATGAGTGAGTAAGTAAAGGGGGAGTGAGAGAGTGAGGGAAGGGGGTTATTGAGTGAGTGAGAAAGGGAGGGAGGGGTGTGAGTGAGTGAGTGAGTCAGTGAGTCAGTGAGTGAGTGAGTGAGTGAGCGAGCGAGTAAGTGAGTGAGCGAGTATGAGCCAGGTACTGCTCGCCACTGTTTGCTCAGTTTGAGAATATAAGGAGACCATACACAGCTTTGGGGAAGATCCTCTTCTTCGAGAATCACGCGATTGGTCAGTCTCGCAGTGTGATTTGGGAATAACTCAAATTGAGCCAAAAACGTAATATCTGTGAATGTCTGGTAGGTTTGACCGGCATTGTCCAGGTCCGTTGTTTATTTCGGGCTCGGTTGTCACGTGTGTCTGAATTGTGACCGGAATGGGAACGCGCCGCGGATGCACCGCGCTGCTCCGAGTTGGATCTGCGCTGCCTTCCAGCGCCGGAATGCGGTAGATCGCCTGGCGCTCCGCGGCGACCCTGCGTCCTTCTTCTCCAGTCAGTGAACGGGTGGTAAAGAGACGCCCATGCCCATGCCAGGCAGCTGCGGTGAAGTTTGAGGAGGAGGACGGAGCGGATGAAGATCCCTGTCCAGCTGTTGCGCCGTTTTCCCTCGCAGAGATGCCAGTGCGCGCCGTGACCTCCACCTTCATGTACAGGGGACTCTGCACTGTTCCTGACATCCTGTCCTACCGGGCACCCACCAACCTCCCGGAGGATGAAGTGGAGGGTAAGTAACGTTCTCGTCATGAAAGCCCTCCAGCCAGCGGAAAACTTCAGCACCTCGGAGAGCTCCGACTGTTGCGCGGACAGTGGCCACTGTTCGGGTGTTAAAGGGACGTTGTGTAACAGAATAATCATCATCATAATAGTAATAGTTGTTCAGAGGTTTAACAGTTTTTTTCTAAAATTACCAAATGCATCTAACACAGAATCCTTTGATGTGTCCAGTTTAATTACCATTAGTGATTCGTGTTGGCTGTGACGTCGTGGTAAATTAATTAGTATTAAGGTGCAACACGTTTGCTTCTTGCTTCTGAAGAGCAGTCGGCCAGTAAGGCTTTTTGGTTCATGCATGGACATTCTTCCTTCGCCCTCACAGAGATCCGTGAAGCATTCAAGGTGTTTGACCGCGATGGGAACGGCTTCATCTCAAAGCAGGAGCTGGGCGTGGCCATGCGCTCCCTCGGATACATGCCTAATGAGGTGGAGCTGGAGGTTATCATCAAGAAACTGGACATGGATGGTGATTGCTTCGTTTTTTAGTAGTATGGGTTTTTCCGGCATGTGCTGAAAGCATGTGTAAAATTCGATGAAAAGGGGACTTGAGCATTTCAGATAAGACATATCCAATTGTGACACTGCAGCTTTGATAAAACAACAAAATAGTTTTGACCTCTACAGAGTATGTTGCTTAGCTCAGTCTGTGTATCCAGGGTTATTCAGCATCATCAGACATCAGGAATTTTATTGTTTAATTTGGTAGGGTGAGTGCCTTTACTGACTCACTCACTCACTATCCTTAACCGCTTAGTCCAATCACTCAGATTTGCGGCTGCAGGGTGGGGTGCCAGCCCACCACAGGAAGCCCACACACACAATAAGCTCACATATGCAGACAATTTAGTCACCAATCCACCAAATGTCTTTCGATAGCAGAAGGAAATTAAAGAACCTGGAGAAAATGTTTGCTTATATGGAGAGAACTCACAATCTTGTAGGCACAGAGCACTGAGCACTGAATTCATGCATATTAACTTAATTCCCTCACTTGTGCAATCCTGTGTAATCTCAATTCCTGTCATTCAAATGAGATCCATGCATATGTTACAAGTCTATCTTTTCATTATGTTGTGATAAACTGCACATAAACTGTACTCTACCTGCATTGTTTACAGGTGATGGGCAGGTGGACTTTGAGGAGTTTGTCACATTGCTGGGACCTAAACTCTCAGCATCTGGAATCCCAGACAAGTTTCATGGCGCAGACTTCGACTCAGTTTTCTGGAAGGTATACAGCTACACTAACTTTCAGTTAAAGGGGCATTTAGAAATATTTTTGATTAAAAATAAAAATTTACTCCTTTAATATACTAGCATCAAACTAAACAAAAATACCTCATTTATGTTGTAAATGACTATGGTAACTTGAAATGGATGTAAATGAATGGAGTATCTGCATTAATGTAGCGAGGCCCACTATCAACACCAATTACTCTTCGAATGGAACTCAATACTGTGTTCAATTTAATGTGTTCATTGATTTAAGAAAATCATTTTGCTATTTTCGTTGCAAATCCTTAAATGTGAAAAAGAGTTGCACTAAATAAAGTCGCAAGAAATTATTCTTCTGAATGTGGGCTGACTACATCAGTATTTCTAACTTATTTAATCACTATTTCTTATTTATTTTTAAAATTGTGGCTATGGTTCTTGTTGAGTTTATTTTTTTATCTTAATGCTACAGATGCCAAATACAGTGGGGCAAAAATGTATTGGAGAGCCACCAATTGTGCAAGTTATCCCAATTTAAAAGATGAGAGGGGTCTGTAATTTTCATCATAGGCACACTTCAACTGTGAGACAGAATGTCATTTTATGATTTTTGAATACATTATTTGTATGTGGTGCAGAAAAGTATTTGGTCAATAGTAAAAAGTTCACCTAAATACTTTGTAATGTAACCTTCGTTGTCAATGACAGAGTATTTACGAGAGAATCTGGAATTTTGGTCCATTGTTCCATGCAGATCTTCTCAAGAGCTGTGAACAATGAACAATGGCAGAATGGCATATCAAAAAGGTGTAGTCAGGAAACAAAGGGCAGTCGGTCCTGCCAAAGTGCAGGATCAATCCAAAGAAAGATTTACAGCAGATGTGAACAAGTTCGATGAATGAGTTTGCATAATTTCTGTCTTTGCGTGGTTCTTTTTTGCTGGTGGTTGTCCTCAGGATTTTTTTTGCTTGTTTGTGAGTCCTAAAGGCTCATTTTCTGCCACCATTTACAAATAAATTCTTTTAAAATCATACAATGTGATTTCCTGGATTTTTTCTCTCACTGTTGAAGTGAAGTGATTGTCATTGTGAAACACTGCAGCACAGCACTCAGTGCACATAACGAAATGTGTCCTCTGCTTTTAACCAAAACCCTTGGTGAGCAGTGGGCAGCCATGACAGGCGTCGGGGGGGGCAGTGTGGGGGGATGGTACTTTGCTCAGTGGCACCTCAGTGGCACTTTGGCTGCTCAGGATTCGAACCGGCAATATTCCGGTTACGGGTCCGCTTCCTTACCCACCAGGCCACCGCTGCTGGTCTGAAAAAGACCAAAATCTTAACTGCATCTCTGCATTAACAATGTTGACATTTCTGTGTTTTATCACACCACACATAGTACCAAGATGTGCACTGGGATTTCTCAGGATGGACTCCTCTTCACATATTTGGAGATTGGTGTGAGCATGGTGTATCTGCTGGAGAGATAGGGAACAGTTTGCTCTCTGTGTTTGCTATACCAATTATCTCAGACTACAGATTTTTAGCTATGATTGTTCTGAATTCAAAACCTTGTCCTTTCATTCCTAAATAGGCAATTATATTGCTTAATGATGACAATCTCGCTCCAACAACCAGCTTGACGAAGCATTTTCAATCATCTCTTAAAATGCAGCATTTCTGTGTGAATGCATAAGAGAGGTTGCTTTCTTAGCGGACTGTTCATAACCTATTTATATTCAAATGCGATAGCAATCCTCACTGCAGAGAATGTGCTAGATTATGTCACTGTGGCAAAAATGAATTTGAATGAGAGCAGGGGGGCACTGACAAATAGATTTTTGTCAAACTCCATAAACGGGAATGAAGCTTAATTTTTACTGGGATTTTGTTGTTTGTTTCTGCACAAAAATCTTATAAATCTTTTTTTTTTTTTTTTTCGTAACACTGTGGTAGAATAGTGTTGATTAGAGATTCTTCTGGGGTTCCCTGACATGAAAAGTCTTTTGTTGTCAACTTGTTCTTGTAGTGTGACATGCAGAAGCTGACGGTGGACGAGCTAAAAAAGCTGCTGTATGACACTTTCTGTGATCACCTGAGCATGAAAGACATCGAGAATATCATCATGACTGAAGAAAGCCACCTGGACAGCCCACAGTGTCATGTCGATATTGACAGTAAGAGCATCTGAGTCACTACAAATTGTTTTGGTTCTTTTTGTAACAGAAGTAACGTAACTTTCTCCACTCACCAGTCTATCTTTCCTTTACAGCGAGTCCTGTGCAACAAGTCAAACACACGTGTGTGCGAAAGAGCCTCATATGTGCCTTCGCTATTGCATTTATCATCAGCGTCATGCTCATTGCAGCTAATCAGATGCTTCGAAGAGGTTTGAAATGATATTGCCCCTTATCCCCAAACTCATTCACGCACATTCCCATACACACAAACAAGTTCATTCCCATGATCATAAAGATGTAGAAAAAGATGTTCTGAAAAACACTTCTTGCTAAAATCTATAAAACATATGTGCAAAAGGTCAACATCAAATATCATCCACAGATTAATGGGAAAGGGAGTTTTTCCAGGGGATTTTAGCAGGTTCAACAGCACAAAAAAAATCACATTACTCAACACTGAGAAGCACCAGATCTCATCTTTCCCTCTTTTAACTCAAGTTTACATGTTAACAGTTGATGTCATTACTCTACCAATTGCTGCAAAGTGATTGGTGGATTGAAGCATTTGTGTGTGCTGACAGTGGGTGGAGACTTCTGAATAACTGCAACGGCTGAAGGCAGAATTCAGTCAGGCTGCATTTCTCCTTTGCATTCTGTTGAAATGTAGCTTGAGTGAATTGACAGGGGTATTGAATTCTCTGGAAATATGTCATTATTCATCAAATATGCTGTGTGCCCTCAGCAATGGAAGGTTGGACTTTAATTCAGACCTTTGATGAAGTGGCGTAACAACGTGCTGGTGATCTGCAAAGGTGTCGTCAAAGAAGCTATGCAGGTGATAAATCACATAGCACTTCAAATATGCAAACAGTCTGCATGAGCAGCAAATCACTGACGCATCATCTGCCTTTACTTACGTTGGACAGAGTAAACTGAGTGGAATCAGGTTTGTTAATGTGGAAAAGTGCAAACAAGCAATAACTGTAATACAGCAATGCAAAATCAAGCGTTATTTAAACACATGAAGCAATGGAACACAGAAATGTGTCACAGGGTCCATTCCAATTAACCTGATTAAAATGTTTTAAAAAGGACATGGTTAGTTAAATGTTCTGAGAAAACTGAACATATTTTCTACTTTTCGCTGACATGTAATGGGCATTCTGCATCAGGCTCAAATTCAGCTTGTCTCATACCAAAATGCATCAATATATTTTTTCCATAAAGTCAAAGTCATTACTCTCAGTGCATGTGCGGAGGTATCCTGATTTTGGGGTATTTTGAACACTATTAGAGTAAGAAACTGCTGCTATGTGGAACTTGTCCAGGTAAGTGTTGGCCAACGTGTCATCGAAGCTCCTAGTGCAGGTAATCTACTCATTAACCTCCAATAACGCTTACAACAACAGCCCCAATACACCGCTACACACCTGTTGTGCACAAAATGTTGCACACACAGCAAGCCCTCGACATGCTCCACATTATTCACGTTTTGTTCTGCTCTTGATGAAGTTGCTGTCAGTCATGTGCAGAGCTCTGTGTGGTTGCGTCAGTCTTCTAACAGTGGGTGTGGTATTACTGCTGTTGTTCTGTCCGTGTGGTTGTGAGAGTGTTTTTATGTTAGCCGTTGAATGTTTCAATGTTGCTGTGTTGCAGTGTTCATACATGGATGTACTTTTATAAATATACAAGTGTTGCATTGTTGAGCTTGATAGTAACATTCCAAAGATATTTTAATAACTGTCACAGAAATGAAGTCTTCCATTCCATTCACCAAAATGGATGCAAAATCAGAACAATGTTGGGTGATGGAATCTAGTGATGGGTTGTTGGAAAGCATTTGCCCTATTAAAAAACATATAAATAAACTGTAACAGTAATAAATAACACTGACATATTAGAGAGGGCCCTTCATTATGTAGCAGCAATAAATGTGGAACCACGCTGCCTGAAGGACATCGTATTTGATATACTTATAGGCAATTACAGCAATCAAGTGGTGTGTGTCTTGGTTCTGTGAGCACAAACACCAAGTCATAAATCTGGAATGGATTTTTTTTTTATTGCTCGTTTTACAGTAAATTTATTTTCCCTGAAGAACGCATTTGTCCTGTGAGGTAATTAGCATTGCCTCAATATCAGCACGTTCAGCCATGAATCTCAGCCATTAGTAATAACTGCAATAACTGCTGTTTTAAATTGATTGTGAATTATTAAGCCTGGAAGAAAGTACTCACCTTGTGCAGTGGTTCTGTGGAAGCCTTTTATGTGCTACACTGTATGATGCTATATTCAAATATTATATAATGTACTTGATGTTTTCCCTTTTCTCAACAAATAACTAAAAACATTAGATGACCAGACATGCTAAATCCTTATTTTTCAAGCTCAATGTTCATCCCCTATCACAACACGGTAAACCGTTTCCTGGAGACATAAGACAGTGGGTGCTGAATTGGCAGCGGACCTGGAATACCACAAGGGCTCCGTGTTCTCAATGCTATTAGCAGACCAAACTGAATCCCACTTTAAATTACAGCTAGTTCACTGCAGCTAGTCCAGCAAAGCCACAGATTATTTGATTTGATCCTTTAAAATGTTTGGGTTTCCAACTGCCAATGTTTCAGATAAAGTGATTGTGGACCATAAGGGCTGAAAACTATCAAGATCGTTTTATCCTTAATTTGTCATTACAAGTCATAATGAACCAGGGAAGAAAGTGAGCTTACACTGTGATATTTCAACAACACTTCTCAGCACACCCTCATGCAGTCAAAGATTTGTGTAAAAGTACACACACACAGGGTTTCCATAACTTAAAATGCAATGTATTCATTTCACATGTTACGAAAAGAGTCATATTAAAAAGATTATTAAATGTCTTTATTTTTTTAGACTGGAGACAAGGTTGCACATACTTACAAAGTCCTGCACTCTCAATGTAGCTGACGTGGGTACATGTCCCAGACAGACTATTATGCATAGCACTTTGGTATGTTGTGAACAGAACAGATTAATAAACTCCTTTATAACCATTTTCTACATAATAAATTCTGCTTGTGTTTTACAGTAATATCACAAACTGTTGTATTAATAATTCTGCGGTAAACTTGGGGTAAAGTAAAACTTGACAGATTGTAATGTTGCTATATCATATGTAATGCTGAGTTACAGTAGTGTTACAAAGTAAATCTTTTTTTTGTGACTGAGTGTGAGTGCATACTCTGTGTAAAAGTAATTATATTAATGTTTGCTATACTGTTGTTATTGTCCATGTATTTATTTGTCTAACTGTTGAGATATATAAACAAAATAAATACATAACATTACCCAGTGTGTATTTTTATCTGTTAATTCCACATTTTATACACTGTGTATCTAATTGTTATGCAAATGTGTTTACATTTTAAATGATGAATTAATTGAAAAGTAAATGCAATCTAAAAAAACAATATAGAATTTTCACAAGAAAAACATTTAAGGATTTTTTTAAAAATATGTTTAATAGTTCACAATAACATCTTTAGGGTGGGGGTGTTGCTCAGTGCAACGAGGGTTTAGCTCAGCCATAGAGCATTTGACTGCAGAGTAAGATGCCCCAAGTTCAAATCCTGATGCCCCCCTACATCTTTCTTTTTAAAAATTCTTGGTTTTATGGGCAGTGGTTGACATACCAAGGGTGATGACAATCACAATGACAATCACTTTCACTTCACTTTGCTATTTCAATTGATTTTAATTCCTTTTAGCAGCTGTCTAATAATTTTGCTCACTTGTATTTAAGCCAAAATCCAATCAGTAATGTAGTTCAGTCACCTTAACCTGTTTTCACTGAACAGTGAGACACAGAACAATAACAAATAAATCCAAAAGAATGCTTTTTTTTTTTGCAATTATTGCAAAAAGTTATGCAATAATTAGCATTTTCATGAATTAAGTGTTTGATCCCCTACCAATCAGCAAGATTTCTGTCTCCTTGTTGTACAATTGTGGCCAAACGTTTTGAGAATGACACAAATACTGGCTTTCGTTTTTGTTATAGCAATTTGCACATACTCCTGAATATTATGAAGAGTGATAAGATGAATTATAAATGTTTCTTTGCCATGAAGGATATTGCTGCTACTAAGAGTGCACCTAAATCAACCAAACTTCAAGGACAGGGGTCCAAGTGTTGTGAAGAAGGCTTTAGGGTGCCCAAGAAAGTTCAGCAAGTCTCCTAAAGATGATTCAGCAGCAAGCTCTGCACTGGGGTGCCACCAGTGCAGAGCTTGCTGCCTGCTGCCATTCCTGATCTCTCTAAGAAAAACATGAAGAACAGCCTGATAGGGATTGGACTGATGAGGATTGGTATAAAGTCATTTTCTCTGATGAAGCCCATTTTTGATTGTTTGGGTCATCTGGATAAATGACTGTCCGGAAAAGAAAAGGTGAGCACTACCATCAGTCCTGCCAACAGTATAGCATCCTGAGACCATTCATGTGTACGGCTACTTCTCATCCAAGGGAGTGGGCTCAGAGTGGGCTTTTAAAAGTACACAGCCATGAATAAAGAATGGTACCAAAACAACAGAAACTTCTCCCAACCATCCAAGAACAGTTTGGTGAAGAACAATGCCTTTTCCAGCTTGACAGAGCACGGTCCCATAAGGCCAAAGTGGACGGGGACCATAACTTTGACATTTTGGATCAATGGCAAGGAAACTCCCCGGAACTTAATCCAATTAAGAACTTGTGGTCAATCCTCAAGAGGCGGGTGGACAAACAATTGGACAAGTGGACACTGATTTATCAAGAAATGGGTTGCCATCATTCATGATTTGGCCCAGAAGTTGATTGACAGCATGTCAGGGCAAATTTCAGAGGTCTTGAGAAAAAAGGATAAACACTGCAAATATTGGCACTTTGCATAAACTTGATATTTTATAAACAATAAAAGCCAATGAAACTTATAAAATGCTTGTAATTATACTTTATACAGGTGAGGAGCTGACATTGGGAAGTCATCAACTTATTACTAAAACGACTTGTTATTGAAGACACCTGTCCATAGAAGCAATCAATCTATATAGATTTCAAACTCTGCACCATGGCCAAGACCAAAGAGCTTTCCAAGGATGTCCGGGATTAGATTGAGGACCTACACAAGGCTGGAATGGACAACAAGACCATTCTGGGTGAGAAGATGACAACAAGCTTGGTGAGAAGATGACAACAGTTGGCGTGATAATTTGCAAATGGAAGAACCATAAAATAACCGCCTATCTCCCTCAATCTGGTCCACATAAGATCTCACCTTGTGGAGTTTCAATGGTAATGAGAATGGTGTGGAACCAGCCCAGAACTACTGGGGAGAATCTTGTCTATAATCTGAAGGCAGCTGAGACCATAGTCACAAAGACTATGATGGTAACAAGGTCCCCCTGCTCATGAAATCATATGTACAGGTTTACCTGAGCATCTATAGGATTCAGAGGAAGACTGGGTGAAAGCGTTGTGGTCAAATGAGACCAAAATCAAACTCTCTGGCATCAACTCAACTGTGTTTGGAAGAGAAGAAATGCTCCCTATGATTCCAAAAACACCACCGTCAAACATGGAGGTGGAAACAATATACTTTGCACTGCACTGCATCAACAGGAGGATGGATGGGGCCATGCATTTTTCTGTATTTTTTTTTTATTATTGTTCTGTCTCACAGTGTTAAAAAACCTAACTTTGACTTTGTAGACTGATATTTTTTTTTTGTTAGTGGGCAAACTTACAAAATCAGCAGCTGAAATCTTTTAGGAAGCCACTGACTAAAAGAGTAAAACATATCAATAATAATTTTTAAAAAGTGGCAAACTGGTCTGCTACAAGAACTGGAGGTTTGTCTCTTCCAACTCTGGTGTTATGGTTGGATTCACCCCTGGCACCAATCTGCATGACAGCAGGGCGGTTATAAAGGACTTGTTGAGCACCCCATCGAGGCTTTGACATTTTATGTGGACTGTGAAACCCATGTGTAGTGTTGTTTTCGGTTCTGGCAATCGGCACATGCCTGTGGGTTAGTTCGTGTTTTACCCCTTTTGTTTCCCCTGTTTTCAGGCTTTGTGCCGGTTTGGATTTTGTTTAATAAATCATTGTTTCCAAAATGTCCCATCTCTGCACGTCCTCCCCCCGTCAGCTCACGGATGTGACGTCTGAAAACAAATGTAGGCTCCCCTTCAAGCAAAAGTCTAGTCAGACAAATAGTTCTGCTATTGAGCTCTGCTCAGAGAACAATAGGATAATAGAGCTATGGAGACTTTTTTGTCTCATTCATTAGTTACATTCACATTTACAGACTTTATCAGACGCCCTTATCCAGAGCGACTTACAATCAGTATTTACAGGGACAGTCCCCCCCTGGAGCAACTTAGGGTTAAGTGTCTTGCTCAGGGACACAATGGTAGCAAGTGGGATTTGAACCTGGGTGTTCTGGTTCATAGGCGAGTGTGTTACCCTCAGGCTACTACTACCATTATAAATAAAATATTATTTATTATTGTTTAATGAAAATAAACGTATTCTGCAATAAATGTTTTTTTATTATAATACTGTAATAGACATATAAACAGTACTGAGATAAAAAATAAGTATATAAAATAAAAATAATGCATCCACTCATTCAGTACATTTTCACAGGGTGAGTGGGATGGGCAAGCCAATAAGGTATTTCCAACATGTCCTAATTTGCTATCAAAACGGATGGATTTTTTACATTCAGATTGAGAGAATGAAGAAGAGTTTATTTTAGAGAGAATGAACGGAAGGCCTGCATCGTGTTTACTCACAGATCAAATAGCTGCATGATTGCTGTAGCAAAGTGGAACAGTGGAATTAATCCCACTGCAGGACTGACTTTGAACCCGCATCATTAGGATGCTCTAAATATTTAGAAGGCATTTCTGGATGAAGATGAGACAAGCAGAGGAAAGGAAAGAGACACAAGTTTGCCAGTGAAGTCGTTCAGCTAATTGATTCAGCGCCCATATACATTCAGTGAAAAATCACAACATGCTGACCAGCCTCATCTCCAATATGAAACTCGTATCACCTTCTCACTGGGTGATAGGTGATATGTAGGTCAAGCTAACAGACTGGGTATTGGGGTGCAGGTCGGACTGTGAGTCAAGTCAGTGCTGCATCTGTCAGTGCATATCAGTCAGCAGAACATGGTACAGTGCTCCCCTGAGTGCCCATCATCACGGATCGGCAGTCTGTCAGGCTACCTGCAGCACTTCTGGAATACAAATGCAGTTTGCATCTGTCTGACATGTGGGAGTCATCAGAGATTTTCTCAAAATACACACTGTCTCAAAAAAAAAAATTTCCATAGAAATTCCATATTCAAATATGATAAAAAATCATCCACCAAGAGTTGGGGGCAACAATTTAATGAGCACATTAGTACATTTACTTTTTTATGGCATTTATTAGACACCCTTATCCAGAGCAACTTACAATCAGTAGTTACAGGGACATTCCCCCAGGAGCAACTTAGGGTTAAGTGTCTTACTCTGGGACACAATGGTAGTAAGTGGGATTTGATCCTGTGACTTTGTGGTCTTCCTGTTCATCAGCGAGTGTGTTACCCACTAGGGTGCTAGGCTACCCTCTAGGCCTACCCACTAGGCTTGGTGAGTGTGTTACCCACTAGGGTGCTAGTGTGTTATTGTGTTACTAGTATGTTAGTGTGTTATCCACTAGAATTTGAATCAGCAGACAGGCAATCACATTTGATTGGTTAATTACTGCTGAGGTTATGTTTATATGTTATGTAATATGTTTCAGCTGCCAAAACGTGATCTCGCAGGTGATCTTGCTTTAGGTGGTCAGATCTTCGTTCAGCAAAATAATGTGGCAATAAAATGTGCCAATCACTAAGTCTCTCTTCTCTTTTCTTTATCCTTCACCATCCACTCCACCGTGGATGGTATATCCTGCCTGGGGAGTTTCCTGGTTTGGAGTGATCACATGACGTGAATGAGCCCATCTGATAGTCATCTGCTGGGACTAACATCCTACCTGGATTCTAATTCATTATACACAAGTAGACTGCAATAACCTTCATTTGCTATATATACTTTTTTGGATGTACAGTACAATTCATAGTTTTGATGCCTTCAGTGAGAATCTACCAATGTAAATGGTCATGAAAATAAAGAAAACACATTGAATGAGAAGGTGTGTCCAATCTTTTGGGCTGTACTGTATGTCATTGTAATCCTGTGCTGACCAGAGGAGAATTGGTGCCTCTTGCTGAGTTTAGGTTCTTCTCAATGTTTTCTTCCTATTAGAGGGAGTTTTTTCTTTCTGTTAAAAAAGTGAAGTGATTGTCACTTGTTATACACAGCAGCACAGCACACAGCCCACAGCTCACCTGAGGCTTTGAGCACTGTTCTATTTGTAAAGAAGTGTGTTACAATGTCAATTGTAAAAAGCACCATATAAATAAAGAGTTCAAAGAGCATGGTACGAACTGGAGAATGTCTTTTTAAAAGAAAATATGTGTAAACAAAATACAACTAAATTTATCCAAACAATTTATGCATGTTATAATCAAAGTGAAAGAAAGAAAATCCAAGGTGTAGATCAGTGCATTTTATCCCATAGTTGGACTGATTCTGAACCTGGAATATTTCAGTCCTGTTCAAATACCAATGTAACCTACCAAAAAGTGGCTCAGCAAAATTATACCATGTGCCCTTAATTTTTTTTTTATTCTGTATTTAGTCACTCTTTCAAATAAAAAAGTGGTCTAAAAAATTATATTCCAAAAATAGGCATTGGGTAAAACTAAAATACACAAGAGAAAATTACATTCAGCTCCATTGAAGAAAATGGCCATTTGAACTGCATTATCCCCACTGGGACGAACTCGCTACCCCAGTGGATGCAGGGGGCAGAAGAGAAGGTGGAAGATCTGGAATTTCAAGGAAATGTTGATGCAGGTCAGGTGGCAAGAGAGGCTCGTCCTCTTCCTCATTCAAAACACTGAAAGAAGGCCCAGAACGGTTAGTGCCTAATTATAGTGCAAAGATGGCCTGGCAATATAAAATATGCTGTTTTATGTTTGATGGAAGTCACATAGTCTTGATTGATTCTGTAAAGATATTATAACAATATTTTAAAATATGCTGCCCTACCTGCCACTGCTCTGAGCCACCCTCCTCTTCTCTCTCCTTGCCAGCCACTCCTCGGCCATGGGCTCAGCACCTCCTCCCTCCTTTGGGTCTTTCCTCAAGCTACCCCCTAGTGATGGAAAAAACAGTGGCTTTATTTTTATGAACGCTCCCCACTTGTCAATTTGCTGAGTGACTGAAGCACTAGACTGAAATAAAAATTAAGCAATAAAAATGGAGTGACACGACACTGCTGTTTTGTTTTTTTTTTTCATAAAAATGTCCATCTCAGCAAATGTGCAGTGTGAAACAATCTGGTTTTTACCACCTCTTCTGCACGAGTGACACCTTGTATTATAAAAACAATGAAATGACATTGAAAAACAATTTCCAGTGACCTTTATGGCTTAAAAAGGCATCTATTCTGAAGCCCACCCCAGTTCCTTTGTTAAACATAAGTACCCTTGGTCATAAAAGGACAGAATACCAATGAACCTCAGTAGGTAGGCAATACACTGAATGCGGAGTATCAGAAGCCACAGGTGACTCCCTAAAATTAGAAATTACACAATTTAACTCAATTTTTCATCCACGAGCCTGCACTGGAGCAAATGAGAAAACAAAGGCGCAATCAGGCGGAACGGGCCAATTCGCTGCGGTGTGTCAGTTCAGCCACAACAATCCATGGGATTTAAGCAGCTACTGCCACTTCTAAGAAACGGAGAGGATGGCATGGAGGCCAGCTGCCGAAGATAAAAAGAGAAGACAGCATACACACCTTCAGTTATTGCTGGTCAAATTATAATATTTCAAAATAACTAATCATCACAAAAAGCAGCCTGTCAATGTGGAGACGGCACATTGGTGACATTATTCTGTAAAACAAGTGATTATAAATATAATCTGCAAATTTGTAAAATGGTAATAATATGATAATATGACAGGGAGGCGTACATAAAACCAACAATTAAATCATTATATTCCCCAGTTATGTGCCAGCATAACAAGCCTGAAATCCCTTACAAATCTGCATTGCCTCAGAGACTTGTGAGCTGTGCGGTAAGGCATCAATGATTTTCTTCCCAATTTCTCTACTGGATTGACAGGGAACAATGTCTTGCAAAAGACACCACTGTCGTTAGAGGTCTATGTAGTCTACAACAATCTTCTGGTAGGTGTTACATATCATAATAGAATGTACATGAAAGCCAGGACCCACACTTTCCCTGTAGGACAGCATCACACTGACATTTTGAGTTCTTCCCAAGCATGACTTATTGGACATGGCCACCATCTCCCTCTGCTCCATGTTCCAATTCTGCTAATTTTTTTAAAAAGTCAAGTGATTGTCACATGTGATACACAGCAGCACAGCACATAGTGCACACAGTGAAATTTGTCCTCTGCATTTAACCCATCACCCTGAGTGAGCAGTGGGCAGCCATGACAAGCGCCCGGGGAGCAGTGTGTAGGGACGGTGCTTTGCTCAGTGGCACCTCAGTGGCTCGAGATTCGAACCGGCAACCTTCTGATTACGGGGCCGCTTCCTTAACCGCTAGGCCACCACTGCCCCTTTTTTTTTTTTTGCCCTCAGGCATTGTCAGCTAATTGATGTGCAACTATGTGGGCCCATATGGAGCAAGACGCCATACCCTGTGTTCCTCTGACACCTTCCTAAAATGACCAAAAGCAGCTCTGTGGAATTACACCAGGCAGGACGGCCTTTATGGACGTCATCAGGATAATATTCTGATTATCAGTGTCTAAAAAGGAAACACACCGCATGTCCACCCCATAGCATGTGTAATAATCAATGTCTTCCACATCATCGTAAGACAGACATGTTGTCAGGGGGGTGGGCAGCATTAACAAGCTGCGTTTCATTCTCCAGTGGACGCCAACAATATTCCTGTATGCCCTGCTCTCAATGTTGAGGGCAGCCCTCCTAAACCTAATAACTCTATTCGGAAACACCCTGCAACCAGTACTGGGCAATAGCAAAATAATATAATGAAAATTTTAAACCACAAACATCCAATGACAGACATGCAATGATTATTACTTTACTTTACTTTATTTAGCAGACGCTTTTATCCAAAGCGACTTACAAGAGGAAGACACCAGCAATTCTCGTTCAATATCTATAGAATATTGCGTTTACAAACTAAGAGCCCTGATAAGGCTCAGACTTGTCAGTGAAGAGCATGCTCAGAGATTGTTAGGTGCTAGACGAAGAAAAATTATAATGTATTTATACATTTTGTATTGTTTGTGCAATGTGTACGCATGTGCGTGTGTAAGTGTTAGATTTGTCTGTAGTATTTTTTGAACAAGAGGGTTTTCACCTGCTTCTTAAAAGTGGTGATAGTCTCGGCTAGTCGTGTGGAGGAGGGCAGGTTGTTCCACCAGCCAGGGACAACAACGGAGAACAGAGATGATTGGAATCGGAGACCCCGTGAAGAAGGAATTTTTAGTCTCCTTTCGTTTGCCGATCTGAGGTGGCATGCAGGAGTGTAGCTAGGTAGTAGTGTGTTGATGTAGGAGGGCGCAGTTCCATTTACAGCCCTGTAGGCAGCATCAAGGATTTGAACTCAATGCGAGCAGCTACCGGGAGCCAGTGGAGGGAGGTAAGAAGAGGTGTAACATGGGTGTATTTTGGCTGATTGAAAATGAGACGGGCTGCCATATTTTGGATCAATTATTAACACATGTTAACTCGTTTGCAAGCTTTTAAAAAAATATTCTTCCGGTATATTTACTTATTCCCAACACTGTCCACAGTTCCATTTGAATTTAGCGGTTTTCTTTGCATATGATTTGGAATCTTGCTTGATGGCACATGCCTGAATATCCCGTACAGTCCACTACATTTTCACACTGTAGATAACGAAACAGCTAACTAGCTCTAGTCTGGGTCAGGCAGATTATTATTCATAAGATAACCATATTATTATTACGTTTTATTTCATATCTCTGAGCTGTAGCTTTTCTTTTTTTATTATTGTTATTATTATTAAAGCAGCCGGTAAGGACACAGCGCCACCAGTCGGTCAAATGAAAAAGTTACAGTGTGTGCATGGGGGATATGAGCATCGTGCATTGCGTACCTGCTACCTGCCGTTTCAGGCTCTCCAGATCCCGCTCTGTCATGTGAGAGAACCGGCAGTTCGTGCCGAACAAACACTGGCCTGAACCAGAGCAAAGGTTGAAATTCGTTATATTACACGTAGCAGTCGGACTGAAACGTGAAACGTTTGCGCGAAGGCACTTGCCCGTCTGTAGGAACTTCCTGCAGGGCTTCTTGCTCTGCTCGTCAACGAGAATGGCCGCAGCGTCTGGGTGGACGTGAAGGGAAAGTAAGACGGCGGCTGCGCCTCGAAGAGGGGTGCGACTGCTCGCTCACCTCTGAAGTTGTCGAACCAGGCTTTCTTTGACCTTTGGTGCTGAACCCCGTTTAAGTGTTTCTTTCTGTTGTGCATGTTGTCCTGAAAGCTTCGGTCACAGTAATCGCAGTAGTAGCGCTTCCCCATGATCGCCAAACAAAAGGACCTCTGCTGTTTTTATGACGCTTGCAAGCGTGGAAAAGGGGCAGCGCGATGGTCAACCTACGTCCACGTCAGGAAAACGTAGAAGCTGAGTACAAACTAACTGGCTAACACTCGACTAAGGTAGAATTCCGGCAGATCTTGTTTGTGTTTTATGTTCCTAAAATTAAAAGCACTGTTCCCTACTAGGGCTCTTCAGTAACAAAAGTCGAATTGGCAAATTGTTGCGACGCGTCAAAATAAAAGCCCCTGTCGCGCTTCGATAGAAAGCTCTGCCGAACATATCAACAGCATGTCAGCACAGTGATGTCGGGGAAATCCACACGAGGAAATGTACATACTGCTGAATGGTTATTTCAATTAAAGGACAGTTGGTTTCTTGGTTTTGACAAGACAAATACTATCACATTACGCCTGTTACGCGTTCTTTGTTGTATTGTCTTGTTTATCTGTACATTATTTTTTGTCTGAAGAGCTCAGTAAGATACTGCACGACACTCTGCGCTTTTTTAATGTAATATCTGTTTGGCTAAAAATTGCCAAAACCAAATTCCTTGTGTGTATTAATATTACAAATTATTATGTAACCTTTTATTGTGACATAGTGTTGACCCGGAACAGACGTTGCAGCATTACTACTTCCGAGTACACGCTCTCGCGTCCTAGAAGGGAACGTCATGGCGCTGTCGCGGACTGTCTACAACCTGCTCTTCAGGAGGACATCGACTTTCGCCGTTTCTATCATGGTCGGGGCGGTGTTATTCGAGCGGGTGTTTGATCAGGGTGGAGACGCCATATTCGAGCAGCTGAACCGGGGGGTGAGTTCTCAACACACCCGGCTTCTCTAAGCGAGCGGATCTGCGCTGTGACCTCGCTTCGTGGGAGGACGTTGGCGTGATAATAATAATAATAATGATGATGATGGGACTGTGTATATTAACCCAGTAAATATTGTTTTTTTCCATCTCTTCAAGATGTGCTGAATGGAGAGATTCTTTTGTACTTCCTTCCGGTTAAATATATACGTGTAGATATATGTTGATCGTATCCATGTCTGCTTTCATAGAAAATAATTCACAACAGCCTGTACTGATGATATTATATGATGTGATTGGTCATATCAATGCTTTTTTATATTGCATTTTATGGTACATCAGTGCCCATTGGATTCTGTTTAAGCCATAAGTATCTCTTAAGTATTTCTGAAAAACTATTTATGTACTTGAATAATTTCAAGTTAATCTAATATGTGCCTGTGTTTCCCCCACCTACAGAAACTGTGGAAGCACATTAAACACAACTATGAGGAAAAGGAAGAATAACAACCCCCTTGGATGATTGACTGGCAGCATGAAGACTTTCTACCATCTTCAGCTGCATTCCCAGACGTAACTCTGGCTTGAACAGCACTGGCCACATCTTCTAGAGCCATGAAGACTGGTGAAGATGGATTGGCTCCAGTTGGCTCTTCCTCCCTGTTGATGCTTGTGCCAGTTATCTCCAATATTGAGTTATTTGTCTTTATTATGTAATTATCACATTCTTATTAATAAATGTAATGTTAATAACATTGCCATGCATTTTTCTCTTCTTTTTCATGCCCAATACATTTATATATATATTAGTGATTAGCAAACTAAATATAGCAAAAAAAGTACATTCATTATAAAAATTAATGTTTATAAGAGATCAAAGCAAATAATAGAATCAAAATGCTGAACAATAGTAGATTGGACTAATTCACCAATTTTATCTCTTCAGTGTAAATCACTCCAGCACATAATACAAACAATGCAAGTACCAAATCAAAAATAAAAACAGATTTTTCTTTGCATGCAAACTGTATATTGCTGGATTTAAAGGAAAGTTAATTGATGGTGATGCACAGCACACTGTGCATACAACAAAATGTGTCCTCTGCATTTAACCTCTAGGTTAAATGCAGAGGACACATTGAACCAGAGCCTGTGAAGCAGAAGATCCGGGTTCAAATCCCACTTACTACCATTGTGTCCCTGAGCAAGATACTTAACCTTAAGTTGCTCCAGGGAGACTGTCCCTGTAAATACTGATTGTAAGTCGCTCTGGATAAGGGCGTCTGATAAATACTGTAAATGTAACCCATCACTTTTGGTGAGCAGTGGGCAGCCATGATAGATGTGTTGGGATGGTACCTTGCTCAAAGGCACTTTCACTGTTCGGGGTTTGTACCTGCAGCCCTTTGATTATGAGTCTGCTTCCTTATCCGACCAGGACACCAGAGATGGCAAAACATAGTTGTTTTTTTTTTGGTGGACTACAGTGATGGCCTGTAAGAGTATGCAGTTGGACAGCTGTTTATTCTGTCAATGTCTAAACTTTTGAATTACATCCTGGAACTACAGTCTTCTTATACAACTCACTCATTTCACCGTCCCCACACCCCAGGCGCCTTTCGTTGCTGCCCACTGCTCACACATTTCATTCTGTGCACTGTGTGCAGTGCTGCAGTGTATCACAATGGCAATCACTTCACTTTCACTTGAATTTACTTTACTTTACTTGGCAGACACTTTTATCCAAAGAGATTTACAAGGAGGAGACACCAGCAATTCTCATTTGGTTTCCATAGATTGAGAGTTACAAAACTAAGAGCCCTGATAAGGCCTAACTTGTCAAGAATAGAAGAATGCTAGGAAATTGTTATGGGCTAGACAATTTTTTGTTCGTTTTTGTGAGTGTGTGTGCGTGCGTGTGTGTTAGTGTTAGACTCGTTTGAAATATTTTTTAAACAAGTGAGTTTTCAAATGATTCTTAAAGGTGGTAGTAGTCTCGGCTAGTCTAATGGAGCAGGGCAAGTTGTTCCACCAGCCAGGGACAACAAAGGAGAATAGATTCGACTAGGATTGGAGACCCCATGAATAGGGAAATTTTAGTCTCATTCATTTGCAGATTTGAGAGGGCGTCTTTACATAAGAGGGTGCACTTCCATTTACAGCCATATAGGCAAGCATCAAGGATTTCATTTCCATCTTGATTTTACAGGAACCCTGTACAGAGAACACTTTGACTGGTTCATGTATGATGATGAACATGGGTTCACCTGGGGTCAGTTTGCTTATTTCAGCAGACTTCTGTGGTGCCCCACCAACAGTTCCCAGAGCTTTAGTCATTTCGACACGTCAGACAAGGTCCCACATTCAGAAAACCCAGACCAACCAGAGCAGGAAGAACCGCCGTTTCGACACGAGTAAGAACGATATGCGATTTGTTCATGTCACTCTGCACGAGCGCAGTTACACAACCAGACCCACGAACTCCTACTCGGTCCCTGCACAGCCGCCACATGAAGATGCCGCGTACTTTGGAATGTCTGGCTACATCGCAGCGGTGCGGCGTGCTGACGTCACCGCGTCACCACCAATCAGCGCTCCAGGCGCCTCGTGCTTCGGAATAAACGTCGCGTGTAGGCGCGCGACGGCAGCAGCCGCGCTTCTCTTCGGTCGACGGCGCTCCCCTCCAGCGCAGCTCCGAGCGGACCATGCAAGACGCAAAAGCGGTTTCTGCCCTGGCCAGGGCTCACTTCGGGCGCGTGTTCGCGACGAGGTCCGCGCAGGAAAGGTTTCGGTCAACGGCAGCATCGCGGCGGCGGGCGGCGGAGGATGAGGCGGCGGAGCAGCCGCCGTGCGCCCTGCTCCAGGAGTCCGCCCAGGGGGACGTGATCCGCCAGACCAGGAGCTCAGCGGAACCCGCGTCCGGCCGCATATCCATCAACTTTGACAACACAGTGGAAGCCTACAGGAGCAAGAAGAACTGGGAGCTCCTCAGGAGCCTGCTGGTCTTCAAGCTCTGCTCGCTTGACTTCCTGGTTGACAAAAATAAAGAGGTGATGAAGTGAAGGTTTTTTTTTTTAAATTATCCAGTTATTTGCAGGTTAATTCAATCATCAATCAGATCAGCATCCTGTAAGAAAAGTAAAACGCTTTAAAACTGCGAAAAGGAAACTGAAAGAGATCTCAGCATGAATACAAATGCATCTGGATCATGAACTGAATCTAAACATATATATATTTTTAAAAAATGCATCTGGAAAGAGTGATGTTTACAAAAATATTATGATCAAAAGTAGCGTGGGTCAGTTCGTTTCAGAGAATTCTTGTTTTAAGCAGGGAATGAAAATGATGTTTTGCTCTGTGTTATGTTTAGATTATGGACCTCAGCAGGAAATTCCTTGGTCAAAAGCTCTTCGAGAAGCTAATGAAGATGACCTTCTATGGCCAATTTGTTGCTGGAGAAGACCAAGAATCCATCAAGCCTTTGATCCAGAAGAACCAGGCATTTGGTGTCGGTTCAGTACTCGACTACAGTGTGGAGGAGGATCTGACCCAGGAGGAGGCAGAGAAAAAAGAAATGGAGTGAGTTATTAATGCGATATTGTAAACTTGTGTTAAATTTTGTTTGTAGAAATGACTAATCATTTTTAACAGAACAGAAAATCCATTTGAAAAGCATTATTTTGCAAGTGCTTTACTGTTTGGGTTTTAACAAATGCAAAGAAAATGCCCCGTAATTACTCCTCTCTCATTAAGAAGAACCTGATTATGTAAAACCTAATGAAGCAAAATGGCCACACTTATCTTTTCTTCTTCCTTTCTTTTTTTTACACCAGAACACGTGTTCACACAACACAGACACGCAGACACTGACATTTCCTAAAATGTACTCTGAAGTCTGCATTGAACCTGATTGGCCAGTTGAGCCAAGGCCTCCCTCTCCTGATTGGCTGGATTTAAGGAGTGTTGGTTTGGCCCCTCAGACATGCGCCTGGTGTGTTTTTTGTAATAGGGTCACACATTCTGAGGCAATGGATGTTGCATAATGTGTACCCGTGCTGGCTCCGTTTGTTTAGGGATCAAGTTGAAATAACTGGTTGTTCTGACCTTGGTGCCTTCTTTGAACTGGCCAGATTAAGCCACTACCTTCTTTTGTGTGAGTGTGTGTGGTGAGTGTGTGTGTTTTTTTTATAAAATGAAAACCACCATTATATGTCACTGAGCACCACTGTAACTATGTTACTACAGATACTACAGACTTACTAAGTAAGATTAAGTATTGCTTTCTACAGTATTGGGTGTAGCAGTGAACTAGATACTCGCCTATGAACCAGAAAACCACAAAGTCATAGTTTCAAACTCCATTTACTACCATTGTGTCCCTGACACTTAACCCTGAATTGCTCCAGGAGGACTGTCCCTGTAACTACTGATTACGGATCTGACTACTGATCTGGATAAGGGCATCTGTTAAAGGCCATTCATGTAAATCTAATGTAAATATTGTCCATAGCAATGCAGCACAAATGTGCGTCATTATTTATCTCAAGAAAGCCTGGTTAGTGGGGTTTCACCTTAGGCAGCAGTGCTATGCATATTTGTGTTGCACTCAGTGGAAAACACACCACAGAAACGGAAAAGTGAGTCAAGAGTGCAAAGGAATTCCAGGATGTGGTTCTTATATAATCTGGCAAATGTTTGCTGTGGAGAGTCTGGATGAATACATTGCAGTACATTTATTCTACCACATTTGATCACATTTCAAAATGGGTCATGATTTGATCCAATTTATTTTTTATAAATAATGCTAATTTCACATGATGGAAAGTAATTAAATGACACATAACTGTGCCTGTATTTGTTGCCAGGTCGTTTTTTACATTCAGTATTCATCAACTACATATTCTATAAATTGAGTTAGTTAGTGTGTCAGTAGTCTGCCAAGGCTCAATGTCAGATCAAGAGCTAAGTAAACACACACACACACACACACACACACACACACACACACACAGACCTACACCTTCAAAGGGTGAACATTTCTGTGGTTAAAGGAGCATATACTTGATTTTGCAGGAATCCTGTTTTTTCTAATTCTGTCAGCTAGATTGAGCAGAATGTGGCAAGCACTGTATAGTGGCAAAACACCTCGGCCTGGAATTTGCATTTGCAAACTAATCATAAGATCTAGTTGTCAAGCATGTGACTGGATTTGACTGGGCAAAAGGGTGTAGAGCACATGCTTCTAAATCTTCTCAGGTTACTAAAACTGACAGGAGTCGGTTTTGAGTTCTGAGCCTTCTAAACATTACTGTCAGGCTTATATTTCAAAAGGCATTTTCAGATATACTGTACTTGAAAATGAGCCAAATTCACAATCACAGACTTGCTAATGTAAATACATTGTTAAACTGATTATAGGTGTTTGTGTTTTCTTGTGCTTTATAATATTCATATTATTTGGGTCAAATTCATTCCCAAACTTACTTAAGTGCTATTATTTTGTGTTTTCAGATCGTGTGTCTCTGAAGCTGAAAAGCAAAATCATGGTTGGTATTAGATATGTATATATGTATATATAATGTATATAACGTTTTCTGTATTAAAAATAACATAGGAGCATTTCTGCTTTAGGTATTGATCAACGAGAGAAAAAGTTCAAGGCGCACCGTCAGTTTGGAGACAGAAGAGGAGGTGTCATCAGTGCCCGCACCTACTTCTACGCAGATGAGGCCAAGTGTGACCAGCACATGGACACCTTCATCAAATGCATCAAAGCATCGGGTCTGTTAGACACTTCTAGGTTGCTTGTGCTGAGCTATTGTTGTGATGGGGCTTCTTTCCAACCATCTTAACTGGAATGAATGTGTTTTAACTGTGGTATCTATATAAAGTATATTAAAAGTTTTCAAAGGACTCCAGACAGGCTGCATGTGTGTAATGATCCTAGTCTTTTGGTGAATTCACTTTGATGTAGATTAATTGAGCACATTCCTACCATTTCAGGGGGAGCATCAGTAGATGGATTCTCAGCCATTAAGATGACAGCTCTTGGTCGACCTCAGTTCCTGGTATGTTTATCATTGAGTCAGGGGTCCTAATCACTCATACACAGTGATAAATTATGGATAGGTTTGTTTGTGTGTCCTAATATAACGTCTGTTATCTAGTAGGCATCTACTAGCATCTGTGTCAAGGTGCCAAATATTCACTGTATGCACTAAATTGTGCTTCCATCTTGTCATCCGTTTCAGTTGCAGTTTTCAGAAGTACTTGTAAAATGGAAACGTTTCTTTAAATTTTTGGCTGCTCAGCAAGGAAAAGATGATGTAGACATCCTGGAGCAAAAGCTGGAACTGGAACATCTGCAGGTTTGCAGCATTATATTTATTTTCTCTGTTGACTATTTTAAAGACTATTTTATCAAATCTGGAGAGAAAAGCACGGCCTATTGACTTAACCCAGAACTTTCTGGACTGAAAAACATTTTGCTGCTGCTTGTCTATTCAGAGCTGAATGATGTTTGTTCTCCTGCAGGAGAGTTTGACTCAGATGGGTGTTGGTGCAAAAGCTGACATTAAGAACTGGTTCACTGGAGAAAAACTGGGATTGTCTGGGTAAGTATAATTATGTTTTTAAAATCAACTAAGTAAACTGTAAAGATATAAATAATAGGTAATGCAGAATACAATAGGTGTTGCACAATGCAGTTTCATTTCCCTTGCAGTAGTTTCTTGCCACTTACCCTCCTCCTAAACAGCTGAACTGTTGTTACAATGCTAATAACCAACAACATTGCAAATGCACATTATGTACACTGTGGTACTCTGTAATCTTTGTATTTGTCTGTTGTGATGCCCAGGGGCCACTGGGCTCACACAGCGGACACCTGTGCACCTGATGAGTGGGTCCTGATTACTGATTATTAGGCACGAGTGATCGTGACCTGTTAAAAGCATGCATGGAGGAACAATATGTTGTTCTTGCATTGATATGAGCCACGTCTGTAACTTTGATGTGGATAGTTATGTGCTCTGGAGGTCAGCCACACGCTGATTTTTACTATATTGTATATTGTTGTTCTTTACACTGTGCTTGAGAGACACTGCGGGGCAGTGGTAGCCTAGCGGTTATGGAATTGGCCCTGCAATCGGAAGGTTGCTGGTTCGAATCCCGACCTGCCAAGGTGCCACTGAGGTGCTACTGAGTATGGTACCACCGTGGACCATACTTTCACCATACTTGGACAATAAATACGATTCTGTTTCTGAACTACTACTGCTAAAGAGACAGGATAAATAATGATGAGAGCAAGGAATAAATCTGGAAATAATAAATGTATAAAGAGGAAGTGAAAGAAGAATAAATTACATTAATAATCATATAGGACTGATGGTAATTAGACTATTATGAATATAATTATGAAGAAACAGTGAACATTCCAGGAGTTAAAACACGTTCACCTGATCTAAGCCAATGTAAATTGAAAATGATTGTATATTTTTCACTTTCACTTTCAGAACTATTGACCTTCTTGACTGGAACAGTTTGATCAATGACAGAACAAAGATTTCAAACCTGCTGCTTGTTCCAAATGTTGAGGTAACCATGGTTTGAACTGAAACATGCCACTATAGACATCCACATGTGCAAGAGTGTCTGATTTATTCTATTCCAGTGTGTACGTTTTACTCTCAGAATAGACTGTTAATAACAGTTCATCATGATTTCAGACTGGACACCTTGAACCCCTACTCAGCAGATTTACAGATGAGGAAGAGAAACAGATGAAGAGGATGCTGCAGAGGCTGGATGTTCTGGCCAAGGTAGAGCATTAGAACAAACATAGTGCCACCAAGTTACACCACCGTTCTGTCTATCACTGAACTCCACTGTTCTGTCTGAATACCACCGTTCTGTCAATCACTGAACTCCTCGCTGTACACCAACAATACAAATAGAGCCAGAGATATTATTTAAGTTACAGTAAACAAATGTATGTTTGTTTGCAGCATGCATTGGAGAATGGAGTGAGGCTTATGGTAGATGCAGAGCAGACATACTTCCAGCCGGCAATCAGTCGACTCACACTGGAGATGCAGAGGCTCTATAACCAGGAGAAACCGATCATCTTTAATACCTACCAGTGCTATCTAAAGGTGGGAGACAGAATATTTCTTCCAGTAATATTCTGTCCCTGTTACTCCAGGTTGACTGACCCTGTGTTAATGAACTCTGGATGTATACATGTGTTTTTGAGTCAGAAGAATTGCTAGGCTAACTGGACAATGTTTTTTTCCAAATACAGGAGGCATATGACAATGTGTCTGTAGACGTGGAGCTTTCTCGTCGCGAAGGTTGGTTTTTTGGTGCCAAGCTGGTTCGTGGGGCCTACATGTACCAGGAAAGATCCAGGGCAGCTGAAATTGGGTATGAGGACCCCATAAACCCAGACTATGAAGCAACTAATAGGATGTACCACAAGTAAGTACTTGTTTTATAGAAAATCTTTTGGGGGAAAATCATTATGACATTTTGAATGGTGCGAATAATTTTTTCTATTACCATTGTTTTTATTGTGTAGGTGTCTTGAGTACATTCTGCTAGAGATTGAGCACAACAGGAAAGCTAATGTTATGGTTGCATCACACAATGAGGACACAGTGAAATTTACTTTGGAAAAGTAAGGCTTGCATCTCCACCACACAAGAAATTTGCTTTGTAATCTATAACTGATAGTGTTTGTCAGTCAGTGTTTAGAGAACAGCCTTTTCTCATCTTCTTATTTATCTTTTGAAACCTTAGAATGAACGAAATGGGCCTCAGGCCGTCTGAGAACAAGGTGTACTTCGGACAGCTGCTCGGCATGTGTGACCAGATCAGTTTCCCCCTGGGTGAGTGGAAAGCAGCTGGATAATCCTGACCATGCCTGGAACTGTTACATGTCTGTAGTCTAGCGTGTGTGCGAGAGAGAGACAGACAGAGAAATGTGTGCACAAGTGCTCAGACTTTAAGATGAAAAATAACTTTTGTGTCCTAACCTGTGTTTATCCAGGTCAGGCAGGCTTTCCTGTGTACAAATATGTTCCCTACGGCCCTGTGAATGAGGTCATCCCCTACCTGTCCCGCCGTGCCCAGGAAAACCGTGGCTTCATGAAGGGATCTCAGAGAGAGCGTGCACTGCTGGGGCAGGAGTTGAAACGGAGGCTTTTCAAAGGGCAGCTGCTTTACCAGCCTGTCTAGTGAGGCTGTCACACTCCAGCTCATACTAATATTCTGTGGGAATATTGCAGATTCCAGTGCATGGCTAAACATATTAGGTCTAGTCATGACTTGCCTTTTTAACACCCCTGAGTTTGAATTTTTAACCTGATAGGGTGCAGATAGGGTACATTCCGCTGTATGCAAAAGTCCTTTTAGTTGATGCTAAAACTGCATCTTGTTGTTCATTATTTATTAATGTGATAACGGCTAGGATCTCTTTGCTGTGTAATAATGTACTGTATAACCTATGGTTTGTAGCCCCTCACTGTACAGAAGTTGACGGTGTGGTGAATGCAGGCAACGGTTTATATGTGTTGGTCAGTAGTGTGGCTACATAAACAAAAACTCCTATGAAACTTTACAGATGCACAGCTTAGTCTGTTACTGTTTTACATTTCTGTGTGTTTTGTTTGTAAAATGACAATTAAACATTTTTCCAAAATTAAGTGATGTTGTGAAGTATTTTCTCACAAATTCAGTGAAGATGAATATATTAGCGGACTGTTTATTATGTAAGCCGTTGCCGGGAGGGCTAATGCAATGTGCTCTTATGCACGAAAGGCTGATTTCCACCCACATTACACCGACAGAAACTCCAGGCTTTACATCTGGTAGCTTGCCGAACCATTTGAACCAATCTGTGCAGAGGTTAGAGTACATTTGCAGGTTCAGATATATTTATCCACAAAGGGTGTTTGCTGCTTTTCGGAGTAATGGTTAAACGTGACATTTTACTAAGCAGTAGCAGAAATGCAGGAGCTACCATAAATTCAGGAGGGGGGTTGTACTATGAAATAATTATGGAAGTAACATAGTGTGCGGATGTGTTTTTTTTTTTATCTGAATATAGTAAACAAAGTTTTTTTTAACGACTGACGTCAAGGAAGCGCTCCGCTTATGAATATGCATGAATGATTTAAATAGACAAACTCGCAAGCTCCACCCACTGCTCTCACGTTCACGTCACTGAAGTCAATCAAGCTCTTAATTGGACACATGCGACGGGGAATTAATAGTAAATAAAGCGACTTTCGGTGACGTCGTCTCCGTTTACTCCACGCGTCTCGTGGCGGGGCGGGCACGGAGTCATGGCGCGCGCGCACGTCCTTTGCGCAGTTGCGCTTTTCACGCTGAGTATTTCACCAGGTATAACCTCGCAGTGCGAACCGGCCGCGCAGGGCACCGCGGATGTGAACTCGCCCGCTTCTCGCCCGCAGGTTCCGGCCATGATTGCGGGGCCGGCCAGTGGCAGTGTGGCGACGGCACGTGCGTTCCTCTCGCGTGGCAGTGCGACGGAGAAGGGGACTGTCTGGACGGCTCAGATGAAATACAGTGCGGTACATGCCCCGTGCTTCGTTTTACATTTTACATTTACAGCATTTATCAGACGCCCTTATCCAGAGCGGCTTACAATCAGTAGTTACAGGGACAGTCTCCCTGGAGAAACTTAAGGGTTAAGAGTCTTGCTCAGGGACACAATGGTAGTAAGTGGTATTTGAACCTGGGTCTTTGTTTCATGGGTGTGTTACAGTGACAGTCCCCCTGGAGCAACTTAGGTTTAAGTGTCTTGCTCAGGGACACAATGGTAGTAAGTGGGATTTGAAACTGGGTCTTCTGGTTCATAGGCGAGTGTGTTACCCACTAGGCTATTACCACATGTTTTCTGCACATATGAACTATAAAGTATTTACCCTGTAGGATGACCCTTGATGACGGACCGTCCTTTTCTCTTCAGCATGTCTGCCTGGGGAATTTGAATGTGCAGGTTCTTCCAGATGTATCCAGCTGTCTTCAGTGTGTGATGGTGCTCCAGACTGTCCTGACCGCTCTGATGAAGGATCCTGCAAACAGAAAACGGGCTGCGTTCAGCATGAGAGGATGTGCAAGAATGAAGTCTGCGTCCCTGAGCTCTTGTGGTGTGATGGCCAGAATGACTGCGGCGATAATTCTGATGAAGTGGGCTGTGGTGAGTAATCGTGGGCATTTTTACTAAAGGGTTCACTACTGATTCGATATTATTCAAACTATTCTGACAATTATTCATTAGACATCTGCACTGTTAAAGGTTAAGCTGTTGAATAAATCCGGTAATGTTCTGTAAAATGGAGTTTTGGGAAGATAAAGCTTTGCATTTCCAGGTCCTTGTGCGGAGTCGAATGTCCGCTGCCCGGAAGGCATCTGCCTGTCTGCTAACGAGCATTGTGATGGAACAGCTCAGTGCAGAGACGGGCGGGATGAGCCAGTTACTTGCGGTATGACACCATGTGACTCTGACACTGGGTCTTCAGCAGAATGGCCGTTTCGAACACGCTCTCTTCCGTGTGTTTAGGTAAAAAATGTTCCATCGCAAATGGCAGCTGTAGTCACATCTGTGTGGATCAGCCTTGGGGAGCTCAGTGCAAATGTCCAGCAGGTTTCACTCTTTCTGCAAATGGGGCTAGTTGCAAAGGTTTGTTGTAAGATAGGACTCTGGCTTAAAGAAGTTGTCCTAGGTGGTTTGACATAAACCTTCCTGTTTTGCAGATTTTGATGAGTGCTCCATGGCTTTCGGTCCCTGCATGCAAATCTGCTTAAATACGCCAGGTTCCTTTTCCTGCAGCTGTGTTGATGGTTTTGAATTGAAAGCTGAAGGTGCATGCTATGCACGGGGTAAGCACTGGACTGATTTGCATTTCAAATTCCCACTCCATTAATCCCCCAAAGAAACTTTTTGTCTCATCAGGGAATAGATCAAAAATTCTGACCGTGAAGGATGGACTTATTGGATTGGTGAACTTGGCAACAGGATCATTTCAGGGTCTTAACAGAATAGTCCGTGATCCAGTGGCTCTGACCTATGACCTGTCTCAGAATGCAGTCTTTTGGGCAGATGACCTGGGCCAAATTTACATGGCTGAAGGACTGAGAACCACTATTCTCTTCACTGGTTTGTTTGCTTCTAAATGCATATGTAACAAGTGAGAGCCACCAAGTCCCTCAAATACTTTGACTGCTTTCTCTTGTCAGGCCAATCTGGTCTCAACAGTCTCGCGTGTGATTGGCTCAGTGGACTTCTTTACTGGGGTAATGCGAAGACCCAGTCCATATTTGTGGGAGCCCCTGATGGCAGCAGAGCTATGGCTCCCGTTATTGTGAAAGACTGTAACCCTTTGGACCTGGTTCTCCTCCCCAATATCAGGTCTGTTGATTTGACCTTTAACCTTTGGTTTATGGTCATTGGATTGATGTTCATTGTGGTGTTGGGAAGGTCTGGAATAATAACAATTGACAAATGTTTTGACATTATCTTGCCATTAAATAACATAGAAACTCACAATAACCTTTGGGATTAAGTTATGGCATCAGATATTATGGCACCCTAATATCAAACAAAAATACGATGTTGAAATGTAAAAAAAAGAGGTGTTTCAATGTAAAATAAGTCTTGTTTTACATTCCAACTTCGTATTTTCATTTGATATTAAAGTTTTGGCACCAATCTGATTCTATATTAAATTACCTTCCCATCTTTCATTTTACAACATGGTCTTTCTAGATCCTTGTTTTGGTTGAACAAGGGACTCAAAAGGCAAATGAGTATAGAGACAGCTGGCATGGATGGATCCCGAAGGACAACTCTGGCCATTGTCAGCACTGAAGCTCCTCGAAGTTTGACCTTAGATGTTGGTGCCAAACGGCTTTACTGGATCAGTGATTTTAAGATGGTGAGCTTAGATGTTCTTTAATTTAAAAAATTGGAGAGCACCCTATTTCACAGCTTACTTCAGTTTAACTCCAATGCAATTTTTTTTTCTTAATTTTAATTAATATCATTTAGACAATTGAGACGATCAAATGGGATGGAACAGGGCGCCACACGTTTTGGAATGTGTTTAGGAGTGGTTCTCCAAAGGCTCTTGCAGTGTTTGAGGGCCTGCTTTACTGGACTGATAAGCAGCATTTGTGGCAGACTACTCCAAACAAACCAAAACAGAGCAGCTTAATACAGACCGGATCGTTACCCCTCATGACTTTACACCATGAGCTGCAGCAGCCGCAAGGTATGTGTCTGATTTTACGTAACCTCCTTCTTTACTCTCGTAGTTGAACTAGAACATAGAAAGAGCTGTTTAAGTGCCTTTGGGAAATGTACACACAGTGTATTTTGTAGTCTGGTTCATTTTCCTGTTTGGGAGGTAGTGTGTACAAGAAATTCTTGCTTCCCTGCAGGGCCACCCTCACCATGTGCAAAGTCTCGGTGTCAACTGTGCCTTCCGTCATTAGATGCTTCCTCAGGCTACATCTGTGCTTGCCCCAAGGGACTTTTCCCTTTGCCAGATGGATCATGCCAATGTACGGTGACAAAAAATTGCATACGACATCCTACTCTTGACTCTTATTTCTAACTTAGTTTGTCCTTAGATTTTAGGATTGTTTATGCCACAGCCAGACGTATGTACACTCTGGAATTTAGAAAAGATGGACCAGCAAAGACACTGCTTTTCAGCACTCTTGAGGATATGGAGTCTTTCGATATATACTGGACTCGAGGTGCGATAGTCTTCACCAATGGAACAGGCCATGTGAAGGTGAAGTGGCTGAATCAGGAAAGGTTTGATTTAATCCCAACCCCTGACCCAGGTATTGCCACTCTAAATATGGTACAAATGTTGCATCCCCCTGACTAGGACAATTTAACAATTTTACTCTTCCACCACCCACAGTATGTAAAGTAAAAATGGACCAACAGACTGGCAACATCTTTTGGGTGTCTTGTGATGCACTCTCAATTGGTGTCACAACCAGCGTTATAAGACTCCCAAATAAGACTGTGTCCATGAAGCTCTATCATGCTAGCAATGCAGTCAGAGATATTTACGTTGACTGGATAAGGAGCCGCCTCTATTGGCTTGAGGGCACTTCGGTGTTCCGCATGCCAGTGAGTCTGTCTGGTGGCAATGCAAAAGTTGTCTTTACCTTGGAGGACCCATCCACCAGCCACCTCGCTTTGGACTGGAAGTCCAACAGCTTCCTGTGGAACTCCAATTCAGGTTTTTCGTCTTTGTTCAATATGTATTTCATGAGTAATCTCCTATGTGCTTAAAAGTCCTTATTCTCCAATCAGTCTTCAGTTTGGCAAACTTTAATTGTGTAATCAAATGTGGGCTTACATAATACCTACCCTCCTTAAGATAAGATCCTTTATTAGTCCCACATGTGGGAATTTTACAATAGATATATAGTTTAGAATATTTAATATTTAAATATTTATTCTATGATTGGTAAATTCTGAAGTTGATCTGTTTAGGCTTGCAGATAATGAGCCTTCTGAAAAAGACGAGGTTCTCTGCTGGTAAGAGGTGGGGCATCCCTGGAGAAGTGGTGGCTGCCTATGAACCTCATGCCATCTCTTCAGTCAACAATGTCCTTACGCTTTGGGATCGGAGAAATGGAAAACGAATCAGTGAGGTTTCAATGGGAAAGGGCTTTGTTGGAGTCACTGTTGTACTCCAGGACATTGTACCAACTCCAAGCTGTCCTAGTCCTTCGATCCTGTGCCCAGGGTCCTCAGTCTGCCTTTCCCAGACGCTGCTGTGTGATGGGAAGAGAGACTGTCCTGATGGTTCTGATGAGGAATTCTGTATTGATTCATGTCTCAAACCAGGTACATAAGCTTTGTTTCGTATGAATTCTAAATACAGGACTTGGTCAAATACTTACTGAATACTTCTGTAATTAGGTGAATTCCTATGTAAGGACAGGCGAAAGTGTGTGGAAAGGGCTCTTGTTTGTGACGGACGCTCTCATTGCCATGATGGATCAGATGAGTTGGGCTGTCCTACTATTGCGGCTACGACAACAAAGGTGGCACCTCTGAAGTGTCGAGTGGGTTCTAAATCCTGTAAGGATGGACGTGAGTGTGTCCTCTACACCCATGTGTGTGATGGAGATGTTGACTGTAGCGACGGCTCTGATGAGGAAGACTGTGATGATTGTCCACCAGGTGTTCATTTTTTTTTATTTATTTATGCTTTTGTAATTCTTGAACATAACTGAACAATTTATTACATATTTTACATGTATTTGTAACTTTTTTTTTTTTTTTTTTCTTGTAAATAAACTGACACTTTGTCATTTTCTCATGTGCAGGACAGTTCAAATGTGCAAATGGCAGGAAGTGTATTGACAGCAAATTAGTGTGTGATGGCAATGCTCAGTGTACTGATCGCTCTGATGAAATGGGATGCTGGAGGCCCACAAAGAGCTGCAGCCTTCGCTGTGATGGCCTGTCCCGTTGCATTCCACAGGTCTTTCTGTGTAACGGCGTGCGGGACTGCTGGGATGGTGCTGATGAGTCAGACTGTGGTGAGTTTCCAAATCCTCCATAAGTCATATTTTGGGGGAAAGTGCATGTGGGTTAAATTAAAATTGTACTGAAAGGAGTAACCGAGTCAATGGAAACTGTTCGCTCCAAATTCAAAATGAAAGTGATCAACAGTATCTCACATTTGTATTGAATCACAGCAATGAAAGTGTAGGTTATGATTTAAATTGATTTTGCTAGTGATAGAAGTAGATTCCACAGCCAAATGTTTGCTTTTCCGGGGGGAATCTAGTCTTAGTTTTAGCTTGAATTTACTTGCCGTAGGAAAACTAAATGCACAACCTCTAAGGGCTATATTGTTCATTAGTTATTAGTTGGTCTGAGATTCATTTGAAAATATTTATTATATAGCTATTCCAGCTACTTTGCCAAGATGTAAAAGGCCAGAGGTGTCATGTGAAGGAACATCCATATGTATCTCCCAGACTCAGTTGTGTGATGGAAAGAGAGACTGTCCTAATGGTTCTGATGAGAAAACTTGTCTTACAGTTTGCTCAAATAAGGGTAAGTCAATCCGTTTTGATTTGTGGGAAACTACTTTGTTTTTGCTGTAATTAAGGATTTGTTCTCTTCATATTAGGTGACTTCCTGTGTAAGGACAGACAGAAATGCATTGAAAGGTCTATGGTTTGTGATGGTCACACTCATTGCCTTGATGGATCAGATGAGTGGGTCTGTCCTGGTGTTTCTAATAATACACAGGAAACTTTGAAGTGCCGCATGGGTTCTAAACCCTGTAAGGATGGGCATGAATGTGTCCTTCATACCCATGTGTGTGATGGAGAGGTGGACTGCAGAGATGGCTCTGATGAGGATAACTGTGATCTCCAATGCAAACCTGGTAAGGATTAGTCTGGTCCAAAAAGGATTGTAGAGTTGTGGCAAATTTTTGAGGGTGAGTGAAATGCGGGTTTTCACAACGTTTTCTGCTTCAGTTTTTATTATGGCAACTTGCATATACTCCAGAATGCCATGAAGAATGATCAAAAAATGCAAAGTGCAGTTTCCACTGAGCAAGACACTTAACCCTAAGTTGCTCCAGGGGGGACTGTCCCTGTAACTACTGACTATAATCAAAAACATCAAGGACAGGGGTTCAAGTGTGGTGAATGCTTCGGGGTGCACAAGAATGCAGCGCATGCTCAGGAATGGCAGCAGGCAGGTGTGAGTGCATCTGCATGTACAGTGAGATGAAGACTTTTGGAGGATGGCCTGGTGTCAAGAAGGGCAGCAAAGAAGCCACATCTGTCCAAAAAAGTGGCCTAACTGGTGAGGAAGCAGCCCCGCAATCAGAAGGTTGCCAGTTCAAACCGCCAAGTGCACCATGTGCTGTGCTGTGT